>NC_090981.1:54729336-55037856 GCF_040807025.1 Struthio camelus | reverse complement strand
CTCGGCCATCCAGCCAGTTCTCCCTCCACCTCACCGTCCACTCATCTAGCCCACACTTCCTGAGCTTACCTAGGAGGATGTGATGGGAGACAGTGTCAAAAGCCTTGCTGAAGTCCAGAAAGACAACATCCACTGCTCTGCCCTCATCTCCCCAGCCAGTCATCCCGTCATAGAAGGCTATCAGGTTGGTCAAGCATGATTTCCCTTTGGTGAATGCATGCTGACTACTCCTGATCACCTTCTTGTCTTCCACATGCTTAGTGTTGACCTTCAGGATGAGCTGTTCCATCACCTTTGCAGGGATGGAGGTGAGGCTGACAGGCCTGTAGTTTCCTGGCTCCTCCTTCTTGCCCTTTTGGAAGACTGGGGTGACAG
This sequence comes from Struthio camelus, assembly GCF_040807025.1. NCBI lineage: Eukaryota > Metazoa > Chordata > Aves > Struthioniformes > Struthionidae > Struthio > Struthio camelus. The sequence continues at coordinate 55,037,481 of NC_090981.1, read as the reverse complement.
TGGCTTTCTTCCAGTCCTCAGGCACCTCTCCTGATCTCCAGGACCTTTCAAAGATGATGGAGAGTGGCCTAGCGATAACATCCGCCAGCTCCCTCAGCACTCGTGGGTGCATCCCATCGGGGCCCATGGATTTATGGATGTCCAGTTTGGACAAAAGATCTCTAACCTGATCCTCCTCCACCAAGGGAGAGTCTTCCTTTCTCCAGACTTCCTCTCTTGTCTCCAAGGTCTGGAATTCCTGAGGACTGGCCTTAGCAGTGAAGACTGAAGCAAAGGCAGCATTCAATAACTCTGCCTTCTCTATATCCTTTGTTACCAGGGCACCCGCCCCACTCAGCAGCGGGCCCACGTTTCCCCTAGTCTTCCTTTTGCTATTGATGTATTTGAAGAAGGCCTTCTTGTTGTCCTTGACATCCCTTGCCAGATTTAATTCCAACTGGGCCTTAGCCTTCCTTGTCGCATCCCTGTACACTCTGACAACGTCCCTGTAATTCCTCCCAAGTGGCCTGTCCCCTTTTCCACATTCTGTACACTTCCTTCTTCTGCTGGAGTTTGGCCAGGAGTTCCTTGCTCATACATTGATATATTGTCATCCTCTCAGGAGCACCTGTAACTGGAGGGAGCACTGTAACAGCAAAAGGTTTTTGAGACTTGGGAACATTAGGTTCTGTTGCAAGTATTGCAGGGGAGCGTGGTCTTCACATCCTTCTGGCTGCTTTGAAACCTGTCTGAAGTCCCCCTTCCTCCAGCCTTTTAATAGTTCTTTTTCTCCCTGTACTGTGGTCTGTTGGGAACAACTTGTCATGTGTGGTGTCCTCTTATCAAATATCTCAGTCTTACCTCTCTTTTTCCTAGCCTCCTGTTCAGTTGTTTTATTTTTACTCTCTTACCTGACCAATCACACTTTCCTTTTATCTCTGCTCTTCTCCCTGACCTGCATAAGGAGTTCTGCTGCCTTAATCCAGTTTATGCTCATGCATAGTCATTTCTTCCCTGTCTCCTTTGCTGATTTGGTTTTCCTCAAATCTTGCATATATTGGCCAGCTGTAGGATTGTTACTTAGTAGTTCAGAGAGTGTGCTGCCTATGCAAACAATCATGCTTATGTGTCATTACAGATTTGAGTTAATTTCCTTTTTAATTCATGTCAACTGGGCAATGGAAATAGTTCCCCTTCGTTGTCATAAGATTCAAATATATTTTTCCTCCAAAATAGTAATTATAAATTAGCTGTAATTACCTGCAATAGACACATATGGGGATTAATGGAAATATGGAAAATTTTTATTTTATTTGGAAATATGGAAAAATGCAGTTTCATAAGTGCTTCCACTTATTTGCGGCATATCTCATAAAAATAAAGTTTTGATTTATTTTTGTTTGTTTCATATTCCAGGAAAAATTCTTTATCTGATAAACTTTCTGTTTATTTTTTTACATTTAGAGAGCATTTAAGTAATAGAGTAGCTGAAAAAAGTTATAAAGTTGTTTCTACTCTGGTTACTATTTTACTTACAGTAGATGTGACTTTTTTTGTACTGATTTAAATTATTTTAACTCTGTTCAGATGTAGGGGGTAGTTAGTTTATTTAGAAGCTTTTCCACCAAACAAGTATGGGAAGTTTCTATGGATTTCTTCATCTGTTTGTATGTGCGTACAATTTTTTGTGGTGTTTGGCAGGTGACTCAACCTTCATTGTGCCCTACCTGCTCAACAGAAGAGGGCTGTAATATACTCAAAAAGGGCAAAGAGGATACAATGTTGAAAGTTTTCTTGCTGACATGGTCTTGTACCAGAATGTGTGTGGAGTGCATCTCCCAAGAACTTTTCAGCTATTCCCTGTAGATATTCTACTTTAAGTAGCTTTTCCACCATATTATATAAGCATCTTAAAACAACTTTATCTACATAGTAGTGAAAGTATGTAGTAAAAAAAGATACCAAAAATTTTGCCTTAAGATCAGTTGTTTGCTTATAAAGAGGATTACATAAACTTTTCTAAAGATGTATTTTTACCATATTACCAATAAGGTGACTCAGAATTCTGTACTCTATTGCAGCAGTATGATGATTTTAACATATCTTACAGCTTTGTATTACAAAGGTAGGCAATATATTATATTACAAAGACAGGCTTTATAGTTATTAGGTGTGCAGCATTAAGCTTGATCTGGACTTTTAGCAGTAATATATTCTGTTGCTTTTGTATGTATTGTAAAGTTGGTAAGAATAGTTAATATATTTGTAATGTATAAAATGCCAACAACACTGAACATTGTGCAAGAGAGATTTGCAATCCAGTATGAACATGCAAAGACTGGATAGGCAGAGAAACTTAGCGGAATTTGACAGGTCAGGTTTTTAATGTTTGGATTGATTCAATCCTTGACTTTTCAGAAGACCATATTAGAAAACGGTATTAGAATGGGCACTGACTTGCTGAATCAGAACTTGGAGAAATTTTCCATGTTTGCAGGGTGTGCAACTACATAAATAATAATAATTTGTGTAATACAGCAGCATTGTCAAAAGTTAATTTTATTAGATATCTTGTCTTAGTCATAACTTAGAGCATTAGAAAAAAGAGGGAAGTCGTTTGCGAAAGAAAAAGTGACCCCACTAATTGAGTGAGTTGTTTATTTAAATATGGATCATTTAACTTCCCAGTGGTCAGGAAAATAGCCACGTTACCTTTCCAAAAGAACATTCCCCTCTTTTCTAAGTTGCTTTGAATTGCTCTTGGCAAATACAAAAGCTTTACAAAATCTGTTTTGCAGATGTGGAATCCACCATTAAAAAAGTTGAACTTGAGTATGTGGAGCCTTTTTCACGAAAGTTTTCTTTGAAAACAAAGTTATGAAAGAGAAGCTAAAAATATCTGTGTGACTCTGCATATCCTTGACTATAAAATATTGGCTGTGAAGGAAGAATGAGCTTATATATTGAAGGTATAGTTTTCAAAAAATCCTTCCGTATATGTTGTTTTTGCTAGTAAACAAACCGTTATTAAACAAAATCTACTTTCAGGACCATAGAACTAAGAAAATTGTTCAGGGAATGTGGTTTCCCTTTGTTTTCAATGGAGTTCAAAAGTAGCTTTGTTGTAGCTATCAACGGATAAGTATTAGTGTTATACTTCTGCTAAATGCTGCAGCATAACCTGAGTGTAAAAGTAATGCAACGTTATTCTTTTGTTCCACATTCATTTTAGACCTATGGAAATATTCTTAGTAAGAAACTATTTAGACCAGAAGGAGTCTAAAACTGATTTGATTGAGTTCAATGGTAAAGATTTTTATTAGTTTCAACACAAACGAGATTAGATGGGACCCAGGGTAGGTTTGGCTGTTAAAATGGGACTGTCGTAATGCAATCTTGGTTATTTATTTGTAATGTTTGGGGAGGAGGAAGAGGCATAAATGGTCCAAAACATTCTGCAATAAAGAGAGACATCATTCCAATCAAAGGATCGTGTTCTCTGAGTTTTCTCTGATGTGGCATGGCGATTGAGGGTCAATAGCATAGGGAAGCAGAGAAGCAGCATTAGTTGGTATTTGTTTGGTATACTGCCAGTTTAAAGACATATGCTGTGAAAGCAAATTATTTGGATTCCTGAGATTCTTTGCCTGTTTATTCCCTTTCCTTCAGGCTATGATGGGAGGAGTAACATTTTAATAAAGGTTTGAATATTGTGAGGGAAGGGGACTGGGAAAAGAGTCCAATAAGTTTCAAGTGCAAATAGTAGAAGGGGAGGAAAGCATCAAAGTGCGTGTTGAAAGAAAAGACAGGGCACTGAGATGGTTATTGACAGAGCATGGAGAGTAAAAGGGGAATCACAATGGCAGAAGAAATTAGTTTACATTGTACTCAAACTATGCGATGATGGTCCTTATAATGGGTTAGTGAAAGTGTGTTTCTGGAGTGCTTCAGAGATCCCATTTCAGATGGTCTGTATTTCTAGTCCGTCACAGGTTTGAAAGAAAATACAAAACATATAGTTTACAGACAACTCTTAATGTTTTGGTCAGGGCTGATTCAGTCAGATACCATGGGCAAGTTGATTCATATGGTAAACTGAAATTTGTCCCTGATATTACTGAGATATTTTTGCAATATGATGTTTGCTTTTAAAGAAAATTGGAAAGGTTTCAGTTAAGAATAAACATGTTTGGAAAGTCTGACTTGATAGAAAAGATTAAAGAGCTCAGTCTTAGCTCAAGAGTTAGGGACTGTCTGGGAATGATTGATCAGTCTGTATGTAAGGTGATTTTTTTATTTTAATTCTTGTAGAAAAGCTTCATGGTTAGATCAGCTAGCAGCATGGGGGCAGTAAACAGATATGAGTGTCGGGTCTATGAGGAAACATTGAGGGGACATTAAACACATTATAAGCAATGTGAACATTTTTAACAGCGCATGTAATTCATTTGTGAGACAGTGTTACCAGCTGTCTGCAGCACAAGAGGAAGCTCAAGAAACTTGGATTTTTCTTCTTGTGCTACTTGCTTGTTGATGTTAAGTTTGATTTAGGGATCAAAATTTTTGGTCTTTGCCATGTTATGTATGAGATTGAACTAGATAAGCCATGAGTGTTCCTTCTTTCTGTATGGTTGAAAGGTAAAAAGAACAAGAAGGTTTGAATTTAATTTTTAGCGTTATGAAACGATTGAGGTTTTGACAAGCTATTGAGCCCTAAAAAGAGGAGGACTGAGAGCCTTAAAATGTGGAATTGAAAAACATTATAAAGAGGGCAGAGAGGTTAAGCGAGGTTGCCAGCTAAAGTGAAGAAATAGGATGGTGAAGGATGCTCAGAGATTGCTTTTGGAATTGCAGCCAACATGCTTGTGAGATATCTTTACTCTCTCCCATCAGATATTTGTACACAATTATAAGATCCCCCTGAGCCATCTCTTCTTCAGGCTAAACAGCTCTGGCTCTCTCAACCTGTCCTTATATGCCAGCAGGAATTAGTCAGTGTTGTACTCACGCCATGTGCCTAACAGTTGAAGTGCTCCCCTTTTCTCCTCCTTCCTGGTAGATGACAGCTTATTGTCCTATCTTAGTACCAGGGTAGGTTAAGGGTTGTCAGCCAAGGAATGCATGTAACGAGTATGAAATGTTTTGCAGGGAATTTTGCTTTGGTTAAAGAATCAGCTTTCCTGCCCCCAAAACAAGAGAATTCAAGGGATGGGTCCCCATGTGAAGGAACGCCATATGAAGGAACTAATAGTGGAGAAGACTGAGGAGATGCCCGTTTATGTAGGGCGTCATGAAAGTCCTGAAGTTCTAGTGTGTCCTTTATCTGCTCTTTCAAGAAATTGCAGTATCTTATGTAGTTATCTCATTGAAGAAATAATACATTCATTTCTGCAGTATGTGGCAGCATAGGTTCATTTAGGTGACTCTAGAAAATGTATCATAATTTAACATTTTATTGAAAATGGAAAAGAGCAGGAAACTTGAATATTCTATGCTGAGGCTCCAAACAGAACAATAAATCGATGCCTTAGAGTTATAAGAGTTGGAGACTTTTTAAAAAGGAGCTAATCTTGACTTTATTATGGACAACTAGAGATTTATTCCATTTCACGTGATTTCTCTTTGTTCTCATTATACATACAGTTTTATATACCTTCCGCGAGCTATTTCTGGCTGATTTTCTTGCTTGTTTTGTCCTGTGGTTATGTATATCAGCTCTGTAGCCTATCTGGTCTTGCAGCTCTGATGGAAGCTGCTAATGTTGTGCCTCAGTGTCTTGTCTTGTCCTTGGAAAATGGCAGCCTTCATAAAGTAGTATTTGCTTTGCTAGAGAACCAGTGAATTACATGCTAGGCAGTGTTTGTATAGTCTAAACAAATGAGGTTGTCCTGAGAACTTAGTGATTTCTTTCTTTCTAAATTAATGATCTTCCTTCCTTTGCCAAATCCTGAAACTCCTTTCCGCATTAGATGCCAGAAGAGTTTTAAATTTTTATCTGGAAAGAAATCAACATATTAAATGGACAGAAAACATTTGTATCTAAGACAGTTTAAAGAGTCCACCTGTATCTCAGTGTTTTATTTCTCTCTCATTTGGATGTTTTTATGTCTCTAAGAAACATTGAAGACCAAGGCAGATACTCTTTTTCCATTAAAAAGAAAGAGGGTGTATTTATTGTGCTGATAACGTGGGAAAAACTCAACTCTAAGAAATAGTATTACATAAAAGAGTCTTTGTAAAGTATCGGAAGAGCACTTTTACCACAGAAATCAAAGTCCTTAGGATTAGTGAAGTAGAACTACAATAATATTGCAATTAATTGTTTAAAATGCCTTTTAAAAATAAATAAAGATCTGAATAATAAGCAGGCAGCCTGCAGTACTGCCATTTTAAAGTAGGTTTATCAGTTGTTGCCATGTCAGAACAATGGAGACAATCTGTTTAGTAGATGAATTTGCATGAGCATTTATGCCTGATTCCTGAAGGCTTAATTCTTGTGAAGCAAATGTATTTATCTTCCTGATCTCCAGTGGCAGTGGACATTATGTAGTATCTTTATATTAGCCCTTGGTCATTTGTTCAATTGCAAATGATTATATACATTTAGATGAGAGCTTGGGAAGAATTTATTTTTTTTAATTTTTTTATTTTTTTAAACTTCATCTGCGTGTTAGTTAATACAAAGTTTCTTACTTGGTTTTATACTTTAGTTTCCTGACCATCATCTTACATACAACTTTCTCATTACTATTTTTACTGAAACAATATTATATGCCATTTATGCTGGAAAAAAGTGTTTGCCTGTATCATTAGAAGATTCATTTCATATACGTTAACTGTGTGTAAAACAATTCTTTCTTTAAACCTCTTTCCAGAACTGTGAGGACATGGGATGTTAACAATGAAAAAAAGCACAAAGGCGTGTTTAAACCACGATCAGTTCAAGGTAAACGGGTGATTCCTACAACTTGCACATACAGCAGAGATGGTAAACTTATTGCAGCTGGCTGTCAGGATGGCTCCATCCAGATCTGGGATAGGAATATGAGTGTAAGTCAAGCATACGGTAACAGTACAGACTTCTAATACACAAAGTGATGAATGTTGAAGCTGATAAAATTGGTTTGGGTATTTTTATTCTTAAGTATTTTTTCCCTTGAAAACTTAGTATTGTTTGAGCAAGATTTAATATTTCCTCTAACTCTCTACAACTGGTCATTCAGTCTGCTGCTATTCAATCCAAAGCAGTGAAGGAAGCTGTTGGCAGTCTTGTTTTTAAAAAAAAAAAAAAAAAAAAAAAAATTGGCCACATACCTATATTTAGAGTATTATTAATTTAAGATGTGATGCTTCTGGAAAAAGCTGTCATTTCCTGTTGGTTGCTAAGTAATTAAAAAGTTATATTTCCATATTTATTTGAAATGTTAAATACATTAAGTAGTAATTCATGCAACTTCGTACTGAAATGAGTTACTCATCTAGATAATATACAGAGGAGAACAGCATCCAAGTGGGTAAGTATAATGGTGCACATTACATTTTGGAAAATATAATATTTGGTATTTAAAGTTTAACATTAACGCAAAGTTGAACGATCTCTGGAAATGCAGTGTGGTCAGACGGAGTCAGAATTAGAACGGTTTATAATTTTTTAAATATGTGCTAAATGATGAAATAGACTCTGTCTCCAATTTAATTGTCCTGTTCCTATTGAACTTAAAATTGTATTTCTAGTAGTTACAAATCTAAGTAACAAAGGATACGTAAAATTCGTATTACTACTTTATCATTCAAAGTTTGGAACAATCAGTGCTCTCTCTCGCTTTGGATAGCAGAGTTTACAAACTAGTCCAGTTCCAAAGGCTTAATTTGCAATACACATTCTCTAGTCAGAACTTCACTGCCTTTTAGATTAACAGTTAAATATCTTGCCTGTACCCCTCTTATCCAAGAAAGTGGTCCCCAGTCTCATGTCCCTTTGACTTCAGTGGGGTAAGTGCTTATGGCATGCGTAGGAGGAGAAAATGAGATTAGGGTCAGTTTGTTTGGAAGCCAACAATAAGAATGTGCAAGAATAGGTTAAAAAAATAAAAAAATCCTTAGACTCAAACTGACATCATAAATCCTTGAAAGCTTTCCGTCTCCAGTACAATAGGATGGGTTTGGGGAAGTAATACTGAATTAGTGTAATTTGTGTTAGTCTGTTCAGTTTCGTCCTTCAAAACATTTGATTTTAAAAGCAAAAACAGTCAATCTAGGGAACTTTTCACAAAGACTGAATGAAATTTGGTTGTTGAGGGCAAGGGGAAATGTACAGATATAAAGGAAAAGAATGCTGGTTGATCATATTCAAAGTACAGCCTGTATTTTTGGATTGTCATCTATTTTTATTTCTGTTTTTATTTCCACTATAAACCTAGTAAAACTTCCTAATGGCATGAAGCTTGAGAATTCATCCTGAGTGTAAACTTGTTCTAACAGAATAATAAATTTTTCAGAGACTGGCTTTCATCACCTGTGTATGCTGTTTATTTTAACATATACAGTATTGAAATATTAAGCTTTCTGGTGTAGCTTTAACAATAGTGCTCTTGGTAGTCTGCTTTTTCATGTGCTTTTCCTTTTGAACTTTTGTGTGTCTATAAGATGACATATTGCAATGCTGATTGAGTGCAGTTTAAGGTGGTTATGAATAATTTAAAGATATATCCTGTGCATCTTGTGCAGTTTTCAACTGCTGACCCCTGTGTAACAATGCCAGCCTAAAGTGATTTCCTAGTGGAAACAAAGCTGATAGTGTCCTTGAATTTGTATTTTTAAAGTCTACAGAATTTTCGTCTTCACTTTTGTTGATGCCATTAAGAAATGTTCAAACTTCTCCACAAGCAGCAGTAGTGAATTATGTTTTAGTGGCACTCTTATCTAAAGCTGCCAGTACCCCTTGGAAATCTGTGTTTATAGTTAAAATCAGGCATTTCAAAAGGCACCTTGGTGGAATAAGATAATTAAAAAAAGAAAAAAACCTTCAGCTGACATTATTAGAGTGGAAATAAAAAAAAAAAACAAGGAACATGTGACTGTATAAGCACTAACAGTGTTCAATGTAGGATTTAGGGAGAGAAGGATGGGACTGAGTCCTCAGGGGAATGGTGAAGGCACTTAAAAGCCTGGCAGAGGATGCAGAGTTGCTTGATAAGGGGAACAATAAATGTTCAAGGCATATCAACGTGGTGCAGTTTTGGGGGTGCGAACAACTTTAGATGCGGCAGGAAAACAGGCGAAGAAAGTTGTGAGAATCGAGAAGCTAGGGCTAAGCTGTCTGAAGAATTAAATAGGAGAAATATTAACTTTGGATTTTTTAAGAAATTTTTAATTTCCAATCCATCAAATATTATTTTACTTTGTTGAAACAGTATAGAGCTCTGTACACAGATTTTGCTGTATTACAGTACAGTTCTTTTTCAAATCAAAATTAAGGCAGCATTTGTATTTAGGCTAAAAAGGCTATATTGAGTCTGTAACAAAAATCACTAGAGTTTGAAGGGAGAAAATTGTTGTTATAGTTTCTTATGTTTGATCAATTAGGAATGATTCTTGCATTATTATTGTAGATTATGGATTTGGCACATATGCAGCAGAAAAAGTGACAAATTCAGGAAGGTATTTTAAGTTAGGCATGACTTGAGAGCTTCACACCTGCCCACAAGAATCCTGCTGGTATCAGTCTTATCGAAGGGCAAACAAATACAAAATCCAGCCTGCTGTGCGGTCACCTCATGGGGTTAATTAATAAACTGAGACACTGGCAGTATGTTCAGGGTGTTTATGTGACGCACGGACTTGCCCTAGTGAGCAGGGTTCGGATTGTAGTCACTGTAAACCCTGATCTTGGCACACTGTGGTAAAAACAGATTTTAGAGTGGGTTTCTCCTCTCTGCCTTGGCAACGCTGTATTCACTGCTCAACAGTGGAGGACTTTGTCCAGAATGGTGCTATTAAATAATTCTTTGAATACATACATAAATATATGTATAGTATATATGTAAAATCTTATATAAGTGTGTACATATATATAATTTTTTTAAAGGATCCTTTCTATCCCATTTTTTGTCATCTGTGTCTTTTTCTTGTTTGGAATCAAAGTAGCTGTTTGTTGGGAGTTAGTGTCATGAGTTAACTGATTTTTCTAAGGCGCTTACGGCTCCTTAGGCGTTTACCTTTTTTCTTAATTATAGTGTTGTGCCTGACGAATGTGTGATCAGTTTCCCTTCTTTGGTTCTGACTAGTCACACACACTGTGAATATTTCATTCAGTTTTCTGCTTCCACTGTCTTTTTGGTGCAATTCCAAGTCTCCCAGCTGTATGTAGTGAGAGTAAAAACACTTTTGGAAGAACACTTTTTTTTTTTTTTTTTTGTCTCCATGAACCTGACATTGGTAACTTGCTAACGCTGAAATTAGCCAAATGCATTCCAGCTCTGCCTTGCCTTTCTCCAAACTTCCTCAGTATGATCATGATCCATTATAATCACCTGCCTCGCAGGGTTTTTTTCATTTTGTCATAAATCTGTATTATTTTCTCATGTATGTTATTTTGTCAGTGCATGGCTTTTCTTTAAGGTTCATGTACATGTGCATTTACAGTGCACATTAGCAGAACTATTTGTCAACTTGTTTGAAATATTATGAACGCTGTCAACTTGGCTTAAAATAACAGCTTCAAAGGGCATAAAAAATAACTTCCTTCAAACTTCCAGTGAATAGTGGAAACAATAGTGTGAAATAGTCAGTCATAGTATAACACTCTTAATTTAAATATTCTGAAAAATGAAGAGGAGTGTCTGGCAAATGTGGAGAGTTGGAGAGCTGATCATAAATAAGACAGGACCTTGAAAATTATTGATTCACAGGAGAGTGCAGTAAAACCACTAGATTTACCTGCAGTTCAAATTACTGACCTTAAGCTTACCCGTTCAGAATGTTTTGCAGGACTGATAGTATTGCACACTGCTGAGCAAGCTGATCCATGGAGCACATCTTTCATATCAAGAATTATGTGCGTTTTGCTCTCATTAAACCTCTGTATGGCCTGACTTTCCCGTCTAGAAATGGGAATACCTCTTTTTATAGAGATGTTGAAAGACTGAAGTCTCTTTTGTAAAGGCTATCAGTATACTCGATGGGCAGATTAACAATGTGCTGTGATTTTGATTTGATTGAAATTCCTTTCAACTCATGAACATAGAAAGTTCCCCTCATTTTTCACACTAAATGGAAACAGATCAAGATGTTCTTCGTTGATTACAGTTAAGATTTACAAGGATGAGAAAGAATAACCTTTTTTATTAGTCTTTCTTAGTCTTTTAAACCACCTGATGAAGCTACCTCTTATGTGATGGAGGAGAATGTCTCCTTCAGCTTTTTCTGGGTACATTCAGCCCTGTAGTACCTGAACAGCTTCTCTGCAGGTGACGCACTGAATCCTGTTTCTCAGTTTCACACTTCATGTATTTTATGGGAATATTGTTGTAGTCGTGATGCAATAATTTCAATAAGGATGTTGGGGAGGCAAAACTTGTAAGGAGCGATGGTGTCTTTTACATCCTTTCAAGAACAAGAAAAACATCCTGTACGCCCAAAAGTTTGTTTGTTTCAAACTCTATTAATAAAGTGAGATCTTTTTAAAGGGTTTAGGAACCCTGTTTACCTTGCTCATTTTTATAAGCTGTTAGGTGTCTGATAACTGCACTGTAAGTAGTAAAGAATTAGTAAAGAATTAGCTTGGACAGATATATCAGTGATAGGTTTATCTTTTATATGGTATAAATCTGAACAGGAAATTTACAGTGTTCTATGATTTTCAGCCTTTCTTCTCATTAAACATAAATTGATTCAGTGGGGGGGGGAGGAGAGATTGATAGCTAGTTGATTAATTTGTTTGTTTTCTTGTTTCATAAAAGATTTCGTGGTATATTCAGCTGTTCTTCAATCTGTTTCACCAGCTATCTCCTTCTCGAAAGCAAGCATCTACTACAGTATTGGTGAACTATTGCTTTACTAGTGTTTTTCCTTTTCCAGTTTTAAACCCCTACTTTGATTTTAAATTGCTACAACAATTTATGTATTTTAATCAGTTTTAAATTACTTAGCTAAAGCTCTTAAGTGATTTTACAGAACTTAAAATGCACAACAGTAATGAAATCTTACACTATACAAATAGACTGCCCACATGAATGTCCCCAAAAGTGATGTAGTAATCCCAATAACCAATTTTCCACATGCCCCTAAGCCACCCTAGCCGCAAAATACAAAGGGAAGCAAAGTGGGATGTTGCAGTATATACTGAAGTTAAGCAGATCTCAACTCTGTACCTTTTTAATTGCTAATACTCATGTTAAAAGTATTTTCCAAATAATTGCATGATTTATAGATGTAAGATAAATACATTTCTATATTTAGTTATAGTTTGCTTTGAAAGGGTTTTTGTAAGCTTTAGTTTTGTATTGCAGAATATGACTGCAGAGAAGTTTTTAAGGCAGTGTTTTCAGAGGTGAAAAGTTTTGCAAACAATGGAGCCATTTTGAGAAATACTGTACAACTAACAGCAGAGGGTTAGATGATGCAGAAAGATCCTGTAAGATAAATTTTTTTGGCTTATACGGGGTGACCCTTTTGTTTTAGACTGGGTATCCAAGCCCGGGTGTTATTTGGAAATTTTTTTGTAAGCTGTATTTTGCTGTCCTTAATGATGTCCTACAGCTGATGTTGCCAGACAGAGTAATGAAAACTAGTAGTAAGATCTAAGACTTGCTGTAAATATTTTCTCCATTAATTGGAAAATCCTTTGAGGATCCTTTATACCTGTGCTTTGGGAAGAGGACCTTTGCCCAGTTGCAGGGTGCGGAGATCGTAATGTGCCTTTAGCACGTGATGATTTGCAACGTTCCGACATCGTTCTCTTTTCACACCGGCTAGATTTGGTTCATCACTTGGGCCGTGGAACGTTCACTTGCCTATGTGAATGTTTTGTTTTGATTTTACTTATATGGAGTTTTAGATATATATTGACATCTTCATGGCATTCAAATATTTTCAGCGAAACAAACCAATATTAAGAAGAGTCATTGTAAATTATCTCTATTAAAGGTTGCTGAATAGCACTGCTGCAACTAAACACCAGGCAAATCAATTTCCCCCAAGCATGTAACATGCTTCATGCTTTGAAGAGGGCAGTCTGGCTACATCTGGAAATTTCTTGTGTAAATATGAGATGAAAGATATCCAAATATACTATATTTCCCTTTCAAACTTAAGGTAAGTTTTCCATATCCATAATATCCCACCCTTTCTTTCCATATGTATTTGTGCCAGACCTCTGCTCCAGAAACTGGAAATCACACACAACCTTGCCAGCAGCAGATATTAACAGATTCATATATTATTCCTTTTTGTATACGTCTGGTTTAGCCAGTACATCACTATCTGTACCCTGAAACTAGCAGAAGTAAAGAATCTGACAATCATAAGCTAAGATAAAATGTGTCCTGCTGTATTTCTAAGTGCATTTCTCTCTTATGTAATAAACAGTTTATAGTTAAGAACTATCTAAATGTTTGCACTATCTAATATAGTGATGAAAGGCAATTCTAAATCTTAAAACTCTGTCACACCCTGATGAAAAAGCATAAAGGATTTTATTTTGGATTCGTGGATGGTTAAAGCAGAGAGGCTTATCCCACAATGATACATATCTGTCTTTGATTTACTACTTAAAGGACTAACAGTGCAACTTACAAAGATAAATTAAAAATGACAATTTTAGAAGAAAATAATAAGCATTATAGTCATATGATTAGCTTTATTAATATTGTATTATTAATAGTAATGTAACATGAATAATCATTAAACAGAAATGGATACAGGAGCCTTCTTGACCTGACTTCTGTTATTTTATATAAAATTTTCTTTATATATTTATTTAATATATATTTTACATTATATTGTTACATTATTTATGTTTTTGTTTTATAACTTTGTGAGTAAGTGAAAGTGTGTAGAGGCAGAAGGTTATAAGTACAGGTGTCATGTTTAGTTCTATCAAGATGTGAGTTGAAGAGTGATCTAATTTACTAGAAAAATGACTTTCACGTAGTATATGCACTGCTCAACAAGCTGGTCACGTTGTTGGTTCAAAGCATGATAGAATTGGTAAATTAAGAAAAAAATGTTGTGCTTGGCATGGGCATTAGGAAGCTAGTTTAGGTTTCAGATTTTTCTCATTGTAGTTTATAGCATGTCACTATTTTTTGAGGCTAGTGAGGAGATGGACAGCAGGTTTATACTGTGAATTTCATAAAAGCAATGAAAAGTACATTTCTGTGCAACTCTTAGTTAAGTTTGTTTCATCAGCGAAATCTGAAAGTCCCATCTTTTAGAATAATTAGGAAATGAAAGCTGTTACAGCTTGATGAGACAAATTTATTTAAGCACGACAAAAAAGGTAGGAAATTAATGACTACTCATCAGTGGAATATTCTGATTGAAGGCTGGTATTTCTGATTCTGTCTGCAGATGTTTGCTTTATCTCTTGGGTTAATTTATAGGCCCTTCATCACCTTCTGGCTTCATATTTGGATATTATTCTTGCAGGCTTCACTTTTCTCATCATTTCTTATCTTTCAGAAAATTTTATCTTTTGGGATATTTATTTGTGAAGAATCATGTGAAGTAAAATTTAAAAAACTGTACTGAGAGCTGGCTGGGTTTTGTTTGTTTTTAATAGAAAAGGAATTCCAAGTTTTCTTTTAGTGAAATAGCCATTTTTGACAGAATACTTTTTCATTATACTGATAATTTTGCATGGAAATCTCAAAACTAAAGTCACAGTGTGGAATTTTTTTAACTTCTGAAACGTATCTTATGTTTCTCTTCTAATTCTTCTCATTATTAGAGTAGAGTAAACATTTTTATTTCTTAATTTTCCCCACTCTCTTTTTATCTGTGTCAACTCAGAAAAAATGAAGTAATTGGCCAGGTTTCTAACTTTTTCAGAGAACTAATGCAGAAGGTGAATAAAATATTCTTCTGTGTTTTACAGTTGTGAGATTTTAATGTATTAATTCTTGTGTCACTGGCCACTATCCAAAACTTGATACTGGCCTAGAAAACCCATAGTTTAGTGTTCTGTGATGCTTGCATGTAACCTTTTCTTAACCGTAATTTTAAAAAGTTAAACTCCTGGAAGAGAAACAGGCAAATGTGTATTTTAATTTTTTTTTAAGCTTGATAGAATGAGAATATGAATTATTTTGAAATGTGCTAAGTTTTATGACAGTAAGAAAATGTATGCATATTTTTAATACAAAAATGTTCCCCGTGAATCAGAGATTGAGAAGCTGGGAAAAATGAAGATAAATTATAATGAAGCGTAGCTTTTCTATGTAACTGTAGCCTATAGAAATAACCGCTTGGTTCAGAGGGAGGTTTGAGAAAGAACAAGCTATTTCCTTGTGTAGAAAGATTGTTTCAGAGCTGTGTCCATTAACAGGTGAAGATACACTTTTAAAAGTGCTTTAGTAATGACTTTCTCTTAATCCCCTATAGACTACTGTCAATTCCGGAAGAACACCTAGTAAGAGTCTAGTTAATTTTCTTTAATTAAAAAGGTTGCATAACACTTGAATAAAATTCATAGTAAGATTATAAACCAAAGAAGTTACTGATGTATCATGGTTTCATAGATGAGAAAATAAACTGTACAACTACACCATCTCTTGGCAGCAGTTACACAACTATAGAGGAGAAAACAACAAACATACGAAATGGAAAGTATTTATGTTAACAGTATATTTTTGGCAAGACAGCCTTGATTGAGCAAATTTCTTTAATTTCTAGGTTTAAAACTCATAATTAAAATCTAACTGAGTGCACCTGAGGCTTTCTTTTCAAATAAATAAAACTTCTGTGCAAAACATTTAAAAAATTTTTTTTTCCATGATGTCCCTATTTCATAAAGTTTGTTTTCAACAGATGTTTGTGCTAAACAGTTAGCAGACAGGGTGGTGAAATAGGTGGAGCATTGTCCAGCTGTGTTTTATTTAACGTATGACTACAGTGATACTACACAGACTGAAACCAGATACATCCATGGAACAGCTGCCTTCTTGAACCAAGTTTTAAATTTCTCATGAGATAGAGAACTGGATTTGGAGTTGGAAATGACTACCTATATATTTCATATATTATGTATAAATACATATAAAGGGTGTCTCTCTTTGTGTGTCTATGTATGAACACAAATTCCTAACGAAAATCTAGTTTAATAAAGTTTATGAATTTGTATAATCTTTCTAATCTCTTGATAATTTAATTTTTTTTCAAGTGTATTTATCACTTGCAAACTTGGCTTGTGACTGTTTTTTTGCCAAAAGCAGTTACTCGTGTCCTGTGCTAAAACTTAATTCATATTTAAGTTTCCTTGTAATCCATTGCAGTAAGGTTGGGGAAGGATGGCCAAATTAAAAAGTGCTATATTGGTTCACATGTACAGGGTAAAATATTCTGAAAAAATCTGATTCATTTTATATTTGTGAACTATATTTTTTATGGACACTTTTAAGATCTGCCGGCACATCCCCTGAATGTGGCTGCTGCGCTCAGCACGCACCCTGGTAAGAGCACATACATTTCATTGTTTCCTAGCTCCCTAACCTATTTCATTGTCCTCACCAGTATGCAGCTCTGTGATCTCATTTGGAGAGTAAATTGAGCCCAAGACCTATAAACAAAGTTTATATTGTTAAGGTCACCAGAGCATGCTGCTGTGATCTTTACAGAGGCTGAACTTCACCAGGGCTTGCAAAAACACAGCTAGGACACGTGTGTGTTCCAGTCCTTGTAATGAGAGGATTGGCTTATATTCGATATCGCCTTCAGGAGCCTGAATGACTTTTCCGAAGCTCTGAGCAAGTAGGGACACCTGTTGTAGTCAGCAGAGAGTGCATTGCCAGCCTCTTGGCTTGTCATTTGACAAAATGCGCAAAAGCCTGGTTCATTTTGATATTTCATGTGTGGAAGTGTGGTGCTAAATGGAGTAGTTGTTGACAGGGCTACATGAATACAGGAATTCTGCACTGTAAGCAGCTCGCTGTTGTTGCTTGGACGTTGCAGGGTTCAGCTAGTGTCTGCTGCTGTCTATCTGTATGTATAAAACAAACTTCAGTTTAGATTAGGTTACGTCAGAAGGTGAGGGATTGACACTGAAGACTCAAGAGAGTGTGCATGCTCAGTTGTAACTTGCCTCCTTTTTTGTCATTTTTGAATGACAGTTGATTGTATGTCAACATATATTACGGAAAAGGGAGTGGCGGCTTCATTGGTTTAGACTTTGTTTTTCTTTGTATGAGAAAAAACACAGAAGTGCTTGAGGATTAAGAAAGTAATCTGAAATTACTATCATTGGCAGAATATATGTTTAACTCATTGGTACAGTAGAGCTGTTAAGTAAGACAAAGTTAAGTGACAGTCAGCCCTAAAAGTAAAGCTCCGTTATCACGGCGCTGGACCAGAAGGAGGGTAAGAGGATAAACAAGTGAAAGTAATAATACTGGCAACAGGTTACTGCTTGGATTTATTGTCATGTGCTTTATAATATGTAATAGAAAAGAGATGATGCTATATGATGCATGTAACATTTTTTTGTGACAAATAGTTAATAAAGATTAGATCTTCCAGGGAAATTTAGGAAAGGTATGGCGGATCGGGGAAGAAAATCAGGAATGGCTTTCAGCCTATTGAACTTAAGTTGCTAATTAAACATTCACCAAGTGATGTCAAGATGAACTAAGATGTTGAGCAGATAGAGAATGATGAACCTTTTACTGGAAGGTAGTTTAATGGCATGGTTGTGGATAAGGTTTGTACAATACATTGTAGAGAGAAAAATTCAGGGACCAAGGGGATTAAGAAATGTTGAATAGCCAGTGAAACTGGGAGAAAGAGTCATGAACCAGAGGAATCAGTAAACATGAAGCCAACATGTAGAAGGTGTATGGGAGACACTGGACCTCAAAAACCAGTGAAGAATAGGGAATAGAGAATATGCACTTCTTTCAAAGCCTGATGAGACTGAGGATGGGGTAGCATTTGTTGGATTTGTCAGGGATAAATCTGTTGAGACTCTGGAAGAAATTTATGATGGATTGCCAAGGAATGAGGATGGAATAAAAGCAGGGTTTGGGGTGACAGGGGAAGAGGAAGATGCAGAAGAGTGCAGGATTGGATGAAAAGACCAAAAAAGCAATGGAGAAAGAAGGGAAGAGACAGAGCTATTTGGTAAAAAGTGGATCATGCAAATGAGATTTTTGATACGTGATTTAGTGCTCTTATTCAGAAACAACAATTCACAGATCTCCCTCTCCTCTGAAGATGCCACTACTGATAGAGAGGAAGGCTGAAGTTGCCAAGCATGAGTGTGAAATAATGTGCTGAAATGAAACTGGAAGGCTAGAATTAAAAAAAAAAAAAAAAGCAGAGAGGAATCATTCCTTTTGTTGGATAGAGAAGAATTTTTGGTATGCTAGTGATGAAAGACAATTGGAGTCAGGAGAAGTACTAGAGTGTCACAAGAGAAATGGAAGTAGGAAGAAAATAGAAAAGAGGGTTTTGAAGCAACATTAACAGTAGAGGAGGAGGCTAATTGCAGAAGGAAAAAATCTTGTAAGGGTTCTGTACTTCAAAGAGACAAAACTATGGCATTACCATAGTTTTAATAATCAGATTATGCATATGAAATGAGACGAGAGAAGACTTAAGCATGTTATTCCAAACTAAAGAACGATCTATTGTGATGTATTCAAACACTAATCTTTTTTTAATATCTATTAAAAGGTGAAACATAAAAAGCTACCCATGATTCAAATACAGTCATGAATGCTACTGTAAAACAGTAAGCTGCATTCTTCCAAAAGGTTTTTTCATTCCACCTAATGCTTCGGTACTTGATTGCTGCTCCATAAGCTAGCTGGGAATTTTTGCGTGACAGGGCATTTGGCCACGTAGATATAAAAATATACAGGTGTGTCTTTTAAGAAATGATTTTAAAATTGAAACGCTCATTTTCAAGTCATTTCTGTACTGAGCGTGAGAAATCAAATTGTAATACGCCAGAGCATCATCTTGGAGAAGCAGTGAAATCTTGGCTTTAAAGCTAACTTATTTTACAAGGTACCTTTAATCCTGAAAGATTTTAAGTTTTGTTAGGTTGAAGTTGATACTGCCACAAAACTCAAACTGCCAGAGTTATTTAAGACAATATGTTGTTTCTGAGCTTAATGCTCTTTGACAAAACCACATTTTGTCAAAAGAACTTTCACCACTGTGTGTTGTACATACAGAAACATTTGAGTGATTAACATTGTAATATGTTGTGAAACCAGTAAATTTATTATCTATAATTTTGGATTCAGAAATTCTGAAGATTAATGGGAATTCATAATTTTTCTCTATGTAACACTGTATTTAGTTAGGAAAACTACTTCCAGAAGATAATTTTTGAAACTATTTCGGTTTTTTTTTTTTTTTGCTTATAAACATATAGTTTTTAATCTTTGCTTATGTAGTTAGTGAATTATGTAAGATTAATATAAGAAAACAAGCAACATCATAGAAATGATTGTGAAACTGTCAGGAATCGTGCTTAAAAAAAAAAAAAGATTGCGTGAGTTGCATTTCTCTCTCTCTCTCTCTCTCTCTCTCCTTTCTTTTGTTTTAACAACCATATAGCTCAGCTAGATTCTTACTTTTACATTTTACTCATACATACCTCTGGGGCTTAACCCAGAAGTTGCTGAGTTTGTCAGGTAAAATGCTGAGTTAAAAGTAATTGAAATTGAGGGCGCTTAGCAATTCTGAATCTTCCAGATTGGAGCCAACATACCTTTGTTTAACCCTCTCCACACCCTCATTCCCCACTGACCTGTAACAGAAGAAGAAAAAAAGTTTCTTTTAACTCCTCAGAAACAACCCCTTCTCCTAACAGTTTAGTTTGCTGAAAGATGATGGAATTTTTTGGTTTTTAGGTACTTTTCTTTTTTATTTCAGATGAGTAGGGCCCTAGAAATTCAGTAATAAGTATATTGATCTAGTAATCTCAGCAGTCTTACACAGCATTATTTATAAACCACTTAGGCTCTGAGTTAAGAATGCTTATTTTGTCACTGAAATATTTCATATTGCAAAATAACAATTTCCCTTTTTAACTATTACATGTCTCCTCCTTCCCCTTTCCAACCGAAAAGTAAAACTGCATGCACATTTTTTAAATCTGTGTTCTTTTAATTAACGTGCATTGGAAATATGGCAGAATGGTTTGTGGTGCATTTTTATGGGAAAAATCAAATAGTAGAACACACAATAGTTCACAATAGCAACCAAACCTACACACTGTCTGTATGTTACAAGAAATAGTAAAAGTGAACATGATTGTTCATTTCTTAGAGAAATGCATCCCTCATGTTGGAATATACATATGTTTTAGTTACTTTTTCAAAAAGAATGTGCATTAATTTATTGTGCAGCTACCTCTGACAACTCACTGCAAACTACACCAGCTTTGGCTCAAGTGTTACTGAACCAGAAAGATTAGCTTAATGTGGATTTCCATATATGTTCACTCAAGTTTCACTTTATTCACACAGTGCCTCTTTAGGATTACTAAAATGATCTTAAACTTAGGGAACACTGAAGACTGGATGAACGTGAGAAATTATGTTGAATTATGGTGGGAATAACTTAGGGCAGTTGCATTATACAGACGACTCTGTAGCCACTTTATATTTTCTTGTGCTATTTGTTTATTGCAAATAGAGAAAAGGCTGCTTTTAAATAATGAAACTCTAGTGGTTTGGGAAATGCTCTGTTTGCATAGATGAGTTCGCAGAGATCTGTGGACGTACAGTGGTGTTGTATTATGATTATATCTTTCAAGTGTACGTTATTAATGGAATTCTATGGAAGAAATAATTGCTCAGATTTGGTTCTTTTCTGAGAAAGCAGAAGAACCTGTGACAGCTGGGCAAGTCTGTTTGAAGATGATGAAAGGCAAGAGGGTATTTTTTGGTTTACAGAAGCCCTATTTACGATATAAAAAGGGAGCAAAACCATAAATTCACTAGGTGAGGATGAGATAGGTTAGATAAATTATGAAAAGATACAAAGAACATTTCCTTTACATGATCATACGTTTTTCACATGCAGTATAAAAATCCTCAAAGGAAGCCAACTGAATAGTTTCCAAAGACTATTTTTATTAGCAATATTTATCGTTTTTTGTGGCCAAGATAGATTATTTTCTCAAATGCAAAGTTTGACAATGCAGCCAAACATTCAGTTGGGGTTTCATTTTTAAACCATTAGGCAAATATTTAGCAATGCTGTTAAGAAGCCATAAGAAACTATCTACCGTGGTAAACAATATTCTTAAAAATTGACAGCTGTAGATGGTGCAGAAAGCAAGGCCAGTTAGAAAGGACTTTCTCATCACCCTGTACTGGTTCAGAGACTTCTTTAGGGCGAGTCAGCCTTCCTTGTTTTATCTAAAGCCACATATGGTCAAATGTTTTGGGTGTCTTGCCTTGTTGTCTTCTGTGTAAATATTAGAAAAGTCTTTTGATTTTATGGAAATCAGCTTTTTATATCAATTTCAATTAAGAAAATGCTAATTCATTTTTCGCTGTGGTTGACTGCACTGCTATATGGCCCATCTAAGAATGTTGTTTTCTGTACCAGCCTGATGTTTTCAGATTAAGCATTTCACTCTTGTGGGTTTTTTTCGGTCAATAGTTCCATAATGTAATGCATGATTTATAATAGAGGACTGATGATTTTATAGGCGTTAAAAACAGGTATAGAGCTGTTTACCTTTTCTAAATTATTTTTCTGGTTACTTAGGTTTTTCATTGCAATACAATTATTTGTTTCTGCTCCGGAACAGCAGCAGAATATTAAGAAAAAGCTAAGCGTCTTGTCTGTTCGTTCACAGTAAATAACTAGCAACACTTCTATATGAAATATATGTTAAAGATTATTGGAAGGTATTGAACCATAATGGAGTGTATGAGCTAAACAGGACCTGCCCAAGGACCTGCCTCCCGCCAGAATATCAACCCTCCCCGGAAAATGACCCTAGTTGCAACAGATGAGAATATGATAAACATATAGGACAGTTAAATACAATGGCCAGTCAGATGTCCAGATTATGGCAAATAAAGTTAGGTTACCATATTCATCATGGATTAATTAGGATTTAGAGAAATGAAGGAGTGTTTAAGGTCTGCTAATGATACATGAAAATGTAACGGAGATAGAAAATCGCAAAGGGGAGCAAATCATAAAGCAGTATAACAACATAAACACTGAACCCTCCAATTTCACAAGTTAATGACTGTTACTTAAATAGCACCAATTTGTACACCGTGGTGATAGAGCATTGAAGCGGTAGAGTACTGAAGAGCTGTAAACTAAATTGAAAGCCCAGAGAACGCATTTAAAGAGACTTAATAAAAGCAACTGACAATGGTCTGTAAGTAGCTACTCAGGGAAGAAATTATTAATTCCTGAATTCAGCTGGCAAAGATTGACTAGATAATTCAGAAGTGATATACTAAATCCAGAGAGTACAGTTAAATCTCTTCTCTGAGTGATGGCTGAGAGCAAAGTGAGTATGCTTGGCTCATTAGAGGTAACTGAATGGGGAAATAGAAATTTGGAAAGTATAACTCTTTGGGAATGTTTCTTTCTTGTCAGTTGAGATCACAGCTCTTTGTAACTGCTGGCTGTTACTGATGTGAGCACCTTCAACACGAACCCTGATTACTTTTCTCGGTTGTGACTAGCAAGGAGGTTTCTGTGAATTTTTTTTTTTTCTTGCAGCTTTAGCTCATGCCTTTGTCACCTTGATAATGGGCTATGATAATACGTTGTCTTTGAATGCTTTTATGTTTATTATAATTTTGACAGTGAATGTAGTCAATGTCAACTAGGTTATTTTGCTGAGACCATCTTACTTCAGTGAAATTGATTATTTTAATCTCAAAAGCCACATATAGTTTGGGACTTGCCTTTATGGTAGCTCCACC
Source organism: Struthio camelus (assembly GCF_040807025.1). Lineage (NCBI taxonomy): Eukaryota > Metazoa > Chordata > Aves > Struthioniformes > Struthionidae > Struthio > Struthio camelus. Next base: position 55,014,367 of record NC_090981.1, on the reverse strand, counting down.
TGGCTAGTCCTGCCCTTCTGCCTCACATTTGCGATCAGTATAAGTACTTGAGTTGGAAACTCTCCTGGATGTGGAAGAGAGGGAAGCGAGCATGGGAGGCATCTCTTGAAATGACCTTCCCTGTTCAGAAAACACCTTTCTTGTGCTGAAAGAATCACAGAATCACAGAATGGTTGAGGTTGGAAAGGACCTCTGGAGATCATCCAGTCCAACCCCCCTGCTCAAAAACAGTCACCTAGGGCACATTGTGAAAGAGAGGGTGTCAAGTTAGCAAATAAAGCTTGCAAATAAGCTTGAATAGACTGTGTCACTTCTGGCACACTTACTAGTGAATAAAGCTCCTTTTACTATAGGTGAATAAAGCTCCTTTTACTATAGATGGCTATAGTTGCATAGTTGATTGTGTGTGCAGATGGCATTTAGTGGAATAAAATAAACATTAATAAATGAGTAAATTTTGTTGTGTATTTATAAAACAGAAAGATGGATATAGCAGAGGCTTTGTCACTGTTTTACTGATTTCGCTTTCCCTACTGCTACCTTTATATACTGCCTCTTCTTTTAAAAATATCTTCAGGATGTAAATGACAAGAAGGAAGAAGAATGGCTTGGCTGGGACATAGCTGTCTCATTAAACAAAAGGGGAGGAAGGAAGAAAAAGCATTAGAAAAAGTGTCAGGTTACTATGAAACATTGTATCCCTGAAACAATATAGAAAGTTCGGAAGTTTCATTAGTTAAATGTATTGTGTTTCTCATGGAGGTGGCTTAGATCTTGGAGGTTAGCAAACCGACTGGATCTGTCTTCTGATTTTCATTGAACGTGTCTTATTTAGGATACTGGAGAACGAGAACAGCTTGTGCGATGTAGACTTCTAACCATGTGGCTCTGATGTAGGTCATTAAATTGTGATAAACTCTTCATGCGGCTGCTGTCTTGTTCACTTCCCATATAGCTCTGCTTCAATCCACTGAGACTTTGTGCAAAGGTTATGCATTAATGATGCTCCAATCATACAGCTTACTTTTTCTTAATCCTTTCTCTGGCTTCCTTTTATCTCCTGGTTCTCGTTCTTTCCATGAAGACTGTGACAATATTGCAAACTCTCACATTCTTCTGTTATCCCAGTGGTTTTGATGCATCTTGAAACTGCCTCTTTTCTCACATGTGCTTCATGTTTTCTGTCTGTCATTTCATGTTGCCCACAAGTCCAGTCAGCTGTAGTTGCTTAATAAAAATAATGTGCTAATACAAAGCTAGAAAGTGTTTACATTGATGGAGTTACTTGCTAGAATGCTTTCAAACAAGCTGCAAAAGACAAGGTGTTGTTATAGAATTTGCTGAAATAGCTAAATGTTTAAAAATTATTAAGGATTGTTGAGCTTGCCAAATTTTGCATGGCCCATTAATAGTGCTCCATAGTAGTGGGCACCTCTGCAATGAAAGAAGTGGGATAAGAGATGAAATGTAGGTACACTTTATCCTAATTTATCTTTATATCTCCATCTAGTGATTCGATGCTCTCTCCCTCCCTCCTTCCCTCCCTCCCTGACTCAAACTTCTGAAACGTGTATATTGGTTCTTCTGTTTCATGTATTTCCAGCAAGAAACGTTCTGATAACTTTTTTTTTTTGCCAATGATTTGTTAGCAAGATTAGACATCAGTTAAATATGTTAAGAGGCCAGAGGCCAAACACATTATTTTCTTTGAAAACTGCACCAAACGTTTGCCAGTGTATGTAAAAACTTCTTGTTCAACCTTCAATCATTTTACAATATTTGATTTAGTGTTACAATTCAGGGTTATATTCCTTTGCAGAATAATATATGGAGGGCAAGCTTGCAGAGCTCAAAGTTAGGAAAACAACCTTCTCACTGGTAAACTGAGTAAATTTATTTTTAAAGTCAAACAGAATTGCAGTCTTATGGTGCCTTTTGGAAGTGTCTTAATTTACATGAATTTCTAAAACATCTAAGCTGGATAGATGTGGACTGTATTTGTTCTACTGCTTTCTTTTTTGTGATGAAGGGACAAATAATATCTGAGTCTTGGACATCTGTATGTTGCTATTTCTCTTTTCATATGGGACAGCTGAAAAAGGGTAAGAGTTGGTAGAAGCGTAGACGCTTCATTGAAAAGTGGGTGACATTTTTCAGGTGAGCTGTTTTATTTCCTGAGAGATGCAGTTTAGGTTTGATCAGATGAAATCATAAATTCATGCTAAATATAATCTATACTTTTTTACCAGAGAAAGGGAGGTAAGGAGAAACAAAACTCTTGAAAACGTGGGGTTTACTGTATTTTTTAAGTAGTAAGACATCAAAGAAAAATCTTTGGCTGGACATTTCCTTAAGTAATTTCCTTCTTTTACTTTGCATAGAAAACAAAAGAAAAAAGAGGGGATTTCAAATTGACACTGAGTGAAATGAAAGAAAAAAAACTTGCGGTCGCTTGGGTAGCAAAATGAAGAAAGTCATTATTTTAGCAGATGTATGTTGCTGTGACATTGTTGGGGAGAGTGTAAGAGTGTTGAGTGGACAAGCGTTGTGGACTCCAAACTAACGTTTTCCAATTCATTTGAAATAGCTAAATATCATATTTTGATCCTTCTGTCAGTTTTTTAGGTGTCATCATTAACTGTTTATGATATTTCTGTATGCATCCATGGTATTTGATAAACAGAAAATACATCATTTTAATTACTTCTTAGTGTATAACAAATATTACAGAATACTTATTTTCTGATAACTAATTCACAGTTTATCCTCTGTATGTAATCACATATTTGGGAAGTTTTGTGTAATTGGATGTGCAAAATATGTCTCTTAGTATTTAAAAACAGCACCCCAACACAGACTTACAGTTCTAAATTGCAGTCTGTTCTTAGAATTTCTCCAGTATATGCATAAATGGATGGAAGTGACAGTCATTTCGAAACTTGGTCTCAACGCAAGTAATATGGATAAATCTAGGTTATTACATTTTCCCTCCCTATTGAAACTTTTTTTTTTTTTAACTTAAATGCTTTACATCCTCTTTTGTTTGTTGTATAGTCATTTGTGGAATGAATGTCTTATGTGACCTGACTAAATCTGCCCACCAAAATAAGTTTACGATCGTTATTGAAATATCATAACACACAGATTCTCTAGATTTTGGAGCAAATTTAGAACAGATATTTGGATGGGTAATCAAAATCAATTACTTTAGTAGCTTGGGTCTTTTGCATACAAAATAGCCCATTAAAAGAGCCTCAGTGAGATGCATGGGGAAAAATTAGGAGAAGCAATAGCTGAGGTTAACTCAAGCTTAACTCAGTCTTTCTGTGCGTTTGCATTATTTGAACACATCCTACTTTTTTTTCCGGAAGAACTATTTCTCTTTTAATATATAAATTGGGTAGTATTCACTGTGTGAGTAGTTGTTCAGTAATTTGTCCTTTTACTGTTCAATGTGTGATTCTAGATCTGACTTACTGCACGCTGTTCAAACTCTTCTCCAAAATGTATGCTTTTCTATATAGTTTTTCTGTTTTGCTCATCACTACGGTAAATAACGGACTTTAATTAATTTGTCTTCCTCCCCTCTATGAGAGGAATGGCGTGTTTTAATCTCCATTTTACAGGCTCAGGCAATGTTTAGTTCTTGAATGCTTGATTTTGCAACTACATTAATCAGTCTTAGGAAAAGAGGGTTAAATGAGATGCGTGATTTCCTAGGTGGGTAAAAAGAACGCAATCTATCTCAAATTCCTTTATTTCCCTCTGTTCTCCCTTCTTCCATAGTCCCTCCTGTCTCTCTTTCCAGTTTGATTCTTCCTCATCTCTTCCTTCCTCTTAGACCCCATTCCCTCTTCAGTCCTGGATGCCCATGTGGTTCCAGTTTATCCTCTCCAGGTCACTTGCTTTATCCCCACTTCTCTGGGCTCCTTATCCAATCTCAGAATCTCCCCATATGCTGAAATACTCTTTGTGCCTGTTTAACACAGTTAATTCAAATTTCACTTTACGGTGCTCCAGCCCTGTCCTGTAGGTTCTTGTCACGTCTGTTCTCTTTTGTGCTTTCTCTGAAACATGGCACTGTTTCCTTTCTCCATCAGTTTCCCTAGACTCTTAGCAACGATCTGATCTTGCCCTGCCATTGGTTTCACTTTTTTTCTGTCCAGTCAAACCAGACTCCTGCCTCTTTTACACCTTTACAAAAGGCGCCCCTTTTGCCAGCTGTCAGTCTTGCTGGGCTTCCCTGTCCCTGTCATGGAATGTGATCGTTTGCTCTTGTACAAACGCGGTTTGGTTATAAATGCAAGTTACGGGATTTGAAGACGCAGGATGGGCTTCTCAGGAGTTTTGCAGGAGTCTTTGTTGAGTACACTTGCCTTTCATTTTCTAATCTTATATTTTGATCTAATTTAGCTGAATTTTCAAGGGAGGCCCTCCTTCTTGAACGTTGCCTGGCCATCTTGGCTGATGTTTGCAAGAGGTGGAAGCGTTAGGCGGGCACTGAGCATGTTGCTGATTTTTAAGTATTTTGTGATGTCTCCATTAGTGATAACAAAATAAAATGATATAATTGATCAGTGAAAGTGAAGAATGGTTAAATTAACAAGAACGTATGTGCATGAAAAGCATCTTGGTATCTTTGTCAAGACCTTTGATTTTGACTAGGAAGCAGGAAAGCTGTATTTTGCAAAAATGCTGGGATTTAGTATGAGATTTCATAGGATGTTTCTGTACATTTAGTAGAAGAGTTTTGGGGGGAATTTGACTCAAATGTGACTTAAGACATAAAAGCTCTACACAAGAACAGGATTCTAATCTGAGAGTAATTTCTGTCTGTCTTTAGGATTACCAGGGGAATATCATTAAAAATAAAAGAACATACAGCATTCCCAAGCTTGAGTTTTACTGCAGCTAAATGGAACACAAACCTCAGAATCTCTGAGCTTTGTTCTAAATCTATAAGCCAAGAATTTTGGCAAGGTTGAAATATACCAAAAGTAAATTCTTCCAATCCTTCTTTCAAATCCTCTCCAAAGTATGTATAATGTATTTTGGCATTTTTAAACTATAAGTCTATTTAGAGGGGTGATGAGACCTGTCTTAAGATGTATTTTTATCTTAACCAGGCATAACTACTTTTATTCAGTACTAGTAGGAGTATTCAAGGGTGCTGATGCTATGTGAATGTGGACTGTATAATTGGATTGAGGAAAAAGTTAGATTTTGCGTTCAAACTCTTCTTAGTATGAAAGCCTATTATGAAGCATACATGATATTTTTAAAAGGCTATAGAAATATTTAGCTTCTCTCCCTGTTAACAATAAAAATGCAGGTTCTTCTTAAATTTAGGAATAGCCGCAAAGTGCACAAAATGCTATCAAGAAACGTTTAGCCAGTCTTGAAGTAAGCAAACTTTTTAATGTTTTGTTTGTTTGACAAACAGGTACATACAAAGTTCCACTGCAGACAAGCCCATGCCCCTGGCACTGACACTTCATGCCTGACATTTTCCTACGATGGTACCGCCCTTGCCAGCCGGGGAGGTAGGTGATTGAAAGAACTCTTTGATGTGTTGAATGCGAAAAGATCTTAACTTTTACTAAAGTAAATGGTTCAGTAAACAAACTGTTTAAATCATAGCATCACTAAATGTACTTGTTCTTGGTGGTGGTAAGATAGTGAAATAACTTATTAGTGACTTAAACCTGAAATGTTTCACAAATTACATCTTCTGTTATGATACTCCATAAAATACTGTGCTGGTGAAAGGGCATTTTTACAGCAGTCAGGAAATATTTTAAGAGACCTGTGCTGTTTATTTTATACAGTTCTTGATCTGTTTTCTTGTCTAGTATTAGTAATCCACCATAAAGGAAATTATTAGCTTCATTAAAAATAATATAAGAGAAATTTCGCTATTTAGTTCTTTAGTTCTTAGAAGGTTATTGTCTCTCAGTACGAGTATCTCTGTTCTGGAGTTATTAATTCTTCAGGCTGCTTCCTTATGCAATGCACTTTTCTGTTCTAACTGGAATTTTTATTTAATTTATATTATAAGCACTATCAGGGAATGATTTGATGAGAGTGGCCAAAACATACTAGAAAGGAAAAAAAAAATTGGCATATCCACAGGACAGGAAAAGAAACCGCTTGTTTTATTAAGTTTAGATAAAACTTTTTGCTTTTTTTTTTTTTTGTCTTAGAGAACAGTAAAAGTTTTGAGAGGACAAAGACCTGTTTGAAGACTCATTCACACTGCATGTATTGAGTAGGATGATTTGTGCTCAAGATAACTTTTAATCTAGAGGTTTGTCTACCGTATTTTGCAGGCAGGTGTAAGCATACAATCCAAGCTGTCTGGAAGGAAACCAGCTGTAACCAGAAGCTGTGTATATGCATTAGCATGGCCCCAAGGCCAAATAAGCAGGCCTAGTGAGAGGCAGTATATGTTGATGCAGGCTCAGTATTGTGCCTAACATATGTACGTGACATCTGGTCAGTTTGGTGCGTGGACAGAATGAGATTACATCTACAAAATTCCACAGTAGAAGTATTCGTAGACTGCAAACTCTCTGAAGCAGGGGCAGTGCCTCTGAGTGGCTGGCTGCAGCCTACGGTTGTTTGCATCCTTCCCCTCACCCTGTCCCTGTGGAATAGTGACATTGGTGGCTTTCACGGACCGATGCGTCTCCTTTCGGACACCTTCTGCCGGCGTTCCTTGTATTGCTGCCTTGTTTCTAAGATCCTAAACGTTAACGTTCCCCAGATCACATCTTTCAGATGAGGAGGATGGTCTCCTTGCCCTTGACAGGCCTAGGCTCACTAGGCACTTGGATTGTTAACTGCTCTTCAGGCTCCTGGATCCAGAGCCAGATGAGTGGGCCCTACCTAAGCGGTTGAGGTAAATACCCTCAACCTTGCTGGTCCTTACTGAACTGAACACTTGTTAGGTGAGAATCTTCTCCTCTTTGGAAAGTAGGTGAACCGTCTATGTTTCTGTTCTGGGCTAAGTAAAATGAAATGCCTGTCTGCCAGTGGTGTTGCCTCCAGAAAATCCACGCAGACATACCTTGTATGATTAAAGAGAAATCTCTGTGTCTCTTTAAATATAAGCAACAAAAAGAAAGCAAAAAAAACCCCTCTAATGTGAGGGATATTCAGTAGTGCTGTCTTGAATCCTCCATTTCTATAAATTCTCTCATGTATAAGTTTGTGAATGTAGATCACATAAATGCCCTTTGCTTATTTTAATCGCATGTGGCACTTTTTCTTGCGAGCTCTTCCTCCTCTTAACTGTCTCCAGATTTTCGGTCGTGTTGAACGGACTTTAAGTTACTTACAGTCTCACTACCACATTTTTAAGCTATGTAAAATCTTGATTGATTGTTTGCAGAACAGAAGACTGTACAGAAATTTGGCCCCTCAGTGTGGTTAAAAAAATGCTACCCTTGTCTAGCATATTGGATTGCATTTGAAAAATCTGTGTGTATCCTGTGCTAAAGAATGAGGAGGATTCATACCTTATTTTGTCTTTTTTGGTTAGTGCTCTAATATGAGTATTGCTTTGGATCTGTACCAATAAAAGCAGATGTGGATCCAGCATTCATAGATTAACACACCTGCCAAGTGCTGAGGATCAAAGGGAGAATAGTTGTTTGGGGAATGGGGACTTTTGCTGAAAGCCTTCTTAACTCTCCTGCATCTGATGTAGATTCTGTGTTGCATATGAGAGAGATGAGGCAGGGCTCAGCTGCAAGCACAAGGGAAAATGAAAAGCTCAGGAGCTGCTTATGAGAGTTCCCAGTCTTATTCTTGTTGGGTATTAGGTAGTAACTTGACAGAAACTTAAGAAAGTGATATTTTTAAACACTTGTGACTATGAAAGCTATTTTTTCTAAATACAGTGAAGATAATATTTGGGAAACATTTTCTTTGTTCAGCAGTGAGGAGGTAAGTAAGGACTTGGGGTCTTGCTGTACATATTTTTTTTTTTTTTTGCTCTGGGTAGGTACAGAATTTATGGAGTTAGTTTTTGTTGTTTAATCAATTTATGGCTTCATATTAAATTCTGTGAATCTCATCAAAACCGTTTGTTTGATTTATTTTCTTTGATAGGAACAGTGTGCAGACTTAGTGCCATCTTAAACAGTTAATTTTCATAGGAGAATCAGTTGTTCATAGCTAAATTCAGTGAAAACTATTCACCTCTAAACCTATCAAATAGCTTAAGCAGATACATGCTTTCTTTAGGGCTGAAGAAGAAATCCTTCTGTTTTTTGGTTTTTTTTTAAACATTTTAGCTATATTTCTCTGTTAAAAATGTTCTCATGGAAAAAGAAAATTTTTAATATTAAAGTTAGTTTAAAAAGTTGAAACATCTTGAGGTCAGTGTCCTGAACATTCAGGGACTGTGCGGCAGCATATGTAGTAAATTCCTATTTTTTGAAAAGTAATATATATTGCTCTTTATGGTGAATACAAATATTAGCACTTAAAAATCCAATGGTTTTAAATCAACTGCTTCTCAAACCAAGGTGCATTTTAAACAAACACTAAAAAGGCATTAATTAGCATTAATGAGTATAATCAGCTGTTTGTACTACTTGGAGTTCAAACAGCCTTCTCACAGTGTTCTAGTATTCTTCATTTCCATATACATACAGAGGAGGATATACTTAAATATTTGGCCAGGCTGGTATATCTGTCCAATGGATAAAGTTTGGTGAGACCAGGTGATCCTGAGAGCTGTTCCAAGTGTAAATGCTGAACTCCTGATTAGTGACATCCCCTCCCCAAGCCAGGTCATTTAGCGCTTGGCTCAGGGTGAGCGTGATCCTGGCTTGGTGCACCTCATGCAGAAGTCCTTATGTTGCAGCTCCTGTTGCTGAACCAGTGCAGATAGCAAGAAGGATATACCTTGCTTTGTCAGGTGCCTCTCATTGCGTATAGTTTAGGCCTTCACGGAAAGGCCTTGAGTTTTTAAACACATAGTATTCTGGTACGCTCTTTCTGTTTAGCCTTGTGTTATGCCTTTCCTTTGCTGTATTTTTTTTTTAAATCTCATTTTTAATATTTCTTTGTTTTTCCCCAATGATCTTTGTGAGTGTCTGTTCTTCAGCTTTGCTTTCAACACAAGACTTCCTCTTAAAATAGGAGCTCCTTGAAGGTTGTTGCTGACTTTGGACTTTATGAGTTTCTGGCAACACTTTGGCAGCTCTTTCACTTCGTTTGGGCCCGTCTGCATTCATTTACTTGTCTTCCTGGTCAGTATTTACCACAAAGAAAAAAACTGGATTAAGTCCTTGTAGTCTCAGTGTGCTGGCCTTATTTTGTCTAAAAGCCATTTACAAAATACCTATCCTGGCTCACCAAAGATTGTTTTTTCTAGTACCTCATTCTTACCTCTTGATAAATCCGATGTTCAGTTCTGTTGTGATAACAATGTCTGACCTCATCATAATAGGCCAGAATATGATTATTGGTATGCTTCTTATTAAAATGGTGAAGAGGAGAGTTGGAAATTTTGTTTGAAAGGCTATTGAAAAAATTCTGCCAGCTTCTTGAGAAGTCTGCCATCAGGACAAATGCTGAATGATCCAAAAGTGGACTAATTTGAATGTTTCTTACTGAACTGCATGACTTCCGACTTTGTTTATGTGTCTTTGTTTAAAAGTAACTATTTTGGCTGTGTGTGAAGTGGTTAAAAATAGATCAGTACTGCTACAGCATCTTGTAAAGAAGCACTAAACATAGAAGGATGCTGTTGAAAAAAATCCTTGGTGTTGTGGAATATTAATATGTCTGTTTTCTTGGAGACAGTGATTTCAATTCCTAATGCAAATTAGATTTGAACAAGAATGCCTAATTTGGAACACAATATATTTCAATTAGGGGATGGATTTGGGCAAATCTTACATTATTTTTTAAAGATTATCATGATAGAGTTTCACAGTATTGGCCAAGTCATTCTACTGGCATTTCTGCCTTTCCAAATACTTGCAAACCATTTCTGCACTGTGGAAGACAGCGTTAATTTGAAATCAACCACAGTTTCTAGAGTCTATCTAACTTTTTCTGTTTTTTTACGCCAACCTGGTACACTTTCTTGCTAACAGGAGAGCTTTATCTAAATGTCTGACTGCATCTCTCGTGCTAAAGCCTGGCAGGACTACAGCTTGAAGATCATGTCAAGGCTCATTCTGCTGGGAACAGCACAGCCTTGGCTGCTAGCCTTAGATCTGTCCCTCTGCAGGAGATTTGCAGAGCGGCCAAATGGCATCCTTTGCATATATTATAAAGTGCTGGTGCTTTAGATATAACATCTAGACGATAAGTGTTTTTTTTGGTTGGGGGTGGGAAGGGAAAGGGAGGGTTCACATTACAAGTCCGAATGCTTTGAAGTGCTTGGGATGGAGTCTACTATGAAACAATAAGAAAACAGATATTCCCAAAATAGGGACTCAGCATTTTTCTTTCTTGTCGTTTTTCAGCTTCCCAACGAACAGAAATATACTCTGCTCTAGACATCATTTATTTAAGTTGTCCACTTCTTAAAAATATTTTGTAGTAAGGAGTTATCCTAGTCTTTAATATAAACATACATGATGTACGAGGCCACACATTACTGCTTTCCCTGTAAAGGGTACTGCTGGCCTTGATTTCTTTTGTTACAACATGTTACAATTTTTTTTCTTTTTTTTTTTTTTCAACATTTTATTTCCAAGGCCTCCCTTGAGCTCTTAATCTCAAAGACTGGAAGTCCACAGACTACTTTTAGACAAAAGAAAATTACTTCCCTGCTAGGTTTGTGCTTCAGTGGGAAACAGGTCTGTGGATTACCAGTCACTTGCCTACCTCTCCTCCTAGTCAGGAAGACTGTGTCACTTTTTGTGTAAAATTAATCTCCTGATATTTTTAAAGTGACATGTGGCTTGAAAGTCCTTCCCTTCACCCTTGAAAGCACTGCGGCACTGCTTTTGAATGCAAAGGGATGTCTAGGTGCCTTAGGGCTCAAAATTCTGTAACTTGTCTCATGCTAGAAATGTGTATCCCAGAGGGATGGTCAGCAGAGATGTAGATCTCTCTGAGAATAAGAGAGAATCTCTTTTTCTTTTTTGTTCTCTCTTTGTTAACGTCATAACTTTTCAAAAGGGAATAAACACCCTGACTTTTACTGGCCTACAGAGTTGCGCCATATTCAAACACAGATGAAAATTGCTATAAATGTCTTACTCTAACATTGATTTTAGCTTTTATGGTCAAAGGTGTTCTGGAAGGGTGTGAAAATATTTCATTACAGCAACTGTGGGTTCACTTAGTTCCCTTCTTTGCCTTTCCCAAGGAATTCTGCCCTATTCCAGGGCCTGCGCTCCATACTGAGATTGTAGTTTGTTCCTGTTTGCCTGCTAAAGAAGTAGAAGGTCTTCATGTGCCTTTCGTTCTTGCTAGTTGTCTTTCCAGGGCAGGTAGAAACCATCTACATAAAACTTATTTAACTTTTTAACTAATCCATCCACAGTAACACTGTAATTTCTGTTAATATCATTAGAAAAAGTTGACATTTATTAATAATAAAACACCAAACCTGACAAACACCGAATAAGTTAGTGTTTGAGAAATTTGATTCTGATGTAGGTAGTCATTGTTAGTGGGAAAGACTGCTGTGATGGAGTTAAGCTATTGAGAAGTTCCTGGTCTGCTGTTGTGCATCAACTGGAAAGTTTCATCCTTGCGCTTTCATAGCCATTTAGGGACAAATGACTTCCACCCCCATCCCCATTTTGAATGTTTCTTCCCTTATTGTTCTCTTCCTTTTCCTATGTCTTTTCACGTCTGAGTTAGAGGAGGAAATTTTCTGCAAATGTCTAGGTTCTTGACTTTAACTCTTTATTGCTAACTTTTGTCTCTTTTGTTTCACAGGAGACGATACTTTAAAGATATGGGATATTAGACAATTTAAAAAGCCTCTTAATTCAGCTGAAAGGCTGTCTAGCTTCTTTCCAATGTAAGTACGCTGATTTATTCCAGCTAGTAGAAATAGCAGTAGCTGGGCAGAGCAGGAGGGAGCGTATGGGAGTTCTACTTCTCAGTTCTCACTAGATCCAGAACGGTGCAAGAGGGACCCCTTGTTCTTAGCTATTTTAGGACTTAATACTGTTTTCAAATATATCTTATTTTCTATGATAATTCATGGCTAGCTTTGTTTGCTATATGCCATTTTTTATCTCATACCTCTAAAACCTAATTGGACTGTAAACTTTTCAGGAGGAGGCCAGTTCATTGCCTTACGTGTGTATGAGACATATACGAGCCTTATTCTTTTTTGATCTATGATTAATAAGAAGGATTAGAGCTGATTTGAAAAGTTGGCATAGCATAAAGTAGACATGCAAGGTGTGAGTTCAAGTTATGATCAAGTGCTGGTGACTGAGTTGTATAGCACTTAAATATTATGTTTTACTGTATAGCGCAGAAGTACTATATTTTTTATATATATATTTTTTTGTATTACCTGCATTTCTATAGCTGTAGCACAGCCAAATCCGACTCTAAGGACAATTTATACTTTTGAAAGAAGATCTTGAGCAGGAAGGTCAGGGATAGATCAATCTTGAAGCCACAACCACTGTATTTTGTAGCATAGACAGACGGAGGAAAAGTAAACAGACAAATGTTTTTGGCTACTATGTAAACACACTGCTGTGCAGCATTGAAGAATATATATCATTAGTGAAAACAGATTTAATGATGGATTTATTTGCTTACTGAATGATGTTAACCAGATTTTGAAAATACTTTTTTGTTTGTTTCTGATGCTGAAAAGTACACAAGACTTTTGAGAAGAAAAGGATTTTCGGGGGGGGAGGATAATTGTTTTTGTCGGTTTTGCATGTTCTGTGCACAGCTGTAATTGTAAAAGTTAACTGATGTCTGATAACTATAGTAGTAGATGGCATCTGACAAAAGTTTTTTTTGAGCTTTACCTTAAAATGATTAACAAATAAAAAGGATTATTTTTACAGAATGATTTATAAATATGTTCCCTACATATTAATTATTGGCTTATCCAGTATGATGGTTTATTTTCTTCTGCAGGACAGATTGCTGTTTCAGCCCTGATGATAAAATACTTGTCACAGGCACCTCTGTTAAGAAAGGTGGTGGCAGTGGGAAGCTTTTTTTCTTTGATCGGGAGACTTTCCAGAAGTTGTATGAGATAGAAGTTACAAATGCAGTATGTATTTTAGTTTTCTTTATTCCATTATTCAAAATATGAATGAAATCATTTTCATATGCTTTATTTTCTCTATGCAGATAATGACCTATCAACACTACTGTAATTTGTCTATTCCGTTTTTGAGAGCAAGTATGACTAGAGGTAGAACGCCCTGAATAAGGGCTATTCTCCTTTCAATTAAAATAAGAAAAGAAAGTCTTGGGACAAGGTGTTTAAGCACTAGGAGATCCTGCTTTTGGTGTTAGCATTTGTCAAGATTTTTCTGAACCTTTCCAGAACTGTGAAATGAGGCATAAATCTGAAAATTCTCACATACATATGTATGCTATTTAGTCCACTAGTTCTCATAGTAAAATGCCATATTGTGACAGAACCCCAACTTGTCCCTGAAGCCAGACTTGTGATTATTATAGAATGTAATTCAGTGGATTCTAGCCTGTGTAAATGCAACAATTTTGTGGCAAAATAAAAGGCATCACTAGGAAACCCTGTATCAAAAAATCCTGTTCTTACCAGAAATATAAAAGCTTAAAATTGTGAATCTGTAATACAGAAGAGTCTGTGCATGGTTTGAACAACTCATCTCATGAGGGGAAAGCTTAGTATCAGATTTGAAAAAAAAGGTCCTTTCACCTTTATGGTGCACATAAGCAAGCGTGTAGGTTACGACAGTCAAAGTTGGGAGAAGTTCAAACAAGGAGTTGATATTGCTTAAGTATCAGGCATTTCCAGGAGTTGTTCGAGTCTATCACTAGCCAGTTCTTTGTCACGCTGTAGTGATTCAAGATACTGTTTTCTCCTTCGGGACTTTTCTTAACCCACCTGTTGCAGTACAGTGGACTTTATTAGCTCTGCACACCAAAACTGCGTCTGCTGGAGTTCATTTACACTGGCTTCACATTTATATTTACTTTTCTTTTCAAATCCCATTTTCTCTTCTAAATTCATCCTACAAAATCTGATTATGGCTGAATGTTATATCACTTATTTCTTTGGTAGCAGGCTTGCAAATAAAAAACATAGAAATCATGGTGAAGCAGAAGGAGTGTGGCTTTCTGAAGGGGGGAAAAAACCCTTTTTTTTTTTTAAACAGATACACTCTATTTTTTATACTACATTGGAATTTTCATTGGAATCTTTATTTAGTATTAAAGGATTTCTCTATAGATAATATAAATTGGATTTTCAGTTTTCCTCCTATGGAACAGGCCAGAACCTCAACTTAACTCTTAAGGATTTCTGATGGATTTTTTTTTTCCTGATACAAGTATTACAACCTTTTTTGGAGACAAAATGTGAATGTCTCAGTATCTCGTCTGAAATTTCATGACTGATCAAAGGCAACCAATTGCATAAGTTAAAGTGTAGGAGGTAGATTCTCATAGAAGCTCTCTTGAGACGCAGGAAATAAAATAGCTTAGCAATTACGTTCACAAAGAACACGAACTCCTTAGACCTGAGCGTATGGCCTTGGTCATGTTGGCATCTTCATTTTGTGGTAGAGAGATCAGTAATAGTGTATGGAAACTTCCCTTTAGCTTTAAGACCTCAGGAATAAGAGACTTGTCACTGAGGGTACCTGTTAGCCTGCATTTGTGAAAGAAATAGGCTGATGTGCAGTAATTCTTACCGTTCTATCTGCTCTATGTTCAAAGAGAATACAATTTTCATTGGCTGACGTTATCTGTGTTTGAAATAGAGAGTCTGTTTGCCTGCTCAGGTAGACAATGCAATGGGGGAGTCCAGAAGCGATTTTTTCACTGTGAATTGTTCTCAGAATTGGGAACTAAAGTTCTGTTAATTCAAAAGGCGGAAGAAACATAGAGATGAGAACCAACGTAAGAAATTGTTGGAAAACCAAAATTAGGGACCAGTAGTGGGCTTCACTGGGTCCACTCATGTGCTATAAATTTAAGGATGTGTACAAATCTCAGCAGGTTCATAGTTTTGTACTATAAATGTATATAGGTGCTGATATTAATATAGTACTTTTTAAGACTAGTAAATTACTTCTATCAAGTTTTAGTACTGTTGTCTTTCTTCATTTGTAGTTATAAAATTGAAGACTGTTGTTCACCTGCTTTGAGTGTAATGGATCAAATGAAACAATACTCGAAATAGTGGGTGAAGAATTGAGATTTGTAAATGCTCTTCTTACGACATAATTTTCTGTGAGCCAGCATTAATAATACCTCTGAAATCAGTCTGTCTAGCTTCCAACTTCAGCACTACACATCTAAGAAAAACATAGCTAAACATATCAACTTCCATCTAAAAGAAGGAAAATTACTATAAGCGATGTTTTAAAATAAAAACAGTGTATTTTTTCAAGATATATCTGTTGTATCCTTCAGCTTTTTCAGTAGTTTTTTCCTTCGTGCTTTTCTCAAATCGCAGTGTTAGATGAAATGCAAACATATAAAAGCATGCTAAGAAACAAATGAATTTTAAAGATGCAGGTTGTTGTATTTTATAAGCAGTACATGCTGTTTGTTGGAAAGATTGTTGGCCTGTAAATTGATAGATTAATATCTTCTGTGTGGTTTACCAAAGCATTTTTCTGTAGTTCAGTAATTAATTAATTACTTTCTAACTGCTTTCCTAGTTACCGTTTTTTCCTTATAGTCTCTCAAAAATTCCAGTAGAGCAGTAAGTGTAGCTGAAGATAAAAATATGGTGTTGTCTAAGACTTCAGTTTGTCTACTGTGACTGATTACACTACTTCTTTAGCTTTTATGTATGATGTAGTTGCAATGTTTGTATTTTTGATTTTTTAAGCATCACGTATATGTAATTACGCTTTGCCAATGTGTAGTAAAAGAGTACAAGTACACCAATATCTATCACTGCAAAGAGTCATATCTACTCCCCTCCCTCATGAAAATAATTTCAGTAATGTCAGATGAGTTTAGTCCAAACTGTTGAAGAAAACAAGTATCATTAGCCATTTATTTCAATTATGAAATGAAAATAGTAAGACTTCTTGGAAGTAATTATATTCCATCTTAGTGGTACAAAGTATATAATGGGAATAACACAAATTCTATTGTGAAGGGAAAGCATAAACTGTGAAGGTGGTACAATTTTTATTTTTATTTTCTTTGGGTTCACAAGGATTTTTTTTAAAGAAAACTCCAGTAAGCCTAGAAAATTGGAGAACACTAAAGAGCAGTAAACATTATCTTAAACCTCCTTGGTAAATAGCCAGTGCAGTTGGCCTGTGAATGAACCTAGAGGGTAATGGGAAAATACTTAATGGGAGTGTTTGACCAAGCAGTGTCTGACATTCCTTTCCATCATACCACGCAAACCTTTTTTTCACCTTTTCTTTCAAGTTTTCATGGGAAAGCCCATTACTGCTTCAAAGCTGCTGGAGTGAAACCTTGTGGTTTTACTAATGGACTAACAGCCTGATTAGTCTCTGCTGTTGTGGCTGGGTATAGACTATTAATTTGCTTTTCATTTTGTGTATTAGTATTTTATTTTTAGTCACAGTCTGTGGTTAAGCTTGTGACTAAAATATTATATCCACTCTTGTATGCCATCGCAGCATGTAGGCTCTGGGACTTCTCTAGACCTCAAGCTTGTCACATGAATAGTAATACCTTTTGAAGAAAACTAAATACTGATAGATATATGTAAGAACTGGTATAGGCCATGAGCTTTGTCTCCGGCCAGGAGCAGTGTACCTCCAGAAGAGTATGTGAACTGGGCAAACACACAGTGATGCTTCTCTGACTATACTCTTCCGCCTCCGTCATCTGTGACTTAAAGATACCTTGATGCAGCTGTGGGATTTTTGCATTTCGTAGTGCTCGGTGGATTTTTCTTCCGTGATTTTGTCAAGGAGTGAAACACCCATGTTGCAGGATAAGGACAGCTTTGTTCACTGACTGCAGATGAAACCAGAGCTCAGGGGCTGAAACGCCAACCTCTGCCCTCGGGTCAGGAGGCTGCTGTCATATGTGCGGGGCTGCTGCCTGACTCTGGCTCAGTGTCTACAGGTGTCATTGAAAATGGTGAGGGCTTTACACTGTGGCTGTAGTTACATAGGCTAAACTGTGCAGAGTCCCTCTCTTATTACCAAGAGCTGAGCTTTATAAAACAAGACTTCATCCTGTTGTGCTTGTGCAACTTTTTTTTAAGCTGTTTTATCTCTCTTTCTATCTTGACACAATAATCCGAGAACTGTCCTTTTGCCCTCACCCCCGATATCTACAGGAAAATGATTAGATTAAACTGTCTCAATTTGAGCATTTGTAGCTCATTCTATGTGAAAGATTTCCAGTTCAGTGCAAAATATCTTTCCTCTCTGTTTACATGGATGAGGAATATTATTAAACAGGTCTTGGGAATTATAACTGCTGTAAGAGGAGTACAGAACATGTGCATGGAAACTCAGAGGCCATTTCCCTTTGCCTTCTTCAGGTAATGTGGGGGAAAGGAAGACCTGCAGCATTTTTGGGCTGAGGTCTCATTTTTGGGGATGTCTGTAACTGGACTCTTTTTGGAAGGAAGGGAGGTTTCGTAGTCAAATGCACGTCAAGGGGGATTTATTCCTAATTCTTGGCTTGGCTATGCAAGTATGAGATCTTCATGGGAAGCAGTTATAAATACGTAGTGTATGGGAAACAGAGTTGGGTACACATCATTTCCCCCAATGTTAGATTATCAGATTAATAGCACATAGCTGTGGACAGCCACTTGAATCTCTCTCACGTCTGTCACTCTTTTGTCTGGGTCAGATAGGCCAACCAATAGTTATCCTTATTACAGACAAGATGGATTTTGGCAGCAGTGGAACAGTCATTTTCCCCATATGGAAAAGAGATGAAATATACCCTGTTATTGCCAGGCAAAGATGGGCTCTAAAAAAAAGTTGTGCAATTTAGAGAAATTGCTATTTTTAAATGAAAATGTAAATAATAATTTAATTAAAAAATGAGAACAGATGATGAGATTATGTGCATTAGAAAAGGAAATGTGTAAGATTTTAAAATATCCCACAGGTTTTTGTAGATAAGCAACAATCCAAAAACATTGATTTATGGTTGTTTTGGGAAACTTATTTCTGTTAAGAAAATTCTTTGGTATTTTCTTAGTTTCTCAAATATAAGCAAAAGTTAAATTGTCAAATACTTTTGAAAATATCTCTAAGGGATGTTTCAGGAAGGTCTTCTGAGACAAGCTATAAATAAAGCTTCTTTTTAACTTGCAGATGAAGAGGAAAGAAGAAATATGGAATATGAAACTTCTAGCATCCTTTATGCACGGTTGATATAGCATCGCAGTATTTCTTTCCTTGACCTCAAACAATAGCATTTACTATTTATAAGGTGCAGTAATATGGTAAAGGACTTTTCCACTGTGGCCTGTTTCACTAAGATTTAAAGCTTTTGCATACGGGGAAAAAGGAATTCTTTTGACTTCTGGAAGTAGCATTGGCATGCTACTTTTGTTTTTTAAACCATTTCTTTTGTTTGAAAGGAGATTCCATATTTTTCCAGCAAGGAAGCTCATACAGTGTTTAAGGTCTGCTAAATTTTTGTACTAATTAAAATACAAAATGCCTAGCATGACAGCAAAATGTTCTCTTTTGTCATGAGGTAACTTGTCACTTTTTATTCTCTGCTTTCATAAATGGCAACGGTGGTCCATCCCTTCTTATATCCTGCAGCAGCACTTACTTTGTTTTAGGGGAGTTGTTGCTAGAGGTTTGCCATGTGAGAGAAAGGTAAACTCTGCAGCTTCCCTCACTGTAACAAGCAGAGGTTGCATGAGGGAGTTGTATGCCTTAGTTTTGCTATACGCTGTGTTGAAAATGTGGCTGCAATTCTAACAGAGCAGGTGCTTGAAAACGCCCTGCCTTGCGATCACGAGGAGAACAGTTTGCCACCTAGACTAAAAGTGTCTTTTTCTCTTCATCACATAAACAAAAAGTGCTGTTCTTTGCCTCTACTCACCTCTAACAGTATATTTTATAACTGTACCTTGAAAGATATGTGATTCAGCCTTCCCACCCGTATATTTTATATTGAGATCCTACTTTAAATTATTGGTCTCTGAAAATGTTTTTTTAGGATATTTCTGGTTTCTACCTAGAAAATTGTAAATTTTACCTTATCCATTTCAGGTCCCTGTTCCGTTGAATGTTTCCACACATTTTCTAAATCACACTTCACAAGGGAAAAACATTATTGTTGCTTCCTTTACTACTGTATTCTCATGAGTATTTTAAATCTAATGATAGCAGGTCACTACGCTCCAGATATTCCCTAACCTCCCACCATATTTATTATAGTTGGCTCTTTTCCTTGGATGACTGCCAAAGGAATCCCAAATCTGAAGATTTTTGCAATTGGGGCTTAAAGCAGATTTTTAATATAATATTAGCATATTTTTACTGTAAGTGCAGACTTTTCTTTCTGGATCAGAGTACACATAGTATCAGTGTAAAAAGGTTAACTGTCTTTTTGCTCCAAAGAAGAAATAAGGTGGAATGATAGTCTTTGCTGTTCAACTTTTGAGACCTTTAAAATGGCTTAATCTGTTACTTAATCTTATTTTGATGTTTAATGCGTTATACTTTGGCATAATAGATAAGCCTATGTACTACATAAGGGAAGGAGCAAGCTAGTTAAAAATACAGCAATTTTCTAAAAGCTGTTCAGTCTACGTTTTTTCCCTCCTCTGGTCTGCGGGTGCAGCCAGGAGGCAGAGCAGCCCTTCCCAGATAGAGCAGCACAGCAAGCCAAGCCGCTGGCTTCTGGGTCACCGCTGTGCGGTGAGACACCAACGAAAAGAGATTACGGAGTGTGCAGTGGGAATTAATGTTGCCTCAGAGCAGCATTATCTTTCTGTGTTTCTTAAGGCAGAACTCCAGTTGTTCTTGGAAGGGAGCAGACAGTCAGTGTTAGCCGTGCAGATGAGCTGCAGAGAAAGCAAGGTGACTATAGAAGGAGGAAGAAGAAATCTGCCCATATACAAGCCTTTCATTACTATGCTAACTTTATTGGTTGATTTTACTTTCCACTGTGCATGTCAATTTTTAGTGATCCTTGATTATTGTGCAGAAGTAGTGGTATTTCTGCAGATAAGATTGACGTTAGCTTCAGAATAGAAGACTAATTTTCTGAATAGTTTCTTGAATTTTTTCCTGAAATTTCAGTTGCATAGCATCGCAGAGTAAGTAAGTCCTTGTACATTTGGGTGCAAGTGCGCTGAAACATTTGTTTAAAATCTTCTTAGGCCTATTCTTGACTTTTGTTGAATATCAGGCAATGAGAGGAAGGAAATAACACTGTTTCCTTTTAAAACTTTCAGATCCTGAAGACAGGCAGGAATCACTCTGCTGCCTTTAAGTTAGAAGACTTGCAGGCCTTTCCTGCAGCCCTTTCCTGCAGCCCAGTGCGAGGAGATTTTAGTATATTCTGAGACATTTCTCCTCTCTTTTTCTAACAAGTAGTGATACGGTATGCATTCTTACTGGGATGCGTTTCATAAGCACTAGCAGAGTTTTCAATCTTTGTCTCTGAAATCTTCAACATGATTTTGAAGGAAAACTAGATTTGTGTGCTCTGTACAGCAGTGTACATATCAAAAGTTTCCAAATGGATCATACCTTCATTATAAAATGGAGAAGTTTGAAAGCTGCTGCTATAATATTTTTCCTGATGGTAGAGGTTGTTTAAAAGTGAAAAGTAGCCAAAATCCGTGGGATGGGGAACAATTGTTGAAGGATTTCGTGGTAGTGAGAAACTGACTTCAGCTGTTAGTATCCAGACATTTTAATGTTCTATTTAAGGCTATAGAAATCTTTTGACTTAAGCATAGTTTTGCTGATTTAACTTTGTATGTCTCCCTTCATTTCTGGGAAGACACATCACTAAAGTCAGCAGGACTTTTCTTTGTACAAGTTCCAGAACTACAGAAGATAAGGTTTGAAGGCACACCAAGGTTTGATCCTTCACTCCAGCACGGGCTTGAAATTGCTTGCCCCTTTAAAATATAAAGATAGTTTAATTTAGCTGTAAGCTATCTTGTAATGTTAATTTAAAGGAATTATTGTCTCATAAAAGTGTTAATAAGCCAGTAAAGCTTCCTAAGTTGTAGGAATTGCTTAATTATGTTTTAAACTCATACATGTTTCAAAGATACTGCCCTGCATAAACAGTTCCTCACCATGAATATGTAATTTATTATAGGAGCAAAGACAAAATAGATATGCTAAGTAAACTAGTTGCACATATACTTACACTGATTATGACAGCCTAGGATTCTTTCAGGAATGTCAGAATTTATAAAAATTACAGTACAGATGAATATTCAGTTCAGTCAGAAAAGCTCCATTTGGCCACTGCTGTAGTGACCTGTACTTACAGAGTCCCTGACCGCCGTCAGCATGTCCTTTCACTCCTTGAGTGTCTTCCCTGCTGACATCCCACTTATCTGGGCAGCCAAGTGTAGCAAATCAGAACCAGGCTGTTCAAACAGAGCCCATCACATACCGTCATGGCCACTGAAGCAAAGCTGCCACTTAAGAAAGAGAGAGAGTTTGTTTAAGTTTTTCTTTTCCTAACTGAAAATATTTTTTTAGATCAGCAGCTCTTCCTGTGACTTTTTATTGCATAGATTCAGAACAGGCTCTGAAGCTGAATTATGTTTTTATAGGGTAGAAAAGGGGGAAGAAGTGAGGGAGAGCATAAAGCTTTGTTTGTTTGTTCCTATTTCAATTTTTAGGCACCTCCAGAGCTAGACCTGATCTTTCAAAACTAAGATTCTAAAGATTTGTTGGACAATTTTAAGAGTTTGTATGTGATGTATTCTTTCTGCACTAGGAGTATTTAATTTGGCCTCCAGAATCCTTTATCCCTGAGGAACTGGAGAGTTTTATGTAAGTAGCACAACATGCTGTAACATAGATCCTCATTGTGTTGCTCCATTTAGTTTTCTGTTTTTGTTCTGTAGTTATTTTGGCCATTGTAGGCTACAGGGATTCACCTGACCAAATAGAGATGTCTGCAACTGATTCAGTCACCCTAGGCTCCCTTTCTAATCATCAGAGAGAAATAAACATATCCAGACTGTGATATGTTTACATAAAATAGATATCTAAGCTAGGTTAAATGACAGCCACTATAAAAATGCTTACTTCTCCCCATTGATTATAAAGAGAGATAAGTGGTTATAGGCATTTTAAGAGCAGACTTCTAAAGATTAGAGGTGTAGATATCTTAAGTTTGGTGAGTTAAGTCCCACCTAAGATCTTCACTTCCCTTCTTTGGGGAACGTTTTATCTGTCTTGCTCTGACCTTGCCAATAGCAAAGTAGGAGACAATGGGTTTCTTTTACAGTCATTTCTATTGATTTATGGCTGTAGGCAATTTACAGTAGCACAGCAGAAAAGCATGCCCACTGCATAAAAGGACCGTGCTAGCTGAGAGAGAGTCAAGCGTAAGCTCTCTCAATTACACCTGATTTGCAAACATAACTGTCCAAATATCAGCAGCTTCGCCTTAAGATTGCAGAACGTTGTCTAAATGTGAACAAACTTCTCTTTTTTTAAATCAGTAAAAACATCACGTTAAGGAAACATCAAAAAATGTACAGTCTTGCTTGAACAGTAGAGATGTGTGAAAGTCTAGGATTTGCATGTTCTGTTTCCATTTTCAGGATGGATCTGTAATTAGCAATGTTTTTTCTAGTGGTAAATTATCATCACATGGCAAGTAACGTCCAAGGAAATCACTTTTGCTCTTTCCAATTTACAAGTAGAGTGTTGGCTGCACGCTTGCCACAGGGGATGGTACAAAAATCAGCTGTATGTAATCATCCTTCAGTAGAGATTTCCACACTCTGACAGTAGTTTTCTGTAGGTGTGAATCTTCTGTATTTGCACATTTTGTTTGTACGTTTTTTTTTTTTTAAACAAGCAGTTTTCTTTCAGGGCACAGCTAGTAGCCATGGGGGCAGACATGAATTTGGTGAACGTCTCAGCTTAAAAATCTTATAGCTGCAGTCTGAATAATCAGTTCTGAAATTCTGAAGGAACTGTATTAGCAGGATGAGAGTCTATCTGAGAACTATCTGTGAAGAATGAGAGGGCGTACCTGAAGAGAAATAAAATTTGAAAAGGTTTCCTCCAACAGTGCATAACTCATGTGGAAGCATGTTTTTCTTCCTCTTTCCTGTGTGGCAAGAGGAGCTTTACTTGTGAACTTTGAAAAGCTGATACTTTATCATATATTATCAGAAAGCACCATTCATATGAAGTGTTCATTTTCAAAGACAAATGTATGGGATTTAACCTTAAAACCTAACTGTCTTTAGGGAGGAGAGATTGATTCCAAAGAAAACAATGCCTGATTAAGTTGAGAAGCAGGAAAACCTCCTGAAGGAGGGAGAATAAATTAAAACATCATTGTAAAATATGACCCCCATCTAATTTGCTTTTTGTTTTGCAGTAGCAAGGAAAGACTGTTAGCCCCATTGAGCTAAGTGCCGCAGAAGTGTATGGTGATTCCTCTTTATGCCAAAAATATCAGTCCTTGGAATTTCTCAGAAAATGGTGAAACTTGATATCATGCCAGTCTTGCAACAAATTATGACCTCCACATTGCATTAGATTAGCAGATGCATACCCCCCCATGTGTGTGTATGTGTATAATAACATTTTGCTAATAACAGAAGATTAACTGTTATCTTGGATGTTTGTATACATGTAAAAGTAGTTACCTTCTCTTGGATCCTGGTCAAGCTTTCAACTCAAATGTAAAAAAATAAGAAATGAATGTTTTTTGTACATGTTTTGAGCTTCAGCTCACAGACAGATAAAATGTTGATAATAGGAATAACAGAAGACAGTAATGGAGGGAAACCTTTAATTTTCCTTAGCGCTCTGGCAGAACAGAGAGAGAAATGAATAATACTTTCAAGATGCCATCTTTATATGTACTCTCCTTACATTTTGGTAGATTCAAAGATACTAATGAAATTAAGTGATTGCTCGGGATCTGGAATGTGGTGAGAAAATATTTGCAGGCATAAACATTACAGTTCGTATGAAGGCTCCACATATTTTGTAATATGTAGGAGCTAGGAGCAACTGCTATATTTGCTCAGATTTTTCCTTGATATGCTTTATTTAGGTGGTTCTTAGTTTATTTTTACTTACAGCAAGCAATTTAGGTAGATATTAAATACCTCAGGGAAGTAAAAAATATTACAAGAATCTTGTAATGAACAAATACATTTTTAAAAAAGTGTTAGGAATATATAGGTTGAAGCATACCTTTAAAGCCCTATGAATGCTTTAGTTTTTTTATATAATGTACTGCAGTATTGTAGATACAAGAAATGTTGTTTTATATACTTGTAAGCATGTATAGTTTCTACTAGTCTTTGAGCCTTTTGAAATGGCTAATTCTCTGTAGTGCTGCATCAGTTACTGTTGATGTTTTTAGGAGGAGATTTCTTAAAGCAGCTGAGCGCCAATCTTGCAGCTTGTGGTTACTGAACGGGGCAGTCCTCGTCCCCTCCTTTGGCTGTACGTTCTCACTTGTTCCCTTGTATATTCTGTCTCAGACTTTTGCTGTCCCTCAGTGAAAAGCCAGTAGCAAAAAACTGCCTCAGAAAGTTAAGAAGCAGAGCAAAACAAAAGAAATCTTTTCTGCCAGTTCAGCACACTGAAGCAGCTGCCCGCGGGTCAGACAAATTCCATGCCTGGTGGGACTGCACTGTGCAGAAGGGGAGAAGAGGGAATGGGCTATTAACTTTGGCTTTGCCATCCCCTGAAACCTTGTCCTTCCATGTTGATAGACCCTCATAGTGAACCTTGTTCCCACAGTGTAAGCTCTTATTGCCGCCAGCTGTTTGCACCCCACAGTCAGAGGTTTGCCCGAGGGACAGAGGAGATGTCTACACTGAGTGCCTCCCCTGCTGCTTTGGGTGGCTCCAAGCAGAAAGCCCTGACCTCTAGAGGAGCGTCTTCACTCCCTGGGTAAGGAGCAGACCTCAGTCTCTTCCAGCAGCCGAGGGTAGAGGATGGATGGTGTTGCTGAACGTGGAAGGGAACTGCCAAGCAGAGGAGGCAGCAGGGGACAGGATACTGTGACAGATGTGGGGGGATCTGTAGTGCCAGAAGAGAGCAGAGTAGAAGGTGGATGGTCTGCAAGGAGGGAATAGGCTGGTGCAGAAGAGAGAGAGAGACCCTATTTGCATCCCCTGGGAAGCTTCTCACAACACCCACAGACCCCCCTCCCCGTCTGTCCCTTTTCCCCATCTGAAAACTCTGTAACCCTTCCTGATCCTTCTTGCTGAGGGAAATTAATTAACCTCTCAAAGCCTTCTTCCTCCGAAACCTGCGCTGACTTGTCTAAGACTGCTCTTTCATGTCCTGGATCTGCTCTCTCCCTGTTGTAAAATTGAGTTTTTTAACCTGAAGCATGGGCCAGAGAGCTGAATTTTGCCTACACTGCTGCAATCTTGAATCATCCTTATAACCAAAGATCCAGTAGAATTCTTGCAATCCTTGACATCAGAGTTTGTAGTTTTATGACCTTACCAGCTTCATGGTTTCATCTTAAGGGTAAATTTTCCATTCCTATACAACAAATCATTTTAATCTTTTCTTGCTGACCTTGTAAAATGCCCTCTCTGCATTGTTTACTTCTCTAGGGGTGTTAGCCCAAGAGTTCTGGACAGTTTCAGTTGAGGTAATTAGCTTTTGCTTGTGGAGAAATCTGTTTCAGTTATTCTTCACTTTGCCTATTAAATGCAGGAGTATATTTCTAGAGCAGCGTTAAGTGTCCCATTCTGTGTTGCAGAAAAGTCTGACTCAGGCTTCAGCTTTACATTCAGAGGCGCTGCTGTTTAATCCCGTCAGAGCACAGTGAAGTGCGTAGTATCAGCACAGCTGTTTGTGTGGTTGTCTAGCAAGCTAAATAACAGAATTAACTTTGGTAGGAAAAAAAACTAACAGAAAAATTATATGGTGCAGTTTGCTGCACATCTGCTTATGTGATGCAAAGGGCTGTTGAAGAATCATGCCAGAATTGCACACGAACAGGGACTGCACATGTCTCAGAACTGAAGAAACGCACGTGGAAGTGCGCTTCAGGAAGAAACGATGTAATCACCTTTGCCTGTCATCTTTCTTTGTATTTATGAGCTTTCTGGTTGAAGTTTATGACATATTTTTAAGCTTTTCTAAGTTATTGCCAATAACATTTTGTAAAACTGGAGTCAATTTTAAAAGATTCGGGAGTCTGAAGTGAGTATAGTGCTTCGTTTTAAGACAAAGTAGGTGTGTATTGGTCTAGTAACTTATATTTTCTATTTAAAATAATGGTGTAACTACTTTAGGAAAAGGTATAGCTAGTTTCAGGAACAATCAGTAATCTGTTTGTATTTTATTAGGAAGATAAACATTTTGATCTACGTTACAGCAAAGAAGTCTTTAAGAGTGTGTAATTTTTTTGTTTTATTTCACTCAAGGTCAGTATTCCAAGATAATCTATTACCTGAAAATCATGACAAAGACCAACTGTCAATAACATGCACTGAATCTGTATTACGTTCCTTTGTAGTGACACTAAAGAAGGTGAACTTGAACTGTTTCTCTTCATTTTTAACATTCTCCCTGCCTACCTTCACAAAAACATTTTCCCCGTCTTTTCCCAATATTTCCCACTAAGTGCTGTAATTGTAAGTACTGTATTTTAAGATAGAGTAATCTTACTGTCACGAGGCTGAGCAAAAAAAATCTCTCCTGGTCAAATCAGTTCCACAGATGAAATTATTGTTGTGACAGGCTTCCAGGATGTCATGTTCTGAAGATGTGCTGTCCCATACATTGAGCTGTTATCGGATTTCCTTTTTTTTTTTTTTTTTTTTTTTTTTTAAGTGTTGAAGATGTTTGTGTTATGATAAATTCTGCATTTTATCATTCTTATTTATTATAATACATTATTTTCCTTTTGCTAAGCTGAGAGATGATCTGAAATTGTATGGATTTCAGAATCAACGTCACTTTATTTCAGCTTTAATTGTTACGAGAAACTGTTTAAGTCTTTCTATGTTGAATGTTTGAATCTAAAATTAGTTAATTGAGGTTTTGCATTATTGCTCTAGTGTTCATATTTTCTGAGCCTTAAAGCTGGCATCCCTTGAATTTTCATACAACCGGTGCTAATGGTTAATCCAGTCTTTTGTGGTAGGTTTCCGTAAAGCACTGTCAAGCTAATTCCCTCCTCATGTTTTACTTCTCTGATAAAGCATGAAATCACCTTGGTAAGTACAGTGAGAGACTGTAGTTTGCTTTTAACTGCTGGGGTTATTGCTTCCAGCCTGAACTCTTGTCTCAGGCAGTTAAAACTCAAGTACTGCGTGGTTCGTTCTGGCTTCCACTGCAAGACCCAATCTTAAAATGAAACTAGTTATTAAAAAAAAAATGATTGTGGATTTTGGAATGAGGATTTATGGCAAATTCTGGTTCCATCTCAGAGAAACAGAAAGTGGCAGCCAGAGGTATTTATATCGGAAAAAAGAGCATTGCCAGAAGGTCAAGGGAGGCGATTATTCCCTTCTACTCAGGAGTGCTGGGCCCAGTTCTGGGCTCCTCAGTACAAGAGAGGCATGGACATACTGGAGCAAGTCCAGCAAAGGGCCACTGAAACGATTAAGGAACTGGAGCATCTGACATACGAGGAGAGGCTAAGAGAGCTGGGGCTGTTAGCCTGGAAAAGAGAAAGCTCTGGGAGGATCTTATCAATGTTTATAAATATCTGATGAGAGGCAGTAAAGAAGGTAGAGCCAGACTGTTCTCAGTGGTGTCCAGTGACAGGACAAGAGGCAATAAGCACAAATTGAAATACAGGAAATTCTATTTAAACATAAAAAAACCGAAACACCTTTCTTTACAGTGAGGGTGGTCAAACATTGGATACCCAGAGAGGTTGTGGAGTCCCCTTCCTTGGAGATGGATATTCAGAACCAGACTGGACAATGTCCTGAGCAACCTGCTGTAGTTGACCCTGCTTTGAGCAGGGGGTTGGACTAGATACCTCCAGAGGTGTCTTTCAACCTCAGCCGTTCTGTGATTCTGTAAAATCTTGTATCAGTGGGCAAGTATCTGTCTATGTGCATGGGTAGGTCAGGCTGGGGGAACACTTCTATTCCTGCCGTGAACACTCTGTTCCCCTGGAGAGCTGGGGGGCAGGACATTCTGTGACCAGAATTTTGTTGGTTTGCATTTCTAACGATAAAGATATCTACCTGATTTATTTTAAGTGTAAATCGTAGGGAAGTTAGTGTTATTGGAGCAGAGATGCTGTGTTTGGGAGTTAATTATTTTTTGCATGATAAAGATCCCCCCTCCCCCACCTCACTCCCAGTATGTAAGACCTAGTCTACAGTGATCCCTCTGCTGTATAGTTGTTTAAAATGTTTACTTTTGGGGGGATTATCTGACTGATTTTCAGGATTTAGTTTAGGATTTCAGTATTTTTCTCTTTTTTAAGGTCTGAAGTCTAAGGTCCAAGTCTAAAACAGTCTGAAAATCTGTCTAAGTAGTTTTTATTATTTCTTATAAAGTAGGTTTATATGCCAGTGGCTTAATAAAATTAATTACTTGCATATTCAGACCTTGTATTTGTTTAGTTTTTAACAAATTATATTCTGGGGACATTTTATGCTGCGTTTTATGGCAGTTTCTTCTGCCTACTCTGGAGCACGTGCCATGGTGGTTTTAAGTGTGCTGTGCATGTTTGACAAGTTAAAAACGTAGCAATCTCCATCAGCGCTGAGCCACGCTGTCTCAGGCTTTGTTTTTGTTGGCTGGTATCCAGTACCATGCTATAAAATACATTTACTTGACAGTAGAAAGTGGAGAACCACATTAACTATGAAGTTTAAAAAGGCTGGCTAAACACATGCAATAAATATTAATAAAAGAAAAGGCCACCCACCTTTGACCTTCGATATTTGTTATTAGCTTTATATGTTTTAGAATTACCATAGCGTTCGAGTAATAGCATTACATAACAGTGTGTAGGAATCTTTATTTAAACCAAATAACTTATTAATAACCCTGTATTGATTATTTTGGGAACATGTAGCAGGGACTATGGAGATAATGAATTACAAGAATTTCACTTTGTACTTCCTAGTTGTCTCTGAAAAGATCATTGTCCTTTAGTTGTCTCAAAATAAGTAAATCATGTTTATTTATACCTGTGAGTAAATGGAAAGGCATGCTGTTGTGTGCATATGTATGTAGTGGGCATGATGCTTTATGAATATAGCTTACAAAGATTTATCCACTGATTCTTGTAAGCTCATCAGCTCCTCTGTCTGTCTGTCTCTCTCTCTGTCTGTCTGTCTCTCTCTCTGTCTGTCTGTCTCTCTCTCTGTCTGTCTGTCTCTCTCTCTGTCTGTCTGTCTCTCTCTCTGTCTGTCTGTCTCTCTCTCTGTCTGTCTGTCTCTCTCTCTGTCTGTCTGTCTCTCTCTCTGTCTGTCTGTCTCTCTCTCTGTCTGTCTGTCTCTCTCTCTGTCTGTCTGTCTCTCTGTCTGTCTGTCTCTCTCTCTGTCTGTCTGTCTCTCTCTCTGTCTGTCTGTCTCTCTCTCTGTCTGTCTGTCTCTCTCTCTGTCTGTCTGTCTCTCTCTCTGTCTGTCTGTCTCTCTCTCTCTGTCTGTCTGTCTGTCTGTCTCTCTCTGTCTGTCTCTCTCTGTCTGTCTGTCTCTGTCTCTCTCTCTGTCTCTGTCTCTCTCTCTCTCTCTGTCTCTCTCTCTCTCTCTGTCTCTCTCTCTCTCTCTCTGTCTCTCTCTCTCTGTCTCTCTCTCTCTGTCTCTCTCTCTCTGTCTCTCTCTGTCTCTCTCTCTGTCTCTCTCTCTCTCTCTCTCTCTGTCTCTCTCTCTCTCTGTCTCTCTCTCTCTCTGTCTCTCTCTCTCTCTGTCTCTCTCTCTCTCTGTCTCTCTCTCTCTCTGTCTCTCTCTCTCTCTGTCTCTCTCTCTCTCTGTCTCTCTCTCTCTCTGTCTCTCTCTCTCTGTCTCTCTCTCTCTGTCTCTTTTTTTTTAGCAAGAACACGAAGCAGATAAACAGCTCAGAGAAAAGTACTGTTCATCTTGTAGATGAGTGTCTAATTTGTGGTGGCTGAATGGGTTTCAGAATCGTAGTTTTAATTCTCAATGCCTCGTAACATTGAAAAAAAAAGAACATGGATCAAACCAGAGAGAGGAAGGAAAATGAAGTGGGAAAAGTGATTCAGCAGTCAACAAAACTGATAAAGAACCATTCACTTCTAGATCACATGGTTCTCATCTCCCGAGTTATATGGCTATATTTCACTTGCACACTTAATTATATTTTGACATTATTGTATTTCTCTTGTTGAGACATTAGTGGCTTCCATTTTGTGACTTTTATGTGCTATATTATGAAAATATAGATATAGATACTTTCTTGACAGATGGGTGGAAGTGGTTGAATATTGAATTATTAATTCACTTTGAAAGGATTCTGTACCTTTTTTTTTTTTTTTTGAAAAAGGAGAAGTGGTGAGCTTGGGGAAAAAAGGCTGGAAAAATGATTGGGCATTATTCAGTGAAATAATAACATGAAGATGCATCCTGCTAGCTCTCAGTACATTTATTACAAAGTTAACACAAACACTGTCAAGACCTCAGTCTTTAGTCTTGGAGAGTATTCCTTTACACTACCTCTCAAGAGTAGAGTTTTTTTTTTTTTTGTCCCGTTAGTCAAATGCAGGTATGTTTTTCATATTAAGATGTTTTATCCTGCATGGCAAATTATGCTGACTCCTTTGACTCTTTTGAGTCAGATTCCTTGATAGTCTTACAGAGTTTCTGTTTTGCTTTGGTGATTCAGATTGAGCACAGCCATCAGTCATACAGAAGACCATGCTATGTGTGTAACAGAACAATGCTCTTAATGTCTGAAAACCAGTTTCCATGCTGACTAGAAGGGTGACAGAGCTGTGAGACATTGGTTTCAAATACTAAGTTCTTCAGGGCATTCTAGGGATGAAAGAACCAGGAATGGAGATCAACTGCTCTTCGTTTCTTCAGGCACTGAGTGAAAGGTCAGCTCTGGATGAAAGTTTTAGTTTGAGAGGAAGGGAAAAGTAGTTAAAGTAAGAAACAGGGTGGAATAATTAAGAGTTTAAAAAGGAAAATGAAAAAGTCATGAGGGCCTGCATTGCTGAATCTGAAGCATCTCATTGTTCTCTTTCAAATGTGCCTTTAACTTTCTGTTTTCCAGGATCTTCATGGGTATAATGAACAGTTAGCCTGAGAAGATCACTGGTGATCACACTACCACCCATTTTTACTTCCTTATCTACCTATGTCCATGTGTTGTCACTCCTTTTAGATTGTGTTCTGCTTAGGAGAGGAACTTCTATTCATTTGTATATTCACATATTCAGTCACATGTTCAAGCTTATTCCTTGTACATTGTGACTTTGAGCTGTTCTCTGACAATATGAATGTTAATTCTAAGATTAGATGAATGACCAGCTATCAATATTTTGCTTTGTTTCAGAGTGTTGTGCGTTGCCTTTGGCATCCCAAGCTGAACCAGATCATGGTTGGCACAGCAAATGGATTGGCAAAAGTATACTATGATCCTATCAAAAGCCAGAGGTAATTTTAGTGATTAACGATCAAG
Source organism: Struthio camelus (assembly GCF_040807025.1). Classification (NCBI taxonomy): domain Eukaryota; kingdom Metazoa; phylum Chordata; class Aves; order Struthioniformes; family Struthionidae; genus Struthio; species Struthio camelus. Next base: position 54,982,445 of record NC_090981.1, on the reverse strand, counting down.
AACATTATTTTTTCTCAATCTTAGACTGATTCTGTGATTTTCTGGTTGTAAGAAATGGGGAAAATTGATTTAGAATTGGTGTTTTGCAGTTTTACCTATGTAGTTACTGTAAAAAGAAAAAAAAAACTTTTTTGAAAAGCATTGCATTTTCCTCGGAGTTGTTTGTGGTGCTGTATACTGGCAGTTCTACCAGGATTTGCACACACTTTAATGAATTGCACAAAATCTGGAGTAAGAATAACCAACCTTTCATTTTGGCTGTGGAGGACTGCATGAAATGATGTTATTGAAATATATTTATTTAATGTAATCCTATTTTATGATTTTTATATTTTCTTTTTTTTCTGAAGTAAATATCTTGTTTAGAAACATTACCTTAAACTTCAGTGACTCTGAAATTACGCTTGAAGACCACATTTGAGGGGGGCAATACAAGAAAGCACACTCTTGTCTTTCTGCTTGGTTCTCTACCTGCCCCCCACCCCCGTCACCTGTGTGTTTTTCCTGTACATCTAATGGAAAAGTGGTCGTTCATCAGGAGGCAGCTATCAACCTAGAAGGAAAAAGACTTAACTAGTTTATAAGTTCTTCTTTTGAAGTTACCTTCCTTTTACCACATGGATTAGGTGGAGACCTGGGGCATGCTTCCCTCCTATCAGCAAGGAGGAAACTTAAGAGTCGATATACTGAGTGGCATGAATAAGATATTCTTTCCTTATATCCCTTGTCTTTATTTCACTGGCATCCAAAAACATACTGTGTTACAATTCAGTTTCTGGATGTTTACTGTGACCTAGACACTTGAATATGTGGAGATAAGCTTTAATTCATAAAACAGTCAGAAATAAGTTTAGTTTCTCTTTTCTTTGTCAATTTGGAGATGTCAAGGTAAAATCTTCCTCCCATACTCAAAGATGCTAACAGTGCAGAGCTGCCTTAGTGTGGTTACGTATGAAGCAGACGCGTAGTGCAAAGTGAGTGCAGCCCTGAGTCCCTAACACAGATCGCGAGAGCCCTAGCTCAGTTTGGTACTCAGTTTTCTGGTACTTATAGTAAGGAGGAATAATACCAGTAGTTTACATCAGTCTTAGCGCCACCTAGGTTTATGCAAGCTTCCCCAGTGCTGTGTTACAGGTGCTTTGGATTAGGTAACTACCACCCCTGCTGCTGAGGAGGGGTGGTAGGAGGAAATCATTGTCCCCATTTGGAGAGGAGCATTTTCTATGTGAGCACTAGATGTACTGGGGACAAACAAAGTGTGAAATGAAACTTCCGTCCTTATTTCCACAAGTCATAAAAAGCTGCAGCATAACAGATATACTACTCTCTTTACCCTCTTTCACATGTGCATGGACATGCAAAGATACATACGTTCACGAATGTTTAATGTGCTATATAACCTTATTGAGAATATTTGTCTTGAATAAAAAGTGGTTTCTATTTCTGTTATAAAAAGACCAACTAAACTGCTGTATGTTTCCTCTTAGGGGAGCAAAATTATGTGTGGTCAAAACAAAACGAAAAGAGAGACAAGCAGAGACTCTTACACAGGATTACATTATAACACGTAAGTAACTCAAACATATCTTTAAAAGGACCCGTAGCTCTTTCTCAGGTTTCATATCTTTTGCAGAACATTTAGTTTATATTCTCCCCTCTAAAAAGTTGCAGCCATTCATTAAGTATTGAGCATTGCTGTGAGATGTTAGTGTTTCATATAGTATTATTCAGTGTGTCCTGTAAAGTTGTTAATCATTATTGTTTCCTAGATTCTGGTGCAAGTTTCACGCAGCAGAAGCCTGAAAGGACAGCTGTTTGCATTCAGAAAGTTGGGATGTTCTTTTATATGTTTTGTTAAAGAAGAAGGGAAGAAAAAAGCTAGATAAAGTAAAAAAAAAAAAAAAAAAAAAAAGCACAAGATATCTTTTTTTTTTCTCTCAAATCCTCAGTTTTACAGAATTAAAATGAGAGAGTATAGGCAGGTCTAGGAAGCTTTTTGTCACTTGGGAACATTACAGTATGAGTGGCAAAATCAAAAACATTAGGAATAGATCTTGAACAAATTCCAAGTGATTTTTCGAAATTTAGAACTTGTTTTTAAATAGTTTTAAATAGCTTTTAAATAGTTAAACCCCAGCATCAGGGTTGTTCTTGTGTACACCCTCATGTTCCTTATTAAGACTTGCTGATAAATAAGAAATTGTTATCGTACCATAAATGTTTAGTGACCTGGCTTTTCCCTAGGGCAAACTTAACAAGGGGGTGATGGGCTCAGCTGAGATCCATCCCTCCCGATTAGCCCTGCCCTGTGCCGTCCTACCTGATGGGGACTGAGAGCAGTGACAGGGTTGTGCTGTCCTCTTCCTTTTCTTCCTCTTCTCCCAGTTCCACAGCATCTGGATCCAGTCCTGTTTTCCAGTAGTCTTGTTCTTGGAAATAACATTTCATTTTTATTGAACATACAAATTGTTTGGCAGCATAATAAACAAAGACAAGGTTTAGAATCAGAAAGTCTGGGTAATCTTAGTAGCCAAGCCTGTATGAAGGCACTTTGGTTCTGGGCTCCCATCTCAGGTACTTTCCAGCTACAGCTGTCTCCTACTTATCCTGCTGCTGCAGATGTGCAGTTCCCATTCCTGGGTAGCAGTGGGTAAAGTAGCAGCTGACAAAGATCAGAAATACTTGTCTCTTCTGGGTGCCCTTCTCACCCCATCCTTACTACAGCCCCGACTCTATCATCACACAGCCTATTATCTAAATACTTTGTGTATGCTGTTGTTAATGTTTACACTGTAAAGAGTTTTTGTGATTTTTAAAAAAAACTTTCTACTTAAAACCCAATGGAACTTGTGTATCCAAGTGCATCCAAAGGTGTTTATAAATGCCATTCAAAGGTACGCAAATTTAGATTTAGGTCCAATTTTTGCAAAGTTTAGGAACTTTGTCATTGAATTTTGACCATTTAATTATACTTTCCACATCATTTTTAAACTAAATAAAGATCCTTCCATATAAAGTAATGCAGCAAAATTGTTTGAGAGCTTGTAGTGAAGTACTTGTAAGGATTTGCTTTACGATTTTTTCAGTTTGTTGCTTATTCTGGAAACTTTTCAGAGGTTGCATTTCTTCCTTTTAAGCTTGCAGATAGAACTGGACAGAACGGAATATCTCAGAAGTCCTTTCCCAAGTGAACCAACCTTTTTTTTTTTCCTTGACTTTTTTTTCCTTAACTTTTTTTGGATTTCTTTTTGACTTTTTTTGCTTTTTTTACTTTTTTAGTCTGCTGTCAGAATTGCCTATAGTAGCTGCTTAAAATGCAGGAATGCCACTTGAGGGATTAGGTATTACTTTTAAAACACAGGAGTACTCAGCTTGGGTTTCCCTTGGACAACCTTGACTCCACATATGGCAAAAACTTGGATCTGTGCATTAGTCACCTCAGATGCTCTATGCAAACTGATCAAGCTTAGTGCTTGCCAGCAAATTGTCCCAGGCATTTCATACTTCATGAAATCTGCAAAAATAAAATCTGAACATTTATTCCTAAGGATCTACTTATGCGTCATGTGGCTATGAATTTGCTTGGTCTAATAAATTGAGTAGGCTTCCAGTAATAACTGGAAAATCAAGCCAGTAGATCCGTAAATATCTGGTCCTTTTTTATTCAGTAGGGAGCCAGTCCCTCTACACTTGAGATTATGGTGCTTTTGGGGTTTTGTATTTGTTGGGATTTTTCCTCTAACAGAGTTTTCCACATTTTGGGAAATAGCAGCAATCAGCACACATGTGTGCGAGGGCTAAACCTCTCCCTAAGAAAACTATATCCCTGAACACGGTGTTTCTGCATGGCTGACAAAAGTGTCTCTTTGTCTGGGGTGGCAGGGGTGCGTGTTGAAACAACACACAGATAAATTACTGTGATTGAAGATACTGTAGCAGTTTTATGAGGAAATAGGAGTGTTAAATCCTGGTAACTTAGACAAATTCTATTTCTGTCACAGACATTCTTCCAGCCTCAGTAAATCTCATAATTAAAAAAATACATGATTGCGACTTTATATGAAGAAACATCATGTCTTGGATCATAGAGGGGACTCCTCCTCTCTCTAGCTCAGATCCAAGACTGCATCTAGGGTTTTGTGACACTGTTAGAACAGAATATTAGAAAACTGTAGAAAGATGGAAAGTTCAGAGAAGAGCAACCAGTTGGTCACAGTGGTAAAGCTGAGAACTGAATAGCAGAGGAATAAGTTAAATATGAGTAAACTATCCAAACAGTATTACAGATGAAAGACTGCTACCTGAAGGAACACTAAAAATCTGGCTGCTTTCATCTTTTAAAAATTCATCAGGAAGAAGTTCTGTGAAATATACGTCAGTAAACCACTGCTTGGATACAGAAGAATTGGAGGCTGCTTCTGCCACCTTTCCTACGAACAAATTGCAGTCTTAGCCCTTGGAATTAAAACTTTAAAAAGCTAATGGAATTTCTAACACTTCTTTTTCTCCGAACTGTGACTTTTCTCTTCAGCCCATGCACTTCCAATGTTCCGTGAACCACGACAACGAAGCACCAGGAAGCAGCTGGAAAAGGATAGACTAGATCCCCTGAAATCTCACAAACCTGAACCCCCAGTAGCAGGACCAGGTAATCTAGGCTTAATCATTACAGACTGTCATACGCCAAAGGGACCATCATGCCTGGGTTCCATGCTTGTTTGGATTCGCGTTCAAACTTTTTTGGGTGGGGACTCTGTATGTGAGCAGTGCTCAGCACGGTAAGACGTTGGTCTTTGATTGGAGTGGTTGCCAAAAATAAATTAATAATTGCAATGACTCAATTCTAGTTACATAATCAGTCAAACACTTGTGTGAATGCAGCTCTAAATTAGACTTTTCCTGTAACATTATATAGTTTCCTTGTATCAGATCAAGGATACAGACAATAACACAGTATTTTGCTTCTCTGTTTATTTATTAACTATATTTTTCTAAAATACTCGTTTCCTCTTTTTGCCACAGGTCGTGGTGGCCGTGTTGGAACTCATGGAGGCACCTTATCATCATACATAGTCAAGAATATTGCACTGGATAAGACAGATGATAGCAACCCTCGAGAGGCTATTTTACGTCATGCAAAGGAAGCGGAGGAGAATCCGTACTGGGTTGCTCCAGCATATGCTAAGTAAGAAAACAATTAAAAATACAGGCAATATTTCTGGAGGCCAGTGGGTGTTTGGTAAAAACAGAAGATACATTTTTAACTGTATTCTTTGCCTTTTCTGGATTGTTGCTATGAATACGCAAACCAAGAATATGTCATGTTCTCATATGAAGATTAAGTTTCCAGTAGGTTAAATTGTTAAAATTTGACATTTCCATTTAAAAAATATATCTGTCAGTGCTAGAAAATTCTTTTAAAGCTTTCTAAATTTATTAGTCTTCCCAAAGCAGTCTGAAATTGTAACATAACTATTAATAAGATTCTGTCCCACTGGCAGACTAGGGACATAAGTTTTGGCTGGTGATAGATACACCCTCTAGTTCTGACTGATTCTGAATTGAAACCTGCAAAATACTTACTTGGTATTGTGACAGCATATTTGAGATGATTTCTTGAAATTCTTAAGTTTTTATTTGAATTTTTTCCTACATCAGGACCTGGGTACCTACTTAAATTAACTTGGTCTTACAGGTACATGAATACTAAAAATGGCACTGATAAAAATCCCCTACCAAAAATTCAACGTAAATATATAATCAGTTGTTGTTACCTAAATTAAACAGCCATGTCAAATTTATACTGGTGGAATCACGGCAATCCCACAGATGGTAACTTAGTTTAAATTGTAGGTGTGAGTGGGGTATGTATGTGTATATGTTACCTCTGTGTATGAAAACTGTGGAATATTCTTCTTTAATACTTTCAAGTACAATTCAAATCATTAAATAAATTCACATCAGTACTAAAATACCTGCTAAATGCTCATACGTACATACTAATCCTAAATGAACACATTTCATAGTAACAAACAGAAATGTTCACACTACTGCTTTAAAAATGACTAAACGTTTTCCACTTCATTATTGTTATTGATGTTTTTGTTACAGAAAATGATCTATCTAGTATAATTTGTAGTTTCAAAATGCATAAGGAAAAGATTATGAAGAGGTGAAACGGCCTGCACAGAACAGGCAGAGCTAATAAGAGGCGTTGTTTCTTACTTGCAGCCCAAGGTTGTATCTCTCAGACTGTACTTTCTCTAGTAGTTTTTATTTCTTTTATGAAAAAAAAAAAACATCACTGCTTTCCAGAAACTCAAAATATGTTAATAATCATAGTTGTTTCTGGTGGTGACGCTTGTTTTTTGACTTGGCCCACGTCTTCACAAAGGTCACAGAGTAGCTGTTCTAAAGCAACTTGAGAACATTAATGACCCGGCCTGGCTTTGACTGGGTAACTAATAAGGACGGCATAGTTGTAATGTACGTCAAATGAATGCATAGTACAATATCACCCTTATTACCAAGTCAAAAGAGGAAATATATAATTTTGTAACAGTTGCTGTAATGAAGATGCTAAATACTGATTTTTAATTATTTAGGGGGGTCATGTTTGCTACAGATGAACATGCATGTACCCGTTTTTATTTAAAATGTGCAACTATCCATTCTCAAAAGTAAATATAATTGCACATTCCATCAGATAGATGGCTGCTGTGGTATATTTTTGGCTTAGCAACTTCATTGATTGTATATTAGGTTTCATCCCTGACACCTGCAATGTAATAGACATGAAAGTTTTAAAACATAGCTGTGTTACAGAAGGCTTACTGTGTCAGGTGGACAGATCTCATTACAGTTTCTTGCTAAAAGATGTAGCTGCAGGGAAAGAAGAGAGGTGGCTGAGAAGTGGGGAGGATGCAAGTCCAGACTGCTATTAACTTACACACCAGACGGTGATATGTGTGTGGGGGAGTTGGACTGCAGCCAACAGCACACTGCCTTGACAGCTTTGTCAGTTGAGAAATTTCTTGCTCATGAAACTGCCATTATCCTTGCTTTAGAAACTTGACTTTAAGAAGTGCCCTATGCAAAAAGCTTTTTAAAGATGTTTTTGTTGTTATATTTCATACAAGCTAACACTGAAATGTAGAAACTTTCTTTATAATTCTGTTATGTTCTTAATTTTCAGAAATGGAGGTCTACATTAACAAATATGGACCAGTGGCCGTCAGAGGTCTTGTTAGCTGCTTGCCTGCACACATATATAGTATAGAGAACAGTAATAATTATATATCTGATATGTGACTTTGCTGGGCATCTACGTTTACCTTATATATACAGCATCTTACAGATGTTCTTCCAAATACATGCTCAGTAAAATAGGCAAAGTACAAGAAATTGATGTAAATTATCACATATTGTTATACTGTAATAATATGTTGTCCCTTGTGGCCCCGTTGAAATCAGTTCAAAATAGTGAACGCTATGCAAACCTAGGGAAACTGGCTCCTTTTAGCTTTAGCATAAAATAAAGGAAAGAGTTAGGAAAGGTTATATTCTAAATACATTTAGAATTCTTTGAAATTACATACTGTCTTGAAACCTAGAAAACGTACAACCAGTGTTGTTTCCTTTTTTCAGTAGTGTTTATTTTTACTATTTTCTTTATTTTTCTGTTATCAGCTCTTCCGCATTTCCTGCATGGTAACTTTTTACTTAAGTGTGATATAACAGTATCCACTTGATATATTCTCTTGTTTGACAAGGCTTTTGTTTTTTGTTGTCTGATGAATGGTTATTCATTTATAGTTTTCAGTTTTCCTCCCTAAGAAGACACATGTTAACCTAAGGAAAAACATTATAGATACTAATTTTTTTTCATAGTGATTGAGTTAACAGGCATGTCAGATTATCAAGTTGTGCCTGTCATAGACATCGCACCTTGAACTTTATAATGAACAGTGATCCAGGGCCAAATAATCTGTAGTTTACACTCACATATGTAGTCGCAAGTAATACTGATTTTCCCTCAATCATAGCATTTTCCTGAAGCCAGTTTTATTCTTTTGTGAATGAATCCTGTCGTATGAGTAATAATCATTTAAAAGAATTTGGCCCACAAACTTCAATGAAAACGTTTGGGCTGATATTTTTCTCTAAAGCAATAAAAGAAAATGAATGTACTTTAGTGTACATTTCCTATAGTCAGAGGGAAATCCTTATAAAAGGCTGTGTAGACTGATCACTGACGTTTTACAGTTCTTAGTAGAACAGTACGATTATTTCTGAAAGGATCAGAAAAATGTTAACTGGTTACTTTTTATGCAAAAATTTCTGACTAAAAATACTTGAAGTCCTGAATTTAGTATACTTATTCCTTTTTATATGAAAGGAAGAGGAGAAAGACAATTTTATGCCGCTGCTAAAATACAGCCTTTTGAGGAAAAAATATTTTAAATTCTGTGTGATTATTTTCTGTAGATTTAAAGCAACTGACAAAATATGCCGTCATAAAATCTACAATTTGTTGTACTTAATTTCTATCGAAAAGATTGCATAAAATTGGAAACATAATAGATGGTCATATTTTTAAGAAGTGAGATGGTAATATTAACCAGAAAACTTTGTCTATTCTTCTGTTTTAGTGAAAGAAGAAACACAACTATCAAGTTAAAAGATTATGAATGATTTTTTGTTGTTGTTGCTATACCAGAATAGTATAAACTTTTTACAGCTAAGGGAATTTCAAAACCATTTCTTGGAATGCTTCTTTACTCTTTAAAAAATCATATTTAAAAATAAGCCTTAGAAACAAGACTTACTAGAGAGTTTCACTTTTTTTTTTTTTTTTTTGAATGTAGAAGTTAATGCAAAACTGTAGTAAGCAGTTGTAAAACTGTTATGCTGCGTACGGGAGTGAGCAAGATCAGAGTTTTCAGACTAAGGTGTTCACAAGAGATAATAACGTAACAATATTTCTTCCAAAAAAACTCTTCCTAACTCTCTGCAAAGCTAGGAGCAGGAAAAAGCCACAGGTATTTCATTCTAAATCAGATAACTGATTTCATGCTTTTATAATTGTGTTTGTGCTTTAATAATTCTTACAATAAGTACCTGTGGCATGGGTGATACTGTTCGTTTATAGGCTGTGCATAAAAATATTTCCTTTTTGTTGGATGTAAAGGTACCTAATTTATTCTGGAAGCCAAATAGTCAATTGCATTATTTATCACTTGAATTTTTTTTTTGAAAGTTTGTTATCATTATCATGACCTTTCTGTTTCTCCCATAATTTGAGCCAGAAAAGGAGGGGAAAGTATGTAAGTGGCAAAAGGATGGGTGAAAAAACCAGATGCTGCTGAAAAGGATACCGAGGGATGATAAAGAAATACATGCTGAAGCTGAAGATGACATATCGCAGAAGCCCAATGTGAATAAAGTGTCCAGAAAGAAGTGATCACTGCAGCAGAGAAGTCATAATGGATGAGCATACAGAAAAGACCTTGAGATTTTTCAGGAAAAAGCTTGTTAGAGACCTTGGCAAGAGTAGTTCCAGTGGAGAGAAAGGGAAGGAAAGGAAGGACAGATTGAAGATTTCAAGTAAAGAACTACAGGAAAGGAACTTGAGGCATCAGTTGTAAATGTTTGAAAATTACATTCTTTGTGAGCTGTTTGTTTTAACACAGCTGTACAGAGATACTATAATGACTTCAGATGTCCCTCTGAAGGATCAGCAGGAATTACTAAGCGTTGAAGCTGAGCGCCTAATCGGGCCCAGATGTAGCTCTGGCCTGTGCTGTAAGGGAGGTGAGGGTGAAATTTCCCTCCCTGTCAGTATAGACCAGGGTTCTTTGAACGTATCTTACAGTTTGTGATGTTGCCCCCGTTTTGCTGTCTTTGTCGTCACTGCTTGTGACCGGCAAAAGACAGTGACTTGAAGCAATAACCTGTAGCTGTGCTGTGTGTTCACTGCGCTTTTTCTCGGTGACAGTACTCATGTGTGAAGTGTTACTTAATTTGTGGCTCAAGTACCTTTAATTTAAGAAGCAGACCTGAGCAGAATGTTTTAGAACTATGATTTTGTTGACACATGCTGATATAGCTAAGCTGAATCTTTTTTTGAAATCTGTTAATTTTGAGAGGAATGTCTCTGAGATTCAGCAAAGAGATAGGCTGGCTGATGGGGTAGAGAATAGAAGGGGACCTGATGCTTAAAACCTGAAGTTTTTGGTCTGGGAGTAGCCTTTTTGTCACTATTCTGGTTTCTAAGTGTTCTTGAAAGTGTTCTTTTTTTCTTTGTTTGTGCAAAATAAACACAAATTTCAGAACTTACTGTTACATGAGTCACATGCTGTGATATGGAATTGCCCTCTCCAGCTGGTTTAGTTATAGCAGTATTTTTTTAACTGCTAGTCTATGAATCTCAAACGTCAATAGGCTACTTTTGCTGGATCTGTGAAAGGTAACTAAGAAAAACAAGCTAGAACTAGAGATTAAGTTGACTCTGGAGCAGTCTGTATGGCCACTGCGATTTTTTAGGGGTCTGCATATCTGAATAATTTGAAAATCTCTGAACTAAAGAGAAGCTTACAGAAAAGCATGCAAACGAATCTTGTTAGAACAAAACACATTTGGCTGTTTTCAGCTTTTTTTTTTTTTTTTTAATTTACAGCCTTTTCGTGTAACCTTTAAGTACAATAGGAATGCATTTTTCAGTGTGTGAGATGCTGGTTTTCAGCAAAGTGTCATTTGGTATTACAGAATCGTAGAATAGTTTAGGTGGGAAGGGACCTCTGGAGGTCATCCAGTCCAACCTCCTGCTCAAGACAGGTCCGATCAGATCAAGTTACTGAGGTTCAGTTAGATCAGATTCTTGAGGGACTTGTCCAGTCAAGTATCCTCAAAGATGGAAATTCCACAAGTTCTGTGGAAAACTTGTTGCACTATTTGATCATCCTCACAGTAAATTAACAATTTCCTTACATTATCTAACTGGAACTTCCCATCTTCGAAATTTTCTCTGTTGTCACTTGTCTTATAGCTGTGCACCTCTGAAAAGAGTCTGGCTCCATCTTCTCTGTACCCTCTTATTAGGTAGTTGTAAATAGCAGTAAGGTACCTCTTTAACCTCCTCAAGGTGAGGAAATCCAGTTCTCTCAGCCTCTCCCCATACACCATGTTCTCCAGCTCCCTCGCCATCTTGATGGCAGCTCCTCACTGTCCTCTAACCAACTGGTGGCTCTCCTCTGGACTTGCTTCACTATGCCAGTGCCTTTCTTGTACTGGGAAGCCCAGAAGTGGCAATAGTACTCCAGACATTGTCTCACAAGTGCTGGAGAGAGGAGAATCTCATGGTACAAAGCAGTCCAGCTGGTCAGGCAAAATAGGCCCTTGCTAAATCCTTACTGGCTGTTCGTTCTTGTCCTTCATGTGCCAGGAAATGGCTTCTGTGAAGATTTGTTCCAGAGACTGAGGTTAGGCTGAGTGTCCTGCAGTTCCCCGCACCCTTCTCTCCCTGAAGCTGAGTGTGATGTTTGCCTTTTCCAGTCATCAAGGCTGGATCACCGTGACCTCTCCAAGATGACAGACTACCCTTGAAATGATATTGGCCAGTCCCCTCAGTACCTTTACCATGCCATCTGATCCCATGGATCTGTATATGTCTAAATGGGTATGTGCTCCCTTTGTGCTCCATCTACCTCTACCACTGGTAATGCTCCATTCCCTGCTGCAGACTCTGCTAGTAGGCTGGAGATCCTGGGAGGCCTGAGGGCAGACCTTCTCAGGGAACACTGAGCCAAGGAAAGCACTGAGTACCTTGACCTTTTCCATATCCTGTGTTAATAGGTTCCCTGCACCATTGAACACATTTTCCTTAGCATTCCTTTTGCTGTCAGTGTAGCTGCAGAAACCTTTAGTGTTGCCCTTTGCATCCCTTTCTAGTTTCAACTCCAACTGAGCTTTGGCTTTCGTAATTCCATTCCCGCATGTTCAGGCAGTGCCTCTGTTCCTCTCGAGTAGCCTGTTCCCACTTCCTCTGTGTACTTACTTTCTGGGGTTTGGGGTTTGATCTCAATCAGGAGTTCCCTGTTCATCTATTCTGGCTTTCTGCCATGCTTGCTTGACCTTCTGCACATCGGTTGGAATGTGTTCTGAGGAGATTGTCCCTGAAGATCAGCTAGCTCTCCTGACCGTCTCTTTGCCGTGCATGGCAGGCTCCCGTTGGATCCGGCCAAGCAGATCCCTAACAAGCTGAAATCAACTCTCCTGAAGTCAAGGATTAATAAAATAGATGAGAGACTTGACTGGAAAAAAGAACATGGCATTCCATATATGGTGTTTAGCCCTCAGAAATGAAAATATTTTGAAGCAGTGAACCTATTTTGATAATTTTTCTATAAATATTAATCATACAGCGAACTCCTACTGCACTAGCAATCTCTATTGCAGTTACTAAGCAGAACGATTTTTATTTAAATTAAATGATCACTACTGATAGTACTATAATGAAAACAGTGATTTCTGTGTTTGTCTTGAAAATGGTTAGGCATATAAATAACCGTAGGTGTTCCAATTACCACTATATATCTTGTGGAGGTGGAACAGTTGAAATATAAACTGAGCTGAGGCCATAGCCATTTCATGCTAATTTTAAAAAATGAGATAGCAAGCAGACTTGATTTCCTCTGTATGCTTCCTCTCAAGCTGGTTACTGCGAGATTATGCTACAGTCTCTCTCTCTCTCTCTCTCTCTCTCTCTCTCTCTCTCTTTTTTTTCTTTACTGAACTCTGAGTAACTTACTTATATTAACTGAAATCTATAACTTTGCATATATTGCTCTGCCACTCCTATCCTGGAAGATATGCAGCTTCCATTACTCATGTCAGAAATAAAGTCGTTCTTTTTGGATGGATGTTTCTGACTACAGTTATGACACTTGCTGGTTTTGTGGTCAGAAGCAGTAGGTTTACACTCAGTCAGTTGTGCCGTACTAACAGACATCTCAGTACTGACCTGATGTGATCCCACATGGCATTTAGATAACTTTTTTGTGTGTGGTGTGACACAATGAAGGTAGATTATTAAAACTGGATAAATAAACTTCCATCAACAGGTTTTGAAAAGAGAGAAGATTCCATACATTCCACTTCCTCAGCAGCCAACAAAATCCAATATTTCAGCCAATAGAGCCTTCATCCCTGGTGGCTGTGTTGGCTCAAATACTGATTATTTTTATCTTCCTTCAGTGATTGAATAAGTAGAGTTTATGTAACTATCTTCAGATGATCTTTTTTCTTTAATTTAGAGAATATTAATTTTTTTACTCTTAATTCTGCTTTCCATGCAGTGACTTATCTAACTTCCAGTAGCTTAAGTCTTCGACTGTGTCCACAGTCTACTTAGATGTAATGAGGCACACAGCCTAGATCCTGCCCTTGGGGCTCAGGGACCATGTATCAGTGGAGTCCCACAACAGAAGCTCCTTTCTAACCATCTGTGGAACATCGTGGTGTACTCCTCACCTCCATGGCAAGTGTGGAGGAGGAAGGAGAAGTCAGGCCAATAGAAAGATTCTCTATCCAAGTTAAGTTGTCTTTGACTAGTCTTGATGACTTTAAATCTGTTTTGTGGCACATATTTAGCAACTGGAGAATCCTACTCTTTGACTTTAGTGGCTTAGGGCTTGCTATTATTCTTTAAAGTCAGTGGCATCACTGAATTATGCCTACTGTGTTAAGTAATGCGGACGACACAATTTTGTTAAAGTTTATGCATTTTCTAGAGTCTGCCAAATAAGAGTTGTTATAATAATAGTTAGCACTTCACATCCTCTGACGGCTGTAAAAACATTAGTTAATACCCTAATGAGATGATGACTGTCTTGGCTGCTTTTTATACTTTGATGCGTCTTTGTTGTAATGAGGAGTCTAGCAGAGCCAACTTCAGAAATCTAGTAGTTTAAGCTCCGCAATGATTATGCTAAGAATTAGGTTGGAAAAAACCGGACCAGGCAGTGATTAAAGTGTAAAACAGGAGAACTGAATGTCTAAACAGTTTGTTGAAATGCTACTTGATACTGTGTTCGTTTAAAAACTAATCAATAATTATTTTTATAAAGTTTAAGTGTTATTTAAAATACAAGTAAACAGTGGAGGAATAGATACCATCAAGCTTGACTGTAGGATACACTCTGTTCTCATATGAAGATCATTAGTTTTATTATGTTACAGTAGTGCTGGATGAAGTCTCTGGAGGCGAAGCTGTTTTTTTCATGCATATAGGCTAAGCCAGAAACCGTGCTGTTCTGTTTTCATTTACTGGCTGCTGTCTTACTACAGCATATCAAAATGGAAGACTTTTTTTGTCATGAAGTGAGAAGACCTGTAGCTCCATTTTTCTAGTATTATATTAAAATCCATTTGCTCCGTTCTTCTATCTTAATTTTATTCATGGAATACACATGTAACGGTTGCAAGCTGATGAGGAAACAATACTTGCAAGACATGCGTGTTTATTTGTTATTCTCCTCTTCCTGCTTTTATTCTTTGCCTGAGAGCTGCAAGTTCCTTGAATTTTTAGAATGATATTTGATTTTTTTTGTTGAAAATGAAATAGAAGATACTCTTCTCTTTTTTTAAATATAGAAAAGATGTCATTTGTGCCTACTGTATGCCTTACATAGTTTCTGATGAAAAATAACTGTAGTCTGACCATTATTTTAATCCTTTTAATATTTTCTAGAACACAGCCAAAAACAGTTTTTGCAGAAGTGGAACAAGAAGATGATGAAACAGACAAGCCAGAGTGGAAAAAACGTAAAATTTGAAGAACTGGGTTTAAAGAACAATTCAAAAGCATCTGAAACAAAGCGCAGCATGTATTTCTTTAGTTTGCATAGCAGGTCAGAATCTTTGAAAGCATGAATTATTTTAATGCATAAAACTTCCTACAGTTTAAAAAGGATTGTTGTATTACGGTGGACTGTAATTCTATGTCTGAATTTTGTAATAAGGAATGAATTATATTGTGCAAAGGAAAACCCCCTGTGTCAGTTACTTAACTTTGTGATTTAACTGAAAAATGTATGTGCTTACAATTTTTAATAGAATTCTAGTGAATTCAGGATGTTGCCGAATGTTCTTTTTTATTATTGCTAACTTTACCAATGCTGTGTCATGACAATGACTTTAAAGGATTTAAAGTACCGGAATAAATTAATACAGATTCTCAAACTTCTCATTTTTTCTTATACCATCTAACAACAAGTTATGCCCAAATAAACAGGGTTTGCACTTTTATTTAGATGTATTAATATGGAATAATCCAGTTCAGTTAGCTTGTGTGTGAATTTTAGAAAGCATATTATCTAGTGGCCATCCTTATGTGAATGATGATGTTTGTTAATATGTGTAGTATCTCATGGTAATATGTTATACAGATTTTATTTTTCAACCATGTGAAATAGGAACAGACAATTATATATTTTGTTTTAATAAAACCAGCATATGTTTATTTGCTAGTTGATACAGAATTTTATTCAGGCCTCCTAAGCCTATTAGTCTGTATTGATTAGTGTTAACACAGAGCAGAATTGTATATTTATTACCAGGTCTTTGTATATGTTGACTTTGCTGTATGCCTAAATTGTGTATTTCTTGGCTTACGCTCTCCGAAGACTGATTAGTACTCTTTTTAAGTGTTTGTTTAAATATTGAAAGGTTTCAGTGTTTGACACAGAACTGCAATTCCCAATGTCATAAACTGAAGGACAGAGAGATTTAAAATTAGTATCCTTTATGGAAGCAGAAAGGAATCTAGATTAGTTGTAGACATTTATATTGTGATTATAATAGTATACAGCATGGTAAGTGTTGTGATTATAATAATATATAATAAGGCAAGCACTCTGCATTTCCACTAAGAGTAAAGGACAAAAGACATCATAAACAATCAAGCTTTATTAATTATGAAAAAATTCTGAAGGCATCTGTTAAGGCTATATTTAGCAAAGCATTTAATCACCTTCCTAACCTCAAGCATGTGGTCCTGATAGAGTCAATAGAGCTTAAATTTTTTCTCAGACATTCTCTGCATTATGATTTAATTGTGTGACTTCCTTTTCATGCTTATCTTTTTCAATTATTGTTTCTATACATTAGGGAAACATAAGCCTGTTCTCAAAAGGTGGCATGAGATTCGTCTAACGTTCCAAGAACGAAACACTTCCACTGCTTTTAACTCAGCATTATCTTCTGATCAGAGCGGGACCTCACTGAATAATCCACAACTTGTATTTTTGCCTTTTAGAAAATGCTTTAGTACATACTTATTTAGAATAGCAAAGAAATGCTTAATTTAAAATTACTGCTGTAATGTGTAATATGAAAGACTTAATACCTAGGCAGGCAGGAAAAGGAGGAGAAAAGAAAGCACCAGCTGAGGAGCAGCAGTTGTTAACAGGAGCTGCTAGAGACCTCTGTGGAATGTCCCCTTCAGCTAATTAATGTTAGATGACTGTTTATTCACTAAAGACTTTTTTTTTTTAATTTGGCTTCATCCGAGTAATGCACTAGAAAATAAAGCATTTTCAAACAAATTTCTATAAAATAATGATAAGATTTTAAAAGATTTAGTAGGTCCGTGGTTATAGGTGGAATATAAACAATTTATGACTTCTTTTGTCAGAAGTTGTTCACTGAGGCAGCATGGCTTAGTGAGAGCAGAGCTGGAGGGAAAGGCAGATGAGGAAAAAGGCAGCAACTGTTCTCTGAGCTTGAGGAGAATAAAATGTAAATAGGCAAAACTTCTCTTTTTATTCTGAGCAGCTAGATCTTGTTTTCTAATTTTTATTTTACTGCAAGTGAGCCCTGCAGAAGTCCTGTTAGAATTTCTTTCTCTGTTTTAAGAGTTCAAGTCACTGTTATTCAAAATGTTTAATTTCCCAGTTGTCTTAAATGACTGTTTTATTAGGCTAAAATTTAAAATGTCTGTGCAAAAAATATTTGAAAATTTCAAATCTGCTTAAATTAAATTTATACTTATAATTAGCTCTTGCTATTTGCCATAGTCCTAGACATTGGGTTTTCAGGCAGCATTTTCACCAACAAGGGCAATCTTTAACACATTTTTAAAAACAGATTTTTAGTATTGGACAACTCAGTATTAAGAGTTAATCCAGTCAGGAAGGAGATACAAAGAGTCTGCTTGGCCATACTTGGGATAGAAAACTCTGACTCACCACTTTGAATTGT
This sequence comes from Struthio camelus, assembly GCF_040807025.1. Taxonomy (NCBI): domain Eukaryota; kingdom Metazoa; phylum Chordata; class Aves; order Struthioniformes; family Struthionidae; genus Struthio; species Struthio camelus. The sequence continues at coordinate 54,965,186 of NC_090981.1, read as the reverse complement.
CCAGGGAAAAATATTAGCATGAATAAATACTTGGTATGAGAGATCCAGCTCTACGTGCAAATGGGAATATTAGAAACAATATTTGTATTAATTGTATATGAACGTAATTTTCTTTTAGACTTTGCCTAGGGCCTCCCTTTCTAATGTTAGTCATTGCCAAGTTGTGATGTTAGTTTTCCATATGCTACATATTTGGCCAGAGTCTAGATGGGCTTTTATTTCTGTATTTCTGGAACAAGATGGGGATTTTATTTGTTTACTGGTTTCATAGAAAGACCCATTTACAGAGATGCCACAGTCATCTGTAGCGTTTTGGCATGCAGAATGGCTTCCCCAGAACCTTCCCCAGAACTGGATTTTTCTCTCCCTGTTCTGTGCAGCTTCTGGATATTTCTGCATAGCAGTGTGTGCTTTTTTGTCCTTTATGCTAAGTTCAGTGACTTGCTAAGGCCAGCTGTTCAGTACTACATGCCTGTCCATAGGGCCAAGACTTTCCCTGCTAGATCATTGCAGCCTACCAGCTGGTGGGCAGCTTAGTTTCCCTTTCCTTGTTTGTGTCCTTGCTGTTGGTATAAAGGTCTTGTTTTCACTCTGCAGTCCTTTGTATTACTTACATATCTTTTTTTTTTTTTTTAACTTTTCTGCAACAGTCTAGCTGATCGCTAAGGTTGTCTTTGAGTCCTGGCACTTTCCTTCTTGGTGTTTTTAACTATTTTACAGTGGTTTAAGTTCATCTCTGCACAGGTACTTCGTATGACCTACAATGTACTAAAGATGGTACTTTTGCCTTTGTTCTGTGATTATTAGCAAGAACTGTGAATCTGTGCCCAGAGGCCTCTGATCTTTGGTTCCTGGGCTGTAATTGCATGCCTGGCTTGGTGTTCTTTGTCTTGCCTGCCTTTTTGCTCTTGGGTTGTAGAAGAATATTTCTTATGGGAAGAGAAACCATGAGTTTTTATCCTATTAGTTTAATCTCTGCTGAACCCTGAGGAACGTTTCTCAATGAGGTGGCATTGCTGAGTAGAAGTGCCATCCTCTTGGCTAGGTCTTTGCCCATTAGTTTATTTGGCTGTCTTTGTGGTATCCAGCTTGAGACATCTGTAGCTCACACCCTCATTTAATACTGAATCATCTGAATTTTGATGTCTTTTATTGTGGCCTGTTTGTCACAGTAGTGCTGTGTGGCCAGAGCGTGTGTTGTATTGCAAAATCTGCCTCTTATTTTCTGATCGTGTTAAACGCCTCTATGTTTACCTAGCTTACCTCTCAGGGGAATGTACCAAAAGCCCCATAGTTACCATCATTAAAAGTCAGCAGACTAGTTCTTGCTTCTTACCATGGCTGATTTTATGAGGCTCTGTCCCCTCTTCTTGATCCCTGAGCTCTCTTTCTGTCTTGCTCTGTTTCATGCATACATGTGAAGGAAGAGTTGGATAGCTGGTCAGTAGGTATACCCATATGCTTGCCTGGATTTGAAGTGTGGACTCATCTCATTACATTAGATTTAAATCTGCTAGGATTTTTGGCTAATCCCATTTAAACACAATTTTGTAAAAGATGTGCACTTCATCCATCCTCCAGGAATCCAGCATCTAATTGCTTCCTGCAGTCTGGATAGCTCTGAAGCACAAGATATTTGTCTGTAGCACATTATCCTGGCTGAAGTTTGCTTTGGTTGCCAAAGCTTCCCGATCTAGATGCAAAGATATTGTGGCATGCCGACAATCTGTCCCATTTACCACTTGGGCTGCAGTCTTGTTCTCAGATCGGCGTGTTGGAATCTCAGTAAGCTATGTTTTGCCTGAGCACCTTGCCAATGCTTTCGTTATGATATTTTCTGATGGCTGATGATCAGACAGCACGTTCATCTTGTGCTCTGAGAGATGACTCAAAAGCGGGCTGATTTAGAAAGTACAGGAAGTAAGTCCTTTTCTACCTTAGCTGTCACACTGTTTTTCTGAACTGTTCTTTAGGACTGTAGAACTTCAGGGCTAGTACTTAAGGAAGATTTTTCATATTCTGTCAAAAACATGTACCTGTGGGCTCTGGCCTTTCCTTCTTGTATCATGAAATAGTAGAGCAAGCAGAGCAGCAGATAAATACAGGCAGTAGATAAACTGAAGTAGATGGGTCCTTGGGAGGTTATGTAGTCTGTTCTTGACCCAAGTTAGAGCTATACCTGAACTAATATATTTAGTTCTAATATATTTATTGAATCAGCTCTTAAAAACGTCCTGTGGTAGAGATTTCACAGTGTTCCTAAACAATCTGTTCCGATGCTTCGTTCTTCTTACCAGTAGGAAGTTTTTCATATTCTCTAAGAAAAATAGGTCTTGCAAAAATTTAAGCCCAGTTTCCTGTCCTGTTCCCAGCTGCCAAGGGAGTTAGTTTATGGGCTTCTCCCTTTGCAGCAGCTTTTTACTATATTTGATGTTTATTATCTTCTCGTATCTCCTCTTTTTTTTTCAGTTTTCCCTTATGATTTATGTTTTTTGACATACTGACTTTTTTTGCTCTTTCCTGCCTTGTTCTGCTTGTCCACATGTTTCGCAGAGTGTCCTTTTGTCTCAAGATTTCTCTAATGACTTAGTCTCTTCATGTCCAGCAGGACTCCATCTGACATTAACAATGTTTGGTGTGGGAGACCTCAAGACCTCTTTATGTTCAGCTTTTCAATATTCTAGATTCTGCACGTATTTTCAGTCTGTCCCCGTTTGGAGTTTTGATCCTGGATTCTCACCTCCTTTAGTTCTCCTTCTATACTAGAAAATATCACCTGCTGTAATCTTCTGTAATTTAGCAGTAGCATATCTCTAGGGCCAGCTACACACCGAGAGGTGTACATCTGGCTCTTGATCTGATTTACTCTAGGACTGAGTTAGTACATTCATATCTGTCAAAAGCTGTAATACCAACGATGAGGTCTGTGGTTGTCTTGCCTGCACACTGACTTCTGTAAGCCCCAGTATAGTGGAAGCAGCAATGTTTCTTGGTTCTCTGGCTTTCCTGTTTGCCATCTGCTCTTGCACTGGTGTCAGGAAGGTTTTACTGTATACCATCATCTTTAGGCCTTATTTTTGTAGTCTGTTGCTAACACTTGTCAAGATCACTGGGGCTGCATTGCAGCTGACCTTACAGTCCGTCTAGGATGAAATAAATTGTTTGATTTAAGAACATAGGTGCGTAAGTGATAATTAACTTGCAGGTTTCCATAGCTTCAGGCACTGAAAGCACTTCTCTTTTATTCTTTGGATGCCAGTGAGCACCCTGTGTCTCTGCTCCTCACATCCTTAGGGGTACCCAGTCGTTCCTAGGCTGGAAATTTTCTCTCGCTGCTTCTTGTTGGTTTCCATGGCACAAGCACCTGACCGTGGAGCCTGCAGGCTCCATCCGTCCTGTGTTGCTTAGCTGGATTCTCCATATCTGTTGGGCAGCCTTGTAGGCCTGCTAGTATGGGGTTGCTCTTGCTAGTAACTGGCCAAAGGCTTTGTGTTAACCTAACAGCCCTCAGGACTCGTCTGGTTTTGTCTGGACTTGTCTTAGCCTCCCTGGAGCTTTGTCTTAGCCTTAGCTGCAACAACAATCTAACAGCCAGGTGACGACTGCTTACTTTGTTTAAGGTTTTGCTTAGCTTTGTACAATTGTGAGGAAACATCTATTACGATGCATAGCTTTGTAATTAATAGATTTACGACCCTAGAATTAAAATGCAGCATGAAGGAGTACAGACTTGATGATAGGGGAGGTGTTGAAAGACACAGGATAATATCCGCAGCCCTGGGGCTGCAAGCAACTCACCAGTGGTCAGTTCCTGGTCATTCAAGGAGTACAACTTTGAGAGCTGGGTAAAGCTGTATTGGGTGATAGCAAAGAGGACAAAAATCAAGTATCTAGCGTATGTAAATCATGCCCTATATAGTAAGTCTGGCCATAACATGGAACTGCAGGCCAGTGAAGAAAGAGCAAGTGCATTTTACAAAAAGCGTAAAAATAACCCCATGCAGATTCTTGGGTGAAGAACAAGACCCCCCCCCCCACCATCAACATCAACATCTTCCTCCTAGCAAAGAAATAGGGATGCTAACAACTTACTGCAACACCCCATATTCCTTGTCACCTCTCAGGCTGGAGCCATCGACTTGGGACCCAGAGGGACAGTGGACAGGTGAGCACCAGATCGGAGAGGAAGGGTAGATACTGGGGATTGTGTGTATAACAGTTTTAACTGTATTGTTATTGAGACTACTTCTGTAAATAGTGTTTTTGTAAATTTTCCTGTAATAATTAGCTCTAGACTAGAGTATTTCTTTGATCAAACAGTTAAGATTTTGATTAGCAAATTCTTGGCATTGTATAAAGGTATGTTTCTTTGGCCCACATAAACTGCACAAGTTGTATTACAGCCATTCTGTGTTGGTTGGTTTTAACCATTTTCCGCACTGTTAGTTTCCCTTGTTACTTGGTAGTATCTCTCTAGTGTAGTGAAATCCAAGTTTATAGAAGTTACACTAGCAAAGGGCTGTTTGGCAGTAGGGATAAAATTTAGGAGTTTGCATGTGATTCTAATAAAAGACATCTTTTGTAGCATCAGCAAGGGGGTCACTCTGTGATGGAACTTGTGTACAGTTTGCAAACAGCTCTTCATCTTAAATTACCTAAGCAGAGAAGACTAACATTGGGAGGCTTTAAAATACAAAGGTCAGCATCTTCAGAATAGCCTTTGCAAGCCGCTCTATAAACAATCACTTGAAGTCCTTATGGCATTTTCCAGTAAGATCTGCCAATAAGCATTAGCCAATAAGTTCTGATTATCCATAGAAAATTCCAATGTATCTTGATATATTTATTTTAAATAAATGGTTGGGTTATTTAGTAAAAAAAAATGTATTTATTTTAATATTTTTGGGAGAATATAAAGTTTCCAGTTTGTTAGTCATACACATCACTGCATTAATTTTTGTATATTATCCAGCAAATCTGTAATAATAGTGCCTATAGCTGTGTCCCCATAGCTTAGCAGCATCATGGGATTGGAGCAAAACCATGTTATTCTACAAAAATATACTGTAATAATTCAAACAAATTTAATTCATCGTTAATATAACAAACGTAGCAATTAAAACCAGAAGCAGTCACAGACTAATAGCAGTCCCATGTTACCCGCTCCCAGGAGCAGTGCCCAGTGGGTAAGAAATAAGGCACAGCGGTTCAGGCATTTTCACCTGAAAATGAAATGGCATATGAACATAGTGTGAAGACTTGCAGAAGAATGTAAGCGACGAACCATGATAAATAGTAGGGCACTGAGATGAGTAGGAGGTGACTGGTGGGATGCTGCAGGAATAGGAAGTTTATGTCCGGTTTTATATAACATCAGTTTAAACTACCCCCTTCGAGATCATTAAATAGGATGTTAATGAAATGAACAGATGATGCAGACAAATACTGCAAACACCACTGAAAAGAGAGAAGCCGGAAATAACAAAAGGAGTTACCCTGACAAATGCAAGATAATACATCTGGAAAACAATAATTCAAAATGCAGATTATTTTTTCCTCTGTGGTAGGAGGACTGTAAACTAGACCAGAGTTGGTGGATGGCAATTTATGTTTCTGTATTCCTTCAGACATGGCAGCCAAAAAATACGTGGAGTTTCTGCCAAAAGGATTGGTCGTGACTGAGCAGCTTAAGTGAGACCTGGACAGGGAATGCTGCACGCTCTGTCTGTCAGCCACTGCAGAGTACGAAAGTAGTTGCGGTGGCTCTAGTCTGAAAATTGACTTTGTAAATACAGTGTGGAGAGGTCTCTTTCTATGAGCACCAGATGCGGATGTTGTATGTACTACAAGTTAAAAGTGCTCCTTTCTATGTACTGCTTGCAAATTTAGCTGGCTCGCTAAGAGTCAAACTCTTGTCTCCTACCAGCTTCAGAAATCCGCTTTCTCTATCCTACTCCTAAGTGCAGCTCTTTGAATGTTATCCTTAAATGCCTGTAGCTTTCAAGGGAAGCTACAAGAAGGTAGCAGACTTTTCAGCATGTTTAAAAGGTTCGTTCCCTCTCTAGTTTGGAAATCTTCACATGGAAACCTCCTCTGCAATTTTTTCCCAGTCAGGTTGTTATCCGTACGGCTGTGCTTCAGGTGCTCTGTTTGAGAGTTTCTCATGAATGTTCAATTGTTCAACCTGACTTTCCTCCCTTGTAAAAACAACTTTGAACCATTTGGCTATTGATGTTTTTTTCTGTGTGTAAGTAGTTACATGGAGATTTCAAGCAAATAGAGGACGATTAAAAAATAAATCTGATTTGGTCTTGCTGACCCATTAAACACTTACCTATATTTTCATGTATAATAAGAGGGAAAATGCTTTTTTGTTTGTTCAGCTATAAAGCAGCCCATGCCTAACTTTTGGATCCATGAGCCGTACAAAATGCGGCTCATGCCAATAGACAATGCCAGCACAGAGGACTTCTGGTGCTCGGGAGGCTCTCCCTGATCTTACACAAATGCCATTGACTAACACGAGGCAGATAATTCTTGAATGCTAAGGGTGGCCTGGAAAATTATTCTCCTGTATTACATTGCCAAAAGCATGTCAAACCCCAACAGTTCAACCTGTCATTTTCTTACAGATTAACATGTCACATGCAAAAGTAACTGAGATCAGCTTTGTCTTTAATATGTGATAAACAACTGTATACATATATGCATATCTATATTGTTTCTTTTATTGTTGGGGACAAGGTATTTAGCAAATTTTGCTTGAGAGAGCTATGTATCTCAAGGAGCTTCAGTGCATTACCTGTCTGGATGAGCAGTTCTCTTGGGGATATTTATGCTGTCTTATTTAGGCAGTATTTAGGTGCAGCGTAGAGAACCAGAGAGAAGAGCCAAAGCTGCCTATGTGTCAGTGAGAGACACAGCTGACAAAGGAGGAAGTGGAAAAACCTAGAGTGAGTAGTTTAAAGTGAACGGCATAACTCTCCCTTACCCTACTCATGGTCGAGTTAGGTAAACACTATGTTAATCCTTTGCAGAATGGGACGATGTACTGCGGTACCCAGAGAGTCACAAAATGGAAAAAGAAAAAAAGATTTTTTCTTCTCATTTGAATACCAGCAGTATTAGAGGGGTAGACTGACAGAGTACTAAAAATTATCTTGGTGAGATCTTCTCCTATGCTGAGGTGCCCATTTTTGGTCACTCTCAGCTCAGAAGTTCAGGCCTGTGGGGTCCCATTGCAATGACCCTTTTTGGGAAGCCGTTGCTGGCATGGTGGGGCTGGCAGATGGTAACCTCAGTCCGGATGTAGGAGGAGGATGGGGATGAAGGTGGGTGTCTAGTTGACACACCTGTGCATCACTGCCCATGGTCATAAAGAGATTAATGAGTGAATGTTCAAAGTTTTCCTAATGCTTTCTAAACAGGTAGTAAATTCATCTTGTAAAGCAAGAAAGTTACAGATGCAGAACACTTTAATAAGGAAGATTGTATAATGGGCTGCTGCATTCCCAAACGCTGTGAGAGATTTTGCTGCTCGGAAACTGATAATCTTTTTGGTTGAGACTCCATAAAATGTCCATTTGTAGGGATCTTTTCTTAATTTTTACTACCTTTTAACTCATGTTTGCAGACACAGACGCACAAAGGAAGCTTTAGTTCTGTAAATGAGATAAGTATCACAATGTTATACATTCTTCCTGTTTCTTTCAAGCTCTGCTTTGCTGTCTAGCATACTCTCCTACTGCCTAGGATACAACCCAGTTTTAAGCAGTTCTGGAAAAGAAGTTGTTAAGTGTTTCTTTCTTTGGATAAGAAAAGTAATCTAACCAAATCCTACTGCATATCCCAGTATTGCTTCCTGCCTTTCCTTTTTGCTGCACTACAAGAATCCCTGTTTGAGTTCAGGCTCTTACTCTGTGAGGCATTTTTCAAACTTAACATCAGAGATGATTTCTTCTCTAAGAACTGAAGTAGGAAAAACAACTACTACTACGGGACTGAAGAAGCAGATGCATAAGATGAGAGGAGAGTTAATCAAAATCAGATTAGCGGCAGATCTAGGAATATAGCTCCGCTATCTTAATATCCCTTTGGTACTCTTTACCCGGATCTCTCTGCTGCTGGGAAGTCTGTAAGACATATTTTTGAATCAGGGTAATTCTCTTATCTTATGGTTGTAATCTGACTTTTGTGGTTTTGTGCCTGCAATTGAATTACAAACAGAGCTGTGTGACTGCTTCATCAGCCATTTGATTGCCATGGGAAACTAAATACTTCAATGTGCAGGTATACCACACCAGCGAGTAAAGCTGAAATTCTTCCTTTGGAAATTTCCCCTGAATGACATGTCACTTAATTCTGCTTTGTGGCATAGCTTCATTATGTTCTTTAGTTCATTCTGGCACTTAGTTTCCTCCATCTAACCTAGAAAAAAAATCATTTTCTTTAGTTGTGGAGGTGCTGCTCTGGCTCTCCACATCTCAGTCTCAGTGTTGACGTTCTTTATAAGTAAACGACGCTGCATAGCTTGGGAGCCTTTTTTTTTTGTTAATTAAAAATGGCTGGTACTAAATTGTAGGGCCTTCTGCCTGCAAGAATGAATGCACACCTACAGAGTCCTGTGCAGAATCAAATCTTGCAATTTGGTTTTCACTGTTTCGTAAATGCCTAGAAAGAAGACAAGACCTCAGTGGTATATCTAGACTGTCTTCCTCGACCCAGTGCCTGATCAGCATTCCCATTTGTTTTAGTCAGTGATCCTGAATGAGGATCCTGCCACAGTCTGCTTTGAAGGTAGGGGCGAAATTCTTTTGGAGACTACCTGATTTTATCCAGAGTCAGAACGTTACCACCTGCAAGGAGGTAGCCAGGGTCAGGGAGTGCTGGCACAAGCATGAGTTTTAATAGGCTTCATTCTCATTTTTGATCTGTAGATTAAATGTGATTAGTGAATTTTTACAGGGAAACCATGAGGGGAATTTTTGTTGTTAATTACCGTGCTATCAATAGATGTACAGTAGATGCTGAGGGGAAAAAGCTTTAGATAGCTAGTTGCCCTCCTTAGCACAAGAATTCAGCTCCCAACACTAACTTGATTTGCTTGGCTTTTGCTAACAACACAATCAAAAATATCATGCTAGTTGTGTAGAGTGAAAGCGAGTGCAGGAGCCAGTACCTCTGCTAATGGAAATGAGTGCTAAGGAGCCACATTTTCTTAAGCCAATGGAGGGTGTTGCCTTGGGTTTTAGCATGTTCGTTTTTCCAGAAATTGTCACAAAGACACCGGTTTTGTTGTAAGTAGATGGAAAGCTGGGCCGGAGTTCAGGCTGCAGTTTGTAGTGCTGCGGAGTGGAAGAACTGAGCCTGCGCCAGCACAGCGTGAGCATATCTCCGAGGTGAGCTAGTTGATTACACAAGGGCCTGGGATGGATGGCCAGCTCTCCGGCTGGAGAACAGCTCCGGGCAGCAGCAAGCAAGAGTGTGCAGGGAAAGGCAGTCAAATACACAGGATGGGGATCACGAGGGTTAGCAGAACTGTGGTGCTGGGGATCATAAAATACAAGTTGGTTTTTAAACCTAATCAGTGCTTTTACATGCTCTTTAGTGAAGTCCCTTGGTAGAAGCAGTGTAGATTGGGTATTTTCTTTCCTGTAGTGCAAAGAAATCCATCAACCTTTTTTTCAACATGTTTCTATGGGCACAGGAAATTTTGAGTAATATACAGAGATTTAATGCCTTTATATAGACAAAAGACATAACAGAAATAGAAGATATTTAAAGCTGAGTTTCTTATTGTTAGAGCATTCTCGTGTAAAAATACTAGACAGAAAGCTTAAGAAAAGTTAATTAGCTCAAATGGGATCATTAAATTGTTTTTGTACGTGGTGCGTTCTGTGGCGCTTGTACGCGCTATGTGTGTACTATATGACTTGAAATGCGTGTATAGTGCCTGTGTGAAATCACACATAAGACTTCCTAAAATGAAAGCGCTGCTTTTTTACTTCTTTTTCGAAAGTGGTGTTTTCCAACACTGCACTACAGCTAGCATATTTAAGTGATAGAATTTGTATCTGGAGTTTGTACCTATAAATTGCATCAAATATGCATGTGTCTGTTGTTAATTGATTGCAGGGAATAGGGCCTGCAGATGCTTTGGTAGGAGCATGTAGGAAAAAGAAGTCCTTGCCCCAGAGAGTTTCTAGTTAAAAAGGATACTTACAGACATTTTATGAAACAGTGACTTTTAGCAAACCAGGTGCTTTCAGCTGAGCGTGTGCGTGTCTGGTGCTTGAACTAAGGCTTGCATCGCTTTACTGTTTTCTTAGCGCTATTCTTTTTGATAGACGTTATAAGATCACAAGCGCCTGTGCGGTATATGAGTACCGTGAGCAATACTAAAACTGTCATGACCAGCTAATGATGTATGAAGATGATCAGGAGAAGCAAAAGCCTCTAACGCGTTTTGAAGAGAACGTTTGCTTAAGGGAAAACACCACCTTGAGATTTGCGTAGGGAAATAATTTTAAACCAGGAAAATAAAGTAACCTTGACAAAAGCATCTGGATATCTGACAGTTATTCAGAGCTCATAATACACTGCGTTACTGTATGTTGTTCACTCAGGATCTAAAATTAGGTGATTATGTAAGGAGACCACAGCGTACATCTGAATAGCTACTGTATTGGGTTAATGATGTCACTCATCTTTATTGAGTCTTTAGCTATTCTATGGCTTAGCCAGGGGCAGTGTGAATTCAGTAGTCATGAAATCATAGCCAAGTTAAACTTTAGTGAAGTAAACAAAAACAGAGCTTTTACAAGGGAAAGCAGAACAGCTCCCAAACAAAGCTCTCCCATCCTGACTAGATCCAGGTGCCGCTGCTGCTGTTATTCCATGTAATGTTTCAGAGAACCATGTTTATAATTTTTAAACTATTAATGATAGAAATGATGCAATGAATCTATCAGTTTGTGACTGCTTGAAGAGATCACATTAGCTATTGATATTAGCATTTTGTATGTCGATGATGAAAGTGATTACATTTGCATTGAGGTCCTCTCGTTAAGATAATTTATGAACTCCTTTCTGCTGTATACACTGTTGGTGTATATAAATAAATAAATATATGCCAAAGGTAAAATGAGAATTAAATGTTATCCACACATTATAATATGTCTCAGCTTTCACACCAGACATGATCCAAATCCAAACAGTAAGACCTATCAAATTTTTCAGAAAAGGGTTTTATTTGTTCAGTTATATTTTATGCGGGTATCTTTTGTACAGTTAGCGGTGGTTTATAGGCTATGCATTTCTCCACCTATCTTATTGATTCTTCTTGAATGGCTGCCAATTTTATATCAGAAAGGGATTAGGGGGAACCTTGAAGTAAAGGCCTGGATGCAAAGACAACCAGATTGGTTTCTTCAAAGTTTGTGTGGCTAAACGGCTCTGAACACTGTCACCAGTTACTTGCTTTCGCAGCTCTCATGTTTTAATCTGGAACACTGCTGTTTAGACGAACTTTCAGGGCTGCCGTGTGAGCATATCCACAGGGATACTGCTTTAATCTAAACTTTTCCTATGGGATTGCTCTTCCAATGGCCTTGAGTAGCAGAATCACAGTCTCAAAAACGAGGAAACCTGAAGTAAAATGGAAGGAAAGCCTGTTTATTTCTCAGAACCTGCAGCAATGCACAAAGTCACAGGGCTGTTCAGCTTTGTGGTACGCTAGAAGGAATTGTTGTGGGGAGAACTTGGAAATGAGACACAAAGGTCCACGCAGGGAGCAGCACATTGCTGCTCACCCCCATTCGCAGGGCGCAGCCCTGACAGGGCACATGCAGCAGCCACGCTGGTCACAGGGGTCTTTTAACTCTGCTCTTCCAAAGCAAAAGTAAAGCCTGCATTTGGAAACTTGTTCTTTTCCTAGATGTCTACTCACCTCTTTGAAGTAACAGTTCCCATGCATTTCCTGCCGAGAGTCCCCCAGGCCCCCGCACTCTTTTCACTTGGTTCTTTTTTCCTCCGGAAGGCTGTTTATTTCACACAAGTTTGCCTGGTATTGCACTGTGCCCATTTGTTTGCAATGAATGAGAAGCATTTTTCATTTTCTCTGAATTATTGTTGCCAGATACTGTGTGTACACATGTTACAGGACATCTTGCAGAGGGAGCTGCCAGATCTGCAAGGCTGATGCGCATGGCTTCAGCAACTGAAACGGGCCCCCCTCAGCCAGAACCCTGCTGAGGCCAGGAAACACACATTTATTGCTCTCTGTAACACCCTAGATTTCAAAAACACGGTTTTCTTTAGTTCGATTGAGATACTAATACTGTACCCCAACGTTCTTACCCCTGAGCATGCCTGACACCTTTCTGCTTTCTCATTGCATTCTTCTTGGTCTCATTTGCTGGGCCGTCTGCTGCAATACTTGGCAGCAAAGAGAGGCTAGAGTGAGAGTTAGAGGCTAGAGCGAGAGTTAGGTTTCAGTGGGAACCAAATTACACATTTCCTTGTAAACACTTACAAAGTGCACTGGGGATGAGATCAAGACTCTGGAACTTAACATAGTATTGTCACTCCATTTTCAGATTATATTGCTCCACTTCAACCGACCATGTATAAATTATTATCTTCTATGATCTTCAGTAGGACTCTTCTGTAATGGTTTGCTATCTACTTTGGGTTTTTTTTTGTTTCTGCTTTGTCCCAGACAATGTGATTAAGCATGTCCGGATTAGTGTCTGATTAGTTTATTGATCACAGGACTTGTCAGGATGGAAACAACCTGCTTGCAGACCAGTGCTAGACTTAAAAATTGCATCTTTATTAATACAAGTGATTACAAACAATTTTTGTATTAAAACATTTCTTCAGAAAAGGAAGCACTGTGGCCTCTACAAGGCCAGACATCTTGCTGTTCTCTATTCACCTGAAGTTGAAGGTGGTTGTGTGTGCTACTAATTTTATTAAATATTAATTTGGTGGAAGAGGGCTTGGGTCTGAAGGTGTCCATGCGGTAAAGAGGAGGCTGGTCTGTCTGGACTTGCCAAATGAAATTGGTGTCATTAGTGAGATATCCCATTGATTTTCTGTGCTGGAGAGTCCCAGGCTGGTCATAATAGTCTGGTGGGAAAAGGGCCCCACAGAGCTTGAGATGGTGGCTCTGGGCTGCTGCTTTGTGATAGCCCACAGGGGTGAGAAGAGTCTCAGCCTGTCACATGGGGCAATCGGAGATGCGCAGGCCAAGAAAACGATGTGACAGGAGGGAATAGCTGAAGATTGCTTCTAAAACTTGGTGAGATATTTCATGTCTGTAACATCAGAGCATTTTGTTTCAGCTTTGTCGTTTAGGCCGACACACTCTGTGAAATCCACGGGGAGAGGTGAGATGAAATTCCCTTTATCAGTTGCCATAGAAAATGTTGGCTGAATGGATGAGTTCTCATGAAAGGTTTCCGTTTTGCTAAGTTGTCATTTTCTGATGGAGAAACAAACTGCCATGTTTGAAAAAGTGTTGCAAAAACAGGCAATCCTTTCTATTCTTTTCAAAATATTTGTATGTGGAAACCTGTAAGTGTCCCAGAAGCAGCTTACATGCCTGGTTCCCACTGCTAAACAATTGTCTGTGTAAATCTCTTTAGGTCTGAATGAGGCTGGCAGCTACTGAAGCAGTATCTCTCCCCCCTAATGCTTGTACTATCCTCTGGACGAGGCTCAGAGGACACATGCACAGTGGGGGCCACTATACATTTAAATACAAATTTACAGTGCAGTGCTACTAATAGTTTCTGTCGTGTTCCTGTGAAAAGCAGTTTTCTGTCATATGTGAATGCAAGTAAGCGTATGTATTTTTCCATTGCGTTGGCTATATTATCCGTGCTCGCAGTGTCCGTGCTCGGGGAGGAGGGCAGAAGCCAGTGGAGCACCCTGTGCCCGGCGCTCCCGTGGCGAGCGGCGTGCCAGCCGCTCGCTGTGGGACGGGCGGCTTCTGCATTTATGTTACTGAGCAGAGCAGGAAAGTGATTTTCCACGGGGCCTCCTGAAGTAAGGCAAAATCAGCAGATACAGTGAGCTTTCACTGCTGCTTACGGCCCTTGGATGAGGATGGATGTAGACATCAACATATCAGCTGGGCCATTTCTAGCGTGTGAGAAATTATTGAGCCAAAGCACTAAAAAGTGAAAAAGAGGCCCTGTTTTAAAAATGTGCTATTTCTTGGGGGAAAAACAGCCATAAATGTCATCAACAGCCTGGAGAAAAAAAAGGTAATAGTACCAAATGATGAGTGGGACTGGGGGGGATGCATGTTACAGAAAGCAGGTCTCTCCTTCATAAGGAACAACGTTTGACAGTTTGAGAAGAGCTGACAATAAAACACATGATTAAATGAGCGCCGGAGAGCAGACTCAGCAATAAAACTATACATTTAGTGGCTGTCCTAGCTAAGCCATAGCAGTATTTATTGAGTTATGACACTGGAAGAGATGAATAAACATGACTGAGACCATGCGGACTCAAAGGGATTACCTTTGTTTTTAAGAGAGGTTTTACCATATTTGCTCAAAAATCTTCACACGGCGTAATTCTAAAGTACACTTCTGCGTCTATAGTTAGACAATGTCAAAGAAGATGGAGGGGATTTATGATTGATCATGAGTTGGGTAAATTAAGCCAATATACATAACTTCTAATGAACTTTCTTGTCCTAAATACAATAGCATCACTGTGGCCCCTGATTCTGGGCACTCCCATTTTGTTTATCCTTCAAATGTGGATGACATTGAAACAATTTGAGGCTGTACATTATTTCCCCCTGCAAAAACAGTATTGCCAGTGTTATGTAAGGAAAATCTATGAAGGATTTTTTTTTTTTTTTTACGTAAAGTATAGCCAATATCACATCTATGCCAAAAGAATAGGCCACGAGGTAATGGGATCAGATGAGATAAAACCATCTCCCCAGAGAGCTAGCCGGAGTGATATCACGATGCAGAGATGTTTCATTGGTTCATACAGCTTGTAATAAACAGAATTACAGTCAGATATAAATGCAAGTCTACTTTTGAGACTTACTTGCATTGTCATATAATAATTACATATTACTGATGCTAAGAAATCAGCCTAATGTATTACCCAGCCTTTTTTAATAGATTAATGAAATAGATTGCAAGTTTTCCAGAGTAACTCTTAACTACCCAAGTCCAGTACCAACCCAAATTTTGTTCCATCAATTGTCAGAATCAGAAAGTGAGTTTTTTGTATTCCTGGCAAAAATGCCCTGTTATCATTAACTTGCTTTGTTTTTTTTTTTTTTTTTCAAGTGAGATTCCCACATGTAGCTGAAAGGAAACCTGTTAGGAAAAGATTGGCTGCTACCAGAATCTGAGGTCTTATAAACTTCAGCAAATATTACTGTGTGATATTCTCCAGCTCTTTCCCAACATCGGCTCCTTATGTAATTTTTATTTCTTCACCATGGCCCCCAGTCCACGTGGGAGCGAGCCTTCACAGAACTTTCTCTTTTGGGTACATTTTTGCATATACCCACTTGTTTCCTGACCTGACAGAAAACCTTTTCTACAGATCATCACAGCCTGGGTGGATGACCTGTGCCATGTTTCTGGGTCCCTGGACCTCCTCGTCCATCTCAGCAGCAACACTCATCCACTGCTGCTGGTTCCTTGAGTACTGCCGTATCCCTTTCCTCCATTAATTGCTGTTTTTGAGATGGGCCAAGACGTTGTCTACAGTCCTTTATGATACTGCGCAGCCCCACGGGTTGCTCCCTCGAGACAGGATCCCTTTAATTAACTCTATGTGAGCAACGAGGCACAAGATCTGTCCCTAAGTCAAATGGATTTCTCAGTCCTGGAGAGTTGGTGTCTTTGTATATTGAAAACTCTGGGACATGAGTATATTTATTTGTACTGCACAGTGGCGTGGCACTGGGGCAATGCCATTCTGGCTCTACAACTATGGCTCAAAGGCATGTAACCACAATGATTTTACCTCAGGAAGATGAGATCTTCTTTTGCCTGCCTGAGGCTATTTTGGGTAGGCTGACACAATTTGCATCAGTCTGGTTCAGACCTGATATTTGCCAAAAAAAGTTCAGCGTTAAATGAAGGGGATTTCCCAAAGTCACAACAAGTTATCTCTAAAGTAATGACTCTGGTAACTTCTCAGTTTAGGACCTGAAAGGAATTACCGGAAAAAGAACAGAAAAAAGAAAATAACCTTGTGCCACTGTGAATGCCAGGATTTGCTCCCACCCAGCATCCTCTCTAAATTGTCTATGTGTGTTTAAGGAAATGTTTCATCGCTGTATTAAAACTGCTTTTAAAAATGATACCAAACTCTAACAAAGAGTGCCTGTTGACCCCTGTTTGCATCTCAGAGAGAAAGGATTTTAACCTGAAATAAGGGAATATTTGGACATGTTTACAGCATCTTTGGTGCCAGAGATTAATGGGGAAGTGATGAGACAGTGAGGGAAGAGAAAACTGTGGGAGGGCAGCAACGGAGAGGGAGAAAAGAAGGGGGAAGGAGTGACGTGGGAAGATCACAATGAAAGGCCTTGAAGATCTGGAGCTTCCAGGACACATGAAGCAAGTTGAGTGCACATTAGTAACAGAAACTCGTGAGGAACAGGAAGAAAAAGATTAAAAGGATTGTGAAAGCATCCAATCTTTGTAGTCTTATGTGAATACTGCCAAAAAAATCAATGGCTCTGATGCACTTATTTACATTCCTGCAAAACTGGAGTAATTCCATGGTAGTCAATGGAGCAGCTCTGGTGCAGATGTAGGTGGCTCAGATCTGTTAGGACTGTTTGGAGGATGAGGCTTGCAGGCCTGGGCCAAGGACTGATGTTTGTATTTTTCCTATAGCAGCAG
Organism: Struthio camelus; assembly: GCF_040807025.1. NCBI lineage: Eukaryota > Metazoa > Chordata > Aves > Struthioniformes > Struthionidae > Struthio > Struthio camelus. The sequence goes on along the minus strand of NC_090981.1, from coordinate 54,948,282 downwards.
CAAAGGGATCGTTAACCCATCCAGCGCTCTGGCAGTCAGGAAGCCAAAGGTTTGGGGGCAGTGGGAGGAAACCCACACCTGCAGGCCAGGGCCACGATCACCGTGGGGCATTTCAGAAAAGTCAGAAAAGTTGCCCACAGAAGTTCAGGCCTTCTGCTTCTTACGGTAGCCCTTTCACAGCCTTCAAAAGCCCATGGTATTCTTTGCAATTTCTTCAGCTGCAAAGCAGAAAGGTTTGTACACTGGCAAGAGATCGTTTCTGGGAGAAGCGAATAAAATGCCACAGTTTCTGAGTTAAAAAACCAATGGCAAGTTAAAAGGTGTTTGTGCTGACCTCGAGTACCGGCACTGTCTGCTAGCGTGCCTGTGTAAGGAAACTTCCCGGCATTAGGCTGAGCCCAGCACTGTGTCCTCTTGCTGGCTGCTGCTGTAGCTCTTCTGAAAGCTACTGCGATTAATACTGCTAGAATATATGGTTTGTTTAGTCATTTTTATTGACCCGTGAATATACCTACTGTAAATTTATTGTAATTTTAGTGATTCAGTCCTGTGATGTTTGCTAGAGAAAGTCTTCACTTGAAGCCAGTGGGAAATTTTGCTAGGGTGAGGAGTGCAGGCCTGGCCTCTACTTAGCCTTTTTTCTTTTCCATTGCAACACAATTAACCTTTTCATTAGAAGAGGACTGTTCCAAATAAGCAAACCTCTCAATGTGTATTACTGAGCCATTTCAAGCTCTCTCTTGCTCTGGAACAAAACATCTTTGTTCCAGCCACATATGACATTTGAAGACCTATTTATACAGTATGTCAGCTCCATTTGTTTTCTTCGTCCTGATATTTTCCTCTGTATTTCTGGTTAGCCATCCAGACTGCAAGGAGCAAGGCTGCTTCTGGTTTCCTCCTGCTCTGTTAAGGACCCCAGCACTGGCTGCCTTTGTTCTTTCTTCCTTTTAGCGGGCAAAGGTGAAACAACCCAAATTCAAACAAAGTTTTGCCTATTTCATCCGCTCTGCAATGAGACCGATACTACTAGGCAGCTGTGGGACAGAGCTTACTGAGAGTTTGCAGGGGGACCTGATATTACAAATTTCACTGTAGCCTCCTTGCCTCTCACTGCCCTTCCCTCAGCCAGCCGTGCCTCTGCCTAGCTGCGACCTTACCTGTGTGGTGTAGGCAGCTGCAATCCTTTCTCCTGGATGGTGCCCTCCGAGAGCCAGTAAAAGTTCCAGGTTGCATCAACAAACATGCCCTCCTGCAAAATAGCTGCATTATCCTTCAGCCATTCATAATATATTCCGAGCCCCTAATCATCCCCCTCTTGCCTAACAGCACAATGCTAACTAATACAAAAAAAAAAAAAAAAAACGAAGCAAAACAACAAAAAAGCCCTTATTAGGATCTTGAGTAGTTGAACTTATGTCCTCTTGATTTTAGGATCAAATAAGTGTAAAGAGTTATGGGGTTTTGGTCCAACCCCTCCACTGCAAATCATTTGCTCAGACTAGATACTGGTCTTCTCTTTCTAGAGTGGACCCGTAATAATGTTGTCCCTGCTACGCACACAGCGACATAATGTCTCTCTCGGTGTCAGTAATACCTAGTGACAAAAGGGAGTTTGTTAGGTCCTTTCTGTAATCTTTTACACTTATACAACCTGACAGCTGAACATTTCAAGCTGCTTTAGTGCATTCAGGATGCAGTCCTTACTCTAACCAGAAAACAAGGCTGCAAGTGCCAGCCCAGCGGTGGTGAGCCTGAGCTTAAAATGACAATACCTAACTGCTCTATCTGATGTTCGCCTCCCCAGAAAGATTGAGGAAGGAGGACAAAAGAGCTTCACGTAAGCAAACCTACTCCTGCCACCCCACACAGCCCGCTGTGAGCCTCTGATAAAGCCAAGCAGAACTTCAGCATTGTGCTAGCGCTTCTCCCTCCACATAAGAGGAGCTGAGAAGGATTTGGGCTGCAAGATCAGCAATTCATCTTCAGAGCATCTCACAGTTATGTTTTACACAGACATGCACTGCAGCTCTTTGGAAAGTGCGTGAGCTCTGCTGAATGTGAAACTGCAGGTCATTTTCGTGCCAAACACTTAATGTGAGCCATATTCAACCAGACTGCAATCAACAGCCTTTCTGCACGGTGGATGGGCTTTTTCTGTGAGGAGGAAAGGCGGTGGCATGCAAGGAGTAATGCCTTGAATACCGTGAGCTTCAAAAGGGAGCCCCAGCAGTCGCTAGCTTTGCTTTGAGTTCGAATGGCTGGGCTAGAGCTGCGTGCATGGCCTTGCTTGTCGCAAATGAAACCAAGGCATCCATATGCTGTACATTAAGAGAAAAAGTGTTTGATCTGGAATGAGCCCTTGAAGCCTCCAGCTCACTAGCTCACTGCTCAGACGCTTACCCTTCCTTTTCTTAGTTTCTAGGAGTGCACAGAGCCCAGCATCAAAATCTGTAACTGCATGTGTTTTTTGACTCTGTGATGGGAACTGCAACATTTAACACAAAATAGTTGAGAAAATATTACTAGCTACAGCCACAAAACCTACCTTCATCTTTTCCATGATGGTAGAGGAAAAGAAGAATCTTCAAATGGTATTTTCCTATTTAAAGAAAAAGGAAAAATGACTGCCAAAGCCAATGGAATTTAGTTCAACTGGTGTAACGTCTGTTAGAAAAGCAAAAGGCAAATCACCTCTGAGTGGTGGAATTGCAGCCGTGCCTAGTCAAGGCCACTGCGTCGCTGCTGAGCCCGGCAGGGGCAAGGGACAGCTCGGGTGACACCAGGGTTCAAGCCTGCCACCGAGTCTCTTCTCTGCTACAGAGTCGCTTCTCTGCAGTCACGTTGCCCATTAACGTGGGCTTTGCTAAGGGGCGACAGGCATCTCTGACGCATGTGAAAGCGGGGCGGGAGACAGAAGAGGAAAGCTCTGCTGCTCCTCCAGCATTGTCCCACGTGGATTGGCAACAAGGTGACGTTACAACTCCAAAGCAGTGGAATGGGGAAGAAGCACAACAGCCAGGTAACAATAGAAATGAATTTTATTTTGTAAAAAGTTATAAAATGAATATTGTACAAAAATAAAGTCTGTAGAGAACTTTGGTTGATTAACACAAATGACTGAGACATAAACTGTAGGTGAAGTAAAAAACTCCAGAGAAGCACACTCCTGTTTTCAATAAGGTCTAAAAAAAAAAAAAAAATCACAAACTTTACCCTTTTGTGTTTTGAACATAGTGATCTGCTATGATTGCAGCCTCTTTGAGCTGCACAGAAAAATGCTTGGGAGCAAGTTTTCAACAACCAGTGCTATATTTGGGGAAGCGAAAGCTTATCTCTGACTGCTGCACTCAACTAATCTGCCCAGCAGTGCAGCTGTGTCCAGGCTTAATAGGGTTTTATGCAAATAAATATGCAAAGTATGCAGATGCTGATGGTGATACTAGGACTGCCATGCCCTGTCCCACACAGAGGTTACACGGGACAGCCGCAGTGCGAGAAGGGATGCGCTGCACATTGGGGAGGCTCCGGGCAGGGCCATGCCTGCAGGCCAGCTCTCACGCTGGCTCGGTGCCACCCATCCCTCCCGGAAAGCGGCAGAGGTTGGGGCTGAATTACATTTCTAATACATGGTATGTCTTTCTATGTGTGTTGTGAATTTTCTGATGACTAGACCCTTCTTCTACAGTGCCCAGAGGGTACCAGGACTAAAGAAATATGAAGAGCCATAGCTCTGCCATGCACATTGCATGAAATAAAAGGTGGGGGCCATCATTTTTGTTTTTCAGTAGGAATTTTTTTCCTATTCTTTTTGCGGGAGTGAAACTTCACTGCACTTCACTTCAGTTGTCAGATATGTCTAGTGACCTGCACTGCTGCTGTCCTTCAGGAGAGAAACCTCCAGTATGAGAGCTTGCATTAAGGGTTAGATATTTATGCCTTTGCTGTATAACCTCTCTCATCATAAAGAAATGCTCCAGAGAGAAGCTCAGACTGTTCCTTCTTCTGTGTGGGTATGATCCTGTAACATTTCAGCAAATTATACAAAACTTTGGTTATTTAACACAACTGTTTACTTGCAGGTTATATTAAATCCAGGACTAACTAATAAGAGGGATTTAACCTTTCCTATATGGAAATACGGAAGGAAAAGCTTAAATAAATATAACAAGAAATTATAAGGCTAAATGTGATTAATTTCCATTTGTCAAAACTTGTATGAGGTCAGTTGGCAAAAAGTGTGAAAAGAATGTGGCTACATTTAAAATGGCTAGATTTAGTTTTCTAACAAATTGCTAATGATGAGCCAAGTTCTGCAACCCTCACTTGGGCAGAGCCCTTTTTGCTCCTGCACATATAGGACTGCAGTGATTTTTAAAAGTATTAGTGAACAAGAGGAAGGGCTGCAGGCTTTGGTACTGCATTTTGTGAACATAACCAGGGTTTTGTTTAAAAGAAAAAAAGGTAAAGTAAGTGATTTTTTGCATTCAAGTTAATACTTTCAAAAGCATGGACCGTTGTTCCCAACTTAATTGTCTCTCTGTATCTTCCAAGCACCTTCTACTTTGGCACCTTTGAAAAGAAACTTTAATAAATAAGGAAAGGAGACTCATTACTGACTGTAATAAATAACAATAACTTAATCTCAATAAATATCTTCTGTATATTTATGTCTCTGAACGGATGCATTGCATCAAGTAGTCTCTGCTCACTCACAATGACCAAATATAAATGTAGTTATGTAAGTGACATCAGTCCTTTGTAAACCAAAAGAAACATGTTTTGTATAGGCCAGGACTTGCTATTTCTCTTACTTTAGCAGGAAGAAGTGCTTAAAAACTCAACTTCTTTTCGTAGGTAGCAGAAGAACGAAATCCTGCACTTGATTGTTCTGAAGAAATATGAGATGGAAATAACCAGACTTAACCAGTAAGTGGAACTGTTTTGCCTTATATTGATACTGGCCCTAGAGACCTAGAGCCTATGAATTTTGATATTTGCCTGATACCACCTTCCTTATGAGATTAATCTTACTATAATTTAAAAGTTGTCCTAAGTGCTTAGGAACTGCCCTCCAATGAGCAATAGCAAAGTTGATGGCACAGCTGATGGGTAAGCTTGCTCCTTAGGCAAGCTCCCTGGGACGGATGGTGAAAGCTACAACACTACATGGCAGTGAAGGGTTGTGTTTTTAAGCACGTTCCTCATGGATCCAAGTCTCACCGATGGCAGACTGTGTCAAACAGGAAAGAGAGCGCACACGCCATCCAGCCATCGAGAACGCCACCTGAGCTTTTATTTACTTTCCCATCGGACTTAAAGAGCCTCCGTTTTTCTACGTTGCCTCATGCCCAACTGGGCTCCCATGACCACTTGTTCTGCGTCCTTGGTCCTCTTTTCTCCGTTCTGAGCAGATGTTTCCTTGGGAACCTTGGTCCCTCTCTTTGCATTGTAGCAGGAATGCAATACTGGAGCAATCTCCAAAGCACAACAGTCAGACGCATCCACACCTTTTTGCGGAATGTTTTTTCAGTATATGGTAAACCAAGTTATCGTCCAAAAATGACAGGTCATCATCAAAGGCTGTGGGTCTGCAACAAGCTTGCCTCACTTTGTCATTGACTAGCTTTTTCTTTCTGGTTAAATTTTTTAAAATTTTGTCGTACGTGGTCTCGGCTGCATCACAAGATCCACTGCAATACCGGAAAATTAGCTCTTCTTTGGTTTCATATCCCAAATCCAAGTCAGTCACGTTTAAATGTATTTCTGTTAAGACACATCCTCGATTTTTGCCCCTTTGACCCCTTTGGCTCCTTTCCCTTTTGCTGGAAATCTCTACGTTTGTGGCTGCTTTTTGCCGATTTCTCTCCCGCCTAGAAAAAATCGGAGTTTGTTTATCTGGTGACCTCCTCAGTCTTTTAATAGTGGCTTGAATAAAGTCCACTACCTCATCAAACTGATCTGGATAATCCTCTGGCATATTAGCTGTTTGGGAAAAACAGAAAATATTTTGTCATATGTCAATTTTCATCGAGGGAAATTTGTCAATTTGTGGTTCAAAAACATTAGACACATGCAAGCTACCCTGTCCGTTACTTCAGAGAGTATACACAGCACACCCAAAAATCAGGGATAATAGAATGGTTTGGATCATAATGGAAACTTATTTAGGAACAAAGTAATGAGCTGTATCTGTGTAGGTGTCTCTTGCTTACACCTGATGGCATTCTGGCACATCTTTCAACACTGAATGAGCCCTGTCACAATTGAAGGAAAGAAAACCATGGGCGGATGAACCACCTGTAAAGAGGTTATACAGCCACTTCCTAGCAAAGCAGCAAGTGAATGAAGTTTCTCTGATACATTTCTCTGATTCTAATTGTTAATTGTTGTCTCTCTAAACCTGCAGTGGTTACTATTGCTAAAGCCACCTATCAATACGTTTCTTGGGCAGGACAGAAGGAGGAGTTTCCTGGGGTGCCAGGCTGAGTTATTATTCCTGTCTGAATGCCTGTTTTGTAATGCTTTTCGGGGACAAGTCTTAGAGCTTTTGAAAATTTTCTCATAGAACTTTTGTGTCACAAAGATGCTGCTTAGATTGGATAGAAATAGATCAGAATAGAGGTATAATGTTATTCACAGGAAATTTATTAATGCATTTTCTTTCTATAAAGTTAAAATATCTATTTCATTTTGCACTTGATATATATTCTACCAGAGATAAATTATTCAAGTAAATTAACTGTTAAAGTCAATGAAATGTTTTGACACTGACATAATGAAACTCTTCAAGGAGGATGAAATTGAGCACATTTTTCTGAAACGTTCTGAGATTTCAACTTTTCATTGTGATTTGGAATAAAATCACATTTTGAAATCTCAAAACTTCCCACAGACTAAATTCCTCATGTGATCCGCTTTAGTGAATGCAGTGAATTTAATGAAGGGTCAGGTTGTCAGGAGCCTGTGTGTATGTGCCTTTTCCAACTCTACGTCACAGTACCTAACTCCTCAGTGCCACTGGCATAACAGGCTGTGTCATGCATCCAGCTGAGAGAGTCTCCATCTCTAGAAGGACCCCTACAAATGACCTGAGGAACTGCAAATATTCATCAGAACTGCAAGGAAAGGGGTGATGCCCAACACGGTGCGCCGGGCCAGAGGCCGACGCCTACATCTAGCCACCCATCAGTGAAGGCTCATCAGGTTAGGTGATGAAATAGGAACGGCTTCCCGTGGAACGACTCAGTGCCTGGTTTTCCTATCCTCTTTGTGAGAACAGGAGAGAGGGGAAAAAAAAAACCCACTGTCTACCCAAAGTCCCAGGGTAGGAGGCTCCCCAGTTGTGCCTTTGGGTTTCCTCGCAGCCACAGCAGGAAGCCCAAGTGAGTGCTGGCCTTATGCTGCTAGCTCAGCCTGCCCCTTGGGAGCTTTCTCCTCAACCTCAGTGTGAGCAGAGGTACTTAGGGAGGTGAAAAATACAAGCTCAAGCCACTGCTCGGGTACACATTTACATGTATTTTATGATAAGCAAAACTAGGCCAAGGGGACAGTTTGAGAGATCCCACCTCTCTGTGGTGGCCAACAACTTTGCGGTTAAGTTACCAACTTGGAGCATAGAAGCCATGGTTTTTAGGATCTGCTGAAGAAGACAGGTTTGAACCAAGGTCTTCCGGTTTCTGCTCTGAGCTCCCAAATACAGTCATTTTAGTATCAAGGCTTGAGTGTGCTCTGGACATACGTGGAGGTTTGGATTCCTCCCCCTACCCTTCCCAAAGAGTTTAAGAATATGGCCTTTGAGCATTTGTGTTTTATAGAGGCCTCTGAGCAGATGTTTTTCAGGGCAATAAAAGAGGTCTGTGGGCTCTGACTGGCAGAACAGGGGGTGGCCAGATCGGGCTGGTGACAGGTGGCTGATGGCAGCAAAGCCACAAACCGATGGTGCACCAAGCAAGGGAAGAAGTGCTCCCTTAGGGTTTTACTCCTCCTTTTTGGACAAATGTGAACAAGGTGTACACCCTGCACCAGAGCAGTGCTCACTGCAATGTGGGTGCTACAACAGACAGGATCCCTTACAGGAGACTGACTAGTGAACACCCGCAGCCCAACTGTGGTGGCACGGGCCCTGTTAACTGCAGAGAGGAAGATACAAGTTTGCCTCCCATTGCCTAGGGAAGGGGCACCTTTATACCCTCAAAAGAAGCCCCAAATATGCAGGAGATAGATAGATAGATAGGGTCAGAGGGATGTTAACTCTGTTAGTGCAAAAACTTTCTGAAACACAGTGTACGTGTACTTAAAGAGCAGCAAGAAGCCTTCCCTGAAGCAGTCACATCTTAGAGGCCCCTCTCCATGATAAAATAGAGGTGGATCGGAAGTACACAATGTTTCATGGATGACTCCAGCAAAACACATACTGGTAAAAGAGTGATGAAGGCAAGCTACGTCATACCTTTGCCTAACAAGGGTGATTCATGGGAAGAGGAATCCTATAAACTGTAGAATTTGGGCCAGGGAAAAATGAATTCTGCTTTGTTTTACAGCTAACTGCTAAAGCCAGCAATCTCCCAGATCAGTGACTATGAAAAGATACAATAGAGGGTCAGCTGCTACCTATGCGGGACTGGAACAAGGCAGGACCCTGCACTAACTCCCATATTCCTGTGACACCAGTGATAAGTGCAGTCCTTTTCCACTCCTCTGTCATTACCGCTACAACACATACCCAAATAGCCACTATGAGCCTTATCTAGTGAAGGGAGGGATAGCATGGCTAGATGTGTCCGCTGGATGTGCTGTCCAGCTCTGCTGCAGAGCAGGGTGGACAGGCAAGTCTGCCTACACCATATGAATACTGCCCTATTGTGCAAGATCCAGGTCATGGTGGTGGGTGGGCTATGGTCCTAAAAAGTAAGAACTAGACCCAACCAAACAAGATGACCCAAGAGAAGCAGCCGCAGCCCCCATCACTGAAGTACAAGCTTGGACCTGGCACAGGCATGGGCAGAGAGCGGACTGGCGAGGCGGTACTTCTTGTTGTTGTCGTCGGACTGGGTAATTTTTAGATTTCTCAAGTAGAAACCTAGGTTTCTTGGCTTATAACCCAATAAGAGAAGGATGTGGCCCTAAGAGAGATTGTTCTAGCTGTACCATTCTCCCCTCTTCCTTTCAAATTACCCCATCTGAGCCCTGCCTGCTTGACTACCCCAGCCACCTGGGGTAGACAGGTGGGACGCCTTTGTCATGCACTCATGGACGAACCTTGTGGAAACAGTGTGATGTAAAAAGATATTGGCTGTGGAGAGCAAAACAACCACTGGGGAAACATGCTAGCATTTAACGAAATCCATGCAACAGTCAACCATCAGGAAGGGGAAGGGAGATTGTTACAGGGAAACAGAACCTATACGTGGAGGCTCTTGTATGAAGCCTTCAGCCACATACTCATCCCAAGCCTGCTACGGTGCTAGTGCAGTGAGGGAAGCAAGCCTCCCCCACCTAAGAACAGAGAAATGAAATTGCGGGGTACCCTAAGAGATGACAGCTCAACTAGGCATATACTGCTTACATTGTTTGCAATTCAGGTGCAAAAATGTCAACCTCCCACCCCAAACAGTGATATGTACAGGACTCTACCTTGGTTACTAACATTAGTTGCAGGGTCCAAATGCTGTTCTGCTCAAGTGAATCTGAGTTTACCTAGGAGGCTACGTAAAGAGGGAGAGAGGCCTGTGTTGTGGAAGGTGCACCTGCCCAGAGCCCAGGAGGACATCTATCCTGGTTTGTGTATAAGCGCTACCCCAGCTGCACCAAGGGAGCTAAAGTTGCTGGAAGCCTTCTGCTCTGTGAGTGCCTATGATATTTAAGGGGTAGGAAATGCCATAAAAAAGGCTTATGTGATGGTGCTAATGCAGGTGTAGGGCTCTCAACATGGAATATGGCAGAAGCGGTAGGGGAAAAAAATAGATCAAATAATGAAGCCAAGGGGGTAGTTAACTAGAGGAGCCCTACTTACACAAGCAGACTTGCTGCAACCAAGGCAGGGTAATAGGCAGCGCACAACTGACCCCACTAATCTCACTAGGGCTCTAACACAACCTGTGCAAGAAGCATGCCAAGCTGTAATCTGGGATGAGGTGTGTGCTCAAGTTCAGGTGATCCTAACCTCATACCTCACACAGACATTGTGTGACCTGAAGAGGGTAAGTGGTTGACAAGTCTAATTGAGCTGGGCATCCGTGCTCAGCCTCTCCCCTATGGCAGCATCAGGCCACTTGGGAGGCTCACTGGGAGGGGTGCCAGCACAATGAGTATGATGAATGACAACTTTCATTCCCTAGAGCCGAAAAGAGAAAAAACATTTTTTTTTGGGGGGGGGGAAAATATCCCACATGGGAATCCATATCTGTCAAAAGCACTGCTGAAGTGACCCCCCTGGTATTTGTGGACTACATCACTGCAGGAGACACAAGGCACATGGGTGACATTAGGAAATCTGTGGGAACACCGGGCACAGAGCCTCCCTTCAATGAAACGTATTGGACCTACTGGTCCTGGCCAAGGTCTGCTCGCTTACAACCACACGCATTGTTAGGGGACTATGCAAGTACATGATGTTAACTACAATGGCAGCTGCATTATTAGGCTACCCAGCAAGTCCTTGCATTTTGTTGTAAGCAATCGCACCCTCTATCTGTGGAGTCCCAAGCTAGTAATCATCAACACAATGCTTCACTTTTTGGCACCTTCCAACTGGACTGCAGATGGGCCCTAAATTCACTTTTGTAATTCAGCAACACGAGAGAAACCTCCAGCCTCTGCAATCAACCAGCCTCTGGTTGGTACAACTCTGAGTTGTTACATAACCCCACAAAGCTGAGTTTCAACACACACGCAACATAGTGGCCTGTGCTTATGGTGCAGCATCAAGTGTTGGCCAGACCTGGCAACCACTGAATCCTGGACTCAAGCAATGGGCCTAATGCTGCTGATGGGATGCAGCTTGGTGCTAATCTCTTGCTGCTTAACCAAGTGCAACTGTCAGCGTGACTACAAGCACATCCTCTAAGAGTGGCTTGCAGGGCTTTGAAGGAAACCCTGAGAGCCAGGGTTGAAGTGTGAGTTGACTTAGCAGCTTATAGCAGGCTTGCAGCTCAGGGAAGCACAACATGCCAGTCATGACTCAGCAGGGATATTTGGTTGTCCAAAAAGCATGGGTTCAAAGCCTGAGGGACTGAAACAAACGCTGTAAAGAAACTGCTGAGGTAGGACCCTGGGCAACCAAGGATGAGTAAAAATGCTAGAGGCAATGCAAGGTGTGACGGGTTGAAACAAGACATTAAAGGTGAGTGCTAAGAAAGCTACCAACAGAAATCATACATGAATAAGCAATAACCACTGACCATGGACTAAAGACCATGAAAAGCTAATAGACAGCAGGGAAGGTGGAGAAGACTGACAGCAGGACCACACCAGTCTGACAGACAGTTGGTAGATGTGCTGCCAGGATGCCGGGAGACAGCTCCGCATCGCAGCCACCACCTGATGAGCACTTGCTTGTGATAAGTAATTGCTGGGAGTGAAGGGGGTGGTTCGCTAAGCTACAGGCCAGGGAACGTCAGTGCACTGATAGGGGCTGCCTTGGCATCGAATCCTGGTATGTAACCTGAATAAAGCCAATTGATTGAGAGCCATGACCTGTTTTACTTAGTCACATGCTCCTCTCTGTCTGAAACACCATTTAAAAACCATTTATAGTCTCAGAACGAAGGTCAGCAGGCTGGCAGCTTCGCTTCTCTAATACACAGCATTGTATGAATCCACACTGACTTGACAAATGGAAAGCAAACAGCTTTCTTTGGGGCTTTTACATATTAGTGAAAAGCACATATTATTATCCCTGCCTATAAAAATACACAGGGTTTGTGTGTGTGTGTGTGTGTGTGTGTGTGTGTGTGTATATGTGTTATATCTACACACACACACACACACACGCATACATACATACATATTTTTTATTTATACACACACATATATTTTTTCAAAACAAATTAATTTACTGACAACACTTCTTCTGGTGGAAAAGCTGAGAGAACAAACACATGACAGATTCCAGTTAGGTTGTACAAACTGCTAGGAGAAACTGCTCAGATACTATAGCAATAAGAGTAGTATTAAAAAAAACCTGTACTGAGCCATAGTCCCTGGTCCAAAGCTCCAGGGTGTGGAGGAATTAGAAATTAAAAATCTGGAGCTACCAAGGAGAGTATAATATAGTATAGTATAGTATAGTATAGTATAGTATAGTATAGCCCACAGCGCTCGCTCAGTATAGGTTAGTGAAGGTTGGCTCACACATACATGAGTGCAATACACCTCAAAGTATGCAGTCCCTGAGGGAAGGGAGCATATGTACAGGAAATGTAACATCCTCCCTCAGGAAGCACAGGGCTTCTGGGGGTCTTGGTCATGATTTCCAGGACAGGTCCAGCATGGAAAAGGACTCATGGACCCCACCATGTGAGGGGGGGCTGAAACCTTGAGACAACCCCATCAGCTAAAAAATGGTCCCATGAACACTCACAAGACTGGGCTGAAGTCATAAGGTTTTATTTGGGTTTTACATCACATTTTTGAAAGTTGTTTCCTAATTTGAGAACTCCCTGGGGGGAAAAAAAAAAATCTCCTGAGGGCCCAAATATGAGGAGCCTGCATGGGGGTGTATGCATGTTTCAAATCAAAAAGCACACTGGAGGCTCGCAGCAGGTTAGGGCTGACCAACCCGTTCCTCCCTGTGATGGAGAAGACTCATTTCCATGTCTCCAGAGCAGTCCCTCTCACTCCCGCCTTGTTTGTGTCCTGGGGAAGACCTCTCCTCCGCGCTTGGATCCTGTCCTTGCTAATGCCGCATACTGGTCTGCTGGGCTTCTTCCCATGGCATTAAACCCCTTGCCCTGCTCTCTCTTAACCCTTTATCTCTTTCCAGGGGTACACATGTTTTTGCATTACCTCTGCAAAAACAAGAGTCCTCTGGCAGTAGCCTGGGGCAGGGCAAAGGGGCACAACACGTGCTGGCTGGAGCTGTGGCAAGGGCACATGCTGGGCTGCTGGTTGTCTCTCTCTCCCGCTCCTCTGTTCTACTCTCCCTCTTTTAGTGCCACGCTAAGCATGTGAAATTTCTAGCACCAGCTAAAAACAGGCAGAGCATTTTCCTCTGGAGACAACCAGAGGATCAGTTCACTTGCTAGTGCTGGGAGTATCGACACCAGGATCTAAGGACGGAGGCTAGGACTGCCGCCTGTGTGCTAATCTGCCTCTTAGCATATTCTCTGCCTTCCACTTGCAGCTGAACCAGCTTGTGATCTGCCAGGAGTTTCTCGCACGATCACGAAAGGAGTAAGAACGTAAAGAAGGAAAGAATGAAACGTCACAGAACTGGTGAAAACATGGTAGGAATTCAGAATACTGACCAGGCTAGGAACAGAGCTGATCAACACCAAATGTCCAAACCTTCACAACTCAAACAAAAAAAGGTCATGAGACATTTAAAAAATCAGAATATTTCTATCTTCTGCTTGCTGTTCTGAATCTTTAGGGCATGCTCAGCTCATACTTTTCATCCAAAATTTGGAGCTTCCCTCTGAAACACAAGGTAAGGTTCCCACGCCTTTACTGCTCTCTGGAATTGGCAGCGTTGAAATGCACGTCACAGAGTGCAGTGCCCTGAGCACTGCAAGAGCCACCGACACGTATGGCTGCACACTTCTGCAGCCAGATGACTCTGGGTGCTCGCCACCAACCTGTGCAGAAAGCCACCCAGAGCTCTGCTTCGTGGTGTGCAGGGAAACGTGCCTCGTTCTGTTCTCTGCTGCAAACTCTCTGGAGCCTGCCTTTGCGTTTCCAATTAATTAGGGACACCATGTGCCAGCAGGATGCCTCTGCCTTTTAGAAGAATAAATTATACAGTGTTCATACATAACTTTTACATAACATAGGTCTAAGGGAATATTGAAACCAAATTTGTCATGTTCTCAAGAAGACAGTTTCCATTAAGGACAAATTTCTGTCTGTTCAAATGGGATCAAAATTACATTTTGTAAAACTAATCCTGTGATGTTACTAGCAACAGATTTTTTTAAGGCCAAATATTCCCCCGCAGTGGCAGCAACTCAGCATGGTAGAGCAAGAAACCCTCAGTTTGAACCTGACCACAAATTGATTTCAGTGGGAACAGATGGATCTTCAGCTTTTGGAAAAAAAAAAAAAAAACACAGTCCCTCATTTTGGTGCCTGATTACGGATTTAAAAGGCTAACTAAGAGTCTTCTGACCATCCTGCCTATCATGGTTTACAAGAAAAGCTTAAATTCTATTAATTGCAAAACAATGATTTACATAAGGTTATTTTTTTTCTTAATCTCATAAAGCATAAAGTCTTAAGTGATTAGAAACTTCATGGTACAGAATAGTTTTGTATACTGATATAGGAAACATGTAATTATGTCACTGCAGTACCAACTTGAATTTTGTATATCCTGAGTTACAATGATGTCAAAAAAACCCACATAAAGTATATTACAAATGATAAAATGAGATTTTTGTTTTATATTGTAGCTTTAAATGCATGCATTTGTGGGACTGTGTAGCTACTGTATTAAAATGTCATACCAAACATTTAATAAAATTGCCAGGATAATATTTCAGTTAAACACAGCTGTCTTTCAATTAGAAAGAAGTTCAAACAACAGCATTCAGACTCTTGTTTAAAGTATGATTTCAAAGATCAAGGGGGTTAATCCAGCTCATTACAATGATAAGCACTATTTAAAAAATTCAGACCCAGATCTGTGTTAGGATCAAATGGCCCCTTCTGCAAAATCAGTTCTAGTGTTTTAAGCAGGGCCCTTCTTAACTAAACCATTTTTATTTCTTCTTTTCCTGTTGATTTTAAAGTTTCCTTCAAAATTATAACCCCCGAGATGTTTTATCTTACATCATTTACTGGTGGGAAATATACATTTGATTATGCATATCATTATGACTGCAATAAATCATCCTCATCTTTTGCTATTTATGAACATGACGCTAGTATACCATTTATTCATTGCTTATTTGTATATTTAGTTTGCTTAGTAGTAATTTCCTCAGATACTTATAGTGGACAAGCCATATCCGAACACAGAATCTCTCTGTCTCACACCACAAAGACATATTCTGGGAAATCCTTGGAGTAACCTGTCTGTGGAAGTGTGACCATAGTGAGCTTAAAATTACTAATGTTCTGATCATTCTGCTTTGTAAAGCAAAGAAGTGTGAACTTAGATGGGGCTAAAACATACAATTTATTGAAAATGAAATACCTTCATTAATAAGCCTTTCATGCATGCTTTGAACCAAATCCTTAGAAGACACACTTGCCTAGTCAGTCAATGTTAAAACCAGTTATACTGAAGAGTTTTCACGATTTTAACAATTAAAGTAACACCTTTCTGAGGAATGACTTTGCGTTGCATGAAAACCTGTGAGGCTAAGAGTGAAACAGAAACCAGTTGACTGTGTTCATCAGGAAATGGAGTATCAAAGACACCAGGGTCAACTCATCTTTAAATGTTTAATATAGATCTGGTTCATTACCTTACTCCCTGACTTGCCAGCATCCCAGGAAACACTGTGTCTTCCTCTTGGTCTTAGAAGGCCCTTAGAAACAGATCCTCTCCCTGGTGTCACTCCTCTTTTATCAAGGTACAGTGTTAAGTAACCTAGAGTATGACTCCTGAGCCATTCACATCAATGAGGTCAGGTACAATAAGCCAGTACTGGAAAAATGCACAGGTTATGCACCTGGTATGCTTATTCCTAATGGAGCAGCCTAGTTTTCTGTTTGCAGCCCATGAGCTAACCCTGGTATTTACCATACATTGGTGAAAATGGCGAATCAGCACGGTACTTCATATTTTTCATTGCTATGCTCAGTGTTTCCAGTGTCTGTCTTCCCTTGTATCCTCTGCCTGCTTTCTCACAGGTATGAAACTTTGAGTCTCCCCAGAAAACCTCGTTCTGTTGGTTCCCACCAGAAGAAGGAAAAGGAGAAGCAACAGGACCGTTGCAATTGTGGGAAGTTGGGGGAAATGGCCTGATAACAGGGGAAAAAGCAAGGCCAGGTGAATTGGGTGAAGTAAAGGAAGCTGCCTTGCAAGCTGACCTGTTGACAAGTGTTTCTGGTTCTCCATCTGGTTCGAGCGGGAGTCATTCACAAAATCCCACCTGTCTTGAGGAGAGCAGGGCTGGCACCAAGGGCTGGGCACCTCTTCTGACCTCCCCCGGCTCTGCGGTGGGCAAAGGGCTGTCTCATCTTGCAGCAAAGCAGCAAAGCAGCAGCAAGTGAATATGTTTTCTCCTATGATTCAGAGCTTTGAAAAACCAGCTCTGAATCACTGAGGAGCAGACAGCTTTTCAGAGGTCACTATTGCGATCTTATTACAGCGACTGTGGTAGCTGCCAGGCCTCCATCTGCACTAAGGCCTTATTGTATAGGGCACGTATGGGATATTCAAACATACATGAGATGATTGTCTCTGCATCTGAAAAACTTACAGTATAAACCATGTAAAAGGGGACAAATAAAGTGGCCTGCCTGAAGCCAGTGAAAGAGCAAGAGTCAAACCTGGGTAAAGCATATCCCTGCCTTGTTGTCCACCATATCCCCTCACTGCGGCCTTGTACTGCTCCAAACTCGTACCACACTGAGATAAATCTACAGCTTCCTTATACAACCTGGGTTTGTGCTTAATGGTCGGTTCTGTCACGTCTTTGCGAGAACCCTCAATGAGTACCTATTACTAGGACCTAAAATCTGGGTCCTCTACTCACAACAAGCCATGTGGCCAGCTAACAGGCACAGCACTGAGTTTGTAAGGGAGGAAACGGTGTTGGTACGACAAAGAAATTCTCTTTAGGATTCCTGGTGGAAAAGCGATCCAGCCCAGCCGGCACATGACACCAGTAAAACCCCACATTGGTCACACAGCCCCGCTTCTGTGCTAGCTCACTTCACATGAGCAACACCAGAAGTGTGACCTCAACAAAAGATCAACCTGACTCTAAGCAAGCATTCGTTACTGAGTACGCTCCTACACTAGATCTCCCTTTGGATGTTATGGGGTCCCCAAGGAACAAACGCAGGTAGCAAAGCAGCAGAAAGGAACCCTATCACAGTCTGTTCCTTCGGGCAAGAAAACAGAGCTTTCCTCTATATAAAGAGCTTGTGGCAAAGCCACAACTGACACCCTTCTGTGACAGTCTCTGCTGCTCTCAGATTTTGATATGACCTATAAATAATAAATGTTCTTCTATCATCTTTCAGGTTCCTGCATTTAAACCTTTTTATAATAGGAACAACGTGAAAAGTTTTAACATGAAGGTTTTGAAAACGTTCTCATAAAAATCACTCCCCGGCAGTAGGGGAGGTGCTATGTTGCAGCATATCTCATAGCGCGATGTGCGGAGATAGCACTCAGTGGCTGTGCAGAGACAGGCAGGCTCTGAAGAGCTCTGCGTCTTTCCCAGATGCTAAGCTGGATCCATACGTCCCCGGCATAAATTTCCTAAGCGAGTAACTGCTGGTTTTACCAAAGAAATCTTATCTGCTCCTGGATGGGAGCAGAGGTAGTCCAGATATCCTTACGCAGTTTGTCAGTTATGGGGCGGGGGGGTATGATGAGCTTGCTTGAAAAAACATTGCCATCTGAGAAGTTTCAACATACCTGCTGTAACATAGCCTGGCTCAGAGGCACAAAAACAAGTATTTTGATTTCAGTGCTTGTTTCTTTCTAAGCTTGTTCCTATTCAACAATCATTAACCATTTGTATAAGACCCATTGGCTTCAAAGAAGAGTATTTGTTGGTTTCAGTTTAAGTGTTTTACTGTCAGATACAGACCAAGGCAAAACGTTAAATACCTGCAGAGTCATACAATGGGGCTTTATTCCTTTAAAAAATCCCGATATTTGAAATGTTTGATAAAACATAATTCATTTTCAGTCTTTGATCTTAAAGACAGGCATATTGTAATCTATATTTTGTATCTCAATGCTTTGTTTGTATCTGCCTAATGTAAACCTATTTTATTCTATTTTCCTTCTCTTTGTAAGTAGGACCTAGCTGCCACGATTCATTGAAACTGTTCCTTTGGTTCCCCTTACCAAATATTACTTCTTCCAAAAGTACAGCTGTTTTTGGCTAAAAATGATCATTCTCCAGTGCCAACCATTCTACCAGCACTAATATGTCAGTAGCCTATTTAGATGTCTGATGACTCTGAAGACTGCTATGACTGGAATATTTAATATTCCTCATTTATTACTTGTCATTAACTTATTACTTCAGAAGTACGAGGTTCCTCAACAATTGCAGTTTTGTGGGGTTTGGCCTATATACCGAAAGTTTTAAGTTGCAGTTAGTGGTAGTGTGTGCTGGGGATAAAGACAGGATATTCGCACTAGACATCTCTTCCTGATTATCTGTAGTTATAGGGATTGGGACTCCGTGACCCCAATGGCTCCTCTCAACTTCTATAACTCTATGTATTTTAAACCTACTCTATGCAGTGCTAATTAGGAACAGTGTAATTTGCAAAGACATTGCAACCTATCAATTTGAGGATCCCATTCCAGCAGAGAAATAGTGCGTCCCTCATCCATTCATCAACAGTCATTTACTCAGCTGAAATACTCAGTCTTCCAAGAAGGGGTTTTCAGCTTGTGGTCTGCAGACCCTGAGCAGGGGAATTTCTGAATTATAATTAAGAGGCCTCTGAAAGGTGACTAAGAAAAGCACGTTCAGATACATTATCTAGCATCCCACATCTGAAAAACATCTAACAGGATCCCTGCTTCCACTGGAAAATTGTTGAGGTTCCTAAACTTAGGAGGAGTCAAACACATAACTTCAAACAAAGGATAGCTTTTAAAATGAGAATAAAACTATATTCTCCTGCATATCAATCATTTCAACCTTAGGTCTCCAAACACCCTTCATGGGAGTATATTCAGTAGACATATTTGAGACTGTGGAGAGAACAGCATCTGGACAGGGACAAAAGCAGGACTTTGCATTTTGGGATTTCTGAATGCCTATAAAACCTGGGCATGCCCATGCACACAGACTTTATAAAGGCTGCCGCAGTGAAATACGCACATGCAGTCTGGCAGTGGCTGGATGCACCAGTTAGTTTTACCGTATACATAACACAGATCAGATGATGCAATGTGGCTCCTGTTCACTACGTCGGATATCTCTAAGAGGGATCCTGTGCATGGGCAGGTTACCTCTGTAGCTCGTGGATGTTTTAGGCTAAAATGCGTCTGCTGTGCAGTCTGCACTTTGAGGAGGAAAACCTAGACAGAATTATAAGAGTTCTGGTTCTTAACACCAAATGTGTCTAATAAACTCTGTAGAGAAGGAAATCTGTTCATGTGGAAGTATACTTTAATACTGACTTTGCCTTAAAAGAGTACTATAATATAACTGTTTATTCTAGATACTTTCCATGCTAAAGGATAATGTTCCAGCTAAAAGCAGTAACTTATCATTGAATAAGCCTTTAACAGGGGTATGAAAAATGTTTACAGAGGTATAATGCATGTATAACATGTTGTGTTATGGTACACCATACCAAAGGGGTGCCAGCTGCAAATCACCATCCAGCGGCTGTGGAGTACCTCAGCCATCATTACAATGCAAAAGAACATCTTTTCCTTCTTTTAGGAGGGAAATGCCTATGGTGAGATTTTTCATTTATTTTTACATGCATACTGCTAGCTCTTACTCAAGGTGCCCACTGTTGATCATAAGACTGTGTATCATCATGTCCTGCCATCTTATGGTACTCTAGTTCTCATATACCTGTTGATTGTGGTTACACAGGGTCAGGCAGTTAGTTACAAAATGTATTTACTGGGAGGCTCATATAAGCCAAACCTAGTGTTTGGCTCCATCTGTACTGTCACACTTTCAAAATTGCTGGCTTAGTTTGTACGCAATGTGATTTGTAACTGTTCTGATTGCGGTTCCTATTATAGCTAAGTACGTCCTTCCCCCAGCAGACTGTAGCATGAGTATAACAGAGAAAAGATTTTCTGATTTTACAAACCCCTACAGCTACTCTTCTTCCTGTGAAATAAGCTGTCCCATGAACATTGTTACCTGCAACACCTACAAACAGAGGATTCATCTCAAATGCACAGCATTTATGGAGGCTACTGTCACCCATTTCCATTCCAGTAAAAAATGAAGAAGCTTGCAATTGTCAATACTCTCTTCTATCTCTGATTACTGACCTGAACAACAAAGGTCAACACATTACACCTGATCAGCCTGGGAGGTGAAGACCTTGCCTATAATCTGGAACAAGGACAGGTTTCAAGCCAACTTGAAGGAGAAGGAGTAGCATCAGATGACCTCAGGGCACTCTGGAGAGAAAGCAATCCCATCGAACAAGAACACACAAATGCGTCCAAGACCTGGGAACACAGATCTGTGTTCCAGCAGCATATATGGCTGGACTCGGTCTCGCAACCCTACTAACCACCGTTCCTGGTAGAGTATTAGAAAACTGTGCTATATGGGAAGAGCTGTAGTGCATACCTTAGCATGCACTAGCTACTCTGCACCCCGCCCATGTGTGGGTCGCTCTAGGGACAGCACTGCATTCCTCTTGGAAAGCATGCAGTACTCAGCACTGCTCAGCACTCACGTGCTGCCCTACGCAGATTTGCTAACGCAGGCCAACTATGATGAAGCTTCCACCACTTTGGGAACTGTCACCTGTAAAGACACTTGGTGAAGCTGTCAACCATCAGTATACCTAGAGAAATCAATACATGCATGGCAGGTCCACCAGCAGACCAGCTGACTGTGCTGTAAGCGTGCATGCGTGCTCATGGCACATTGCCCACTCCTTGTAAAAGAAGCCCTGAGGAGGAGAAGGAGGTCTACATGGTGTAGACATGACTCCTGCTGTGTACGTTGTTCTACCTCTTTCATGTGTTGACAGGTGTGTGCCACCAAACGGAGAGAAACAGATATGTCAGATACACCGACTGCGGCTACTGTGGAACAAAGTGCTGCCACAGCGAGGAAAGCAGCGACATGGCTAGATATGATCGGCTGTGTCGGCTCTGGGTCTTCAGAATGCAGTCCAGGCACCACACGTTTTAAAATAAACTAAAACAGCGCAAAAGTGAATCAAAGTATTTCCCTGATTTCATACAGCTGCCCTTCTGCAAGTCTCCCCTGACTCATCAGACTTGGCAGTCTAGCTAACAGAGGAGTTTCTAACTTTTGGGCATGGATACTGTACTGCTGTTGTGTAAAGATCACAGAAACTCCATGGGTTTCCTTGCACTTCTATTGTGAAGAACAGTCCTGCTTATTTTCCCCTTGCAGGCAGGCTCATCTGTTTGTGATCTGCCCGGTTAAGAGACGAAGACCAAATTATCAGCCTTCCTTGAAATGACTATGCCAGATGATAGCCTATGACCTATCTCTGCTTGGCAGAGATTGCGTTTACACATTGGAAGTAGAGATTTCTGGAAGAGGCTGTCTGTAGCCCAAGCAAAACACAGGTTGTCTTTCTTCCCACTTCTTGTTTGCTCAGTCCACAAAAAAGGAGGAAACAACGAGAAGTTTCTGATGCTAGGAACAGACAAGACTGCTACTGCTACCTGCCTCCTAGAGTTGCTGCAGAGAAAGCAGCTCATGAGGAATCACATTTCCAAAAGTAAGTTTTAAGATAAAAGTTGACATTGTAGAAATACTTCAGCCCTGGAAACACGGAGCACTAATATTCTCCCGCCCTGCAGCTTTTGCCTGAGTTACAAATCGACTAGCGCTGCTTTCTTCCTAACACTCTCTTCTTCCCACAGAACTGGCGTTGCAACAAGTCTGTGCGAAGGTGAGCGGCACAGCAACCCACATCTTTGGGTCTTGTAGGATCGTCCAATGCCCGAGTACCTTCCCCTCCCTGCAGCACGTTCTGGAGAGGAAGATCACAGAGTCGTAAAGGCTCTGCAGTCCTTGCAGGCTGGAGACCTGGAAGGAAGCTCTTTGGGCCAACTTCCCCGTGATAA
This sequence comes from Struthio camelus, assembly GCF_040807025.1. Classification (NCBI taxonomy): domain Eukaryota; kingdom Metazoa; phylum Chordata; class Aves; order Struthioniformes; family Struthionidae; genus Struthio; species Struthio camelus. The sequence goes on along the minus strand of NC_090981.1, from coordinate 54,926,156 downwards.
GGGGCTGAAAGGATGACAGGGGAGGTCAGATCAGCAGAGACTCAGCTGGAGATAGAGGAGATGACAGCCCAGGAAAGATTCCAACGGGGGAAAATCAGAGGGAGAAAAGGAAATAGAAAAGACTAAATACAGAAGGACACAGATGTGCACCTCTGTGTGCGGGGACAGATGGAGGAGACGGATTCTGGAGAGCTGACGCAAAGAGGAACTGCAGCATGGAGATTCTCCCACATGTCGCCGCTAAGCCGCATCGTTGCCCTGCTGCTCTGGACAAACCAGAGCGGTGCTACCCATGGCTGGAGATGTAGCAGCCACACAAAGAACATGCCTCCAGGCACGTAAGGAGATAAAAACGAATCCCAATTATTGGATGTTCTCTGCATCCTACAACACCTAAACAGGGAGGGCTGAGCAAAGGTGAAGGGAGCAACCTCAGAACTGCACCTTTGCCTTTGCTAAGTGAGCACCCCTACAATTTACGTGAGTATTTGGCACTTATTGAGTCATATTAACTCCTACTTAAAAAAGCCACCAGTGTTAACGTAACAATCACATTCCACTGTGAAAATGCTGTATCTGCTATTATTGGAGACCTATTATTAGAGAGGCATTATTATCTGTCATTTGGATTGTAAGCTGTCTTACTGTGAGTTGGCTCATGTGGATTTCTCTGCACCAAGTTCCTAACCCCTCTGCTGTTATTCTTCTGTAAATTTCCATGCGGACACACTAATTTCAGAATAAGGATTCAAGAAGGGTTTAACGAAGGGCAGCAGCACTCCAGGATGTGCACAGCACCTCATACCATGGAGCCCAATCTTGATCAGGACTTCTGCCCTCTACAGACAGTAAATAATTGTACTGGTAAGTCCGAGCACGGAGAGCAGGTTAGCGGGGTGGGGAAGGAAGTTTTTGTGCCTGAGTTGTTAGGTATATGTACCTGATCCTCCTGTTAGCTGCTTAGCGTACAATTAACTTTCCCATCTTCCAGGGTTTTTCAACCAAAGGGATCTTATGACTGCCTGGAAGATAGGGCTGGGGGTGGGGGGTAGGCAGAGGCACTGCCTCTGCGATTGCCAGCCCCACGCTTTGGCGGATGACTTGACTTGGAGCTGCTGCAGCCAGAGCAGAGCCAGTGGCCCTGGCTGGGGGACAAGTGGGAGTGAAAGTGGGGATCCTTTCCTCACCCTGAGGCCTGGACAAAGGAGAGCAGGTTTAGCAAGACAAGACAGCAGTGGCTATGAAGGGGAATGTTTCTTACAGTCACTGTGCACAGCATAGGGAGGCGGCAGGCTGATGGGGGAGAGATCGTCTTCAGGCCCCTCTACCACTGAAGGGGGCCCCTTGGGAGGCGTCTTACCGGTGGGCAGGGGTGAGGTGGAGACCGTGTTGAGCAGCACCACGCAGACAGCCACAACATCCCATAACTTCATCTTAGATCTCCTTCCAACACGGGCCCCTGGCAGAGAGGAGAAGCAGGGTTAGATCCCGGCTGACTGGGGGAGCTGGTGCGCTCCCCCCAGTTCTGTCCCCAGCCTGCTAGCCCTGAGACACCCAGGCCAGGTCTGGGGACAGAGCAGAGGGGAAACAATCTGGCCTTAGCTTATCCCTCCCTGCCTTCTGACCGCCCCCCCATTGCCTCCCATAGGGGATGGAGCTGGGATGTTCCCAGTGAGAGACGAGGCACAGGACCATGCCCTCTGCAGCCTCCTCAGTTTGGCGAAGGGCCACTGGCCCCTCCGTGCTGGGGCTTGCCACTCCGGGGGCTAGAGCTGCAGGCAGGCAGGTCCCGGGGGCTGACTCCCAGGTCAGTTAGGGACTGACCATGTCCCCACGCTGGGCAGCCAAGCCATGCTGTGCACGTCCTCCCTAGGCACCCAGGCAGGGTGCCAGGGTGGGTGCACCACCGGGGCCGGGCCAGGGTAGGGTGGGCCAGGTTAGCCCGGGGCGCAGGGCCAGGCAGCTTTGCAGTGCTCCAGGCAAACTTTCCCTTTACCTTTTCATTTCACTCTATTCTCCCCTTCCTTCCCTTCCCCTTTTCATTTCCCTCTCCTTTCCCCTTCCCTCTCCTTTCCCCTTCCTCTCCTTTTCCCTTTCCCTCTCCTTTTTCCCTTCCCCTTGCCTTTTTCTCTCCTCTCCGTTCCCCCTTCCTGTCCTTCTCCCTTCCCCTTCCCGTTGTTTCCCTTTCCTTTTCTCTTTCCTTTTCCTTTCCCCTCTCCTTTTCCCTTGTCCTTTTCCTCTTTCCTGTTCTCTCCTCTCCCTTTCCCCTTCTCTTTCCTTTTCCCTTTTCTTTCCTTTCCTTTTTCCTTTCCTTTCCCCTTTTCCTTTCCTCTGCTTTTCCTCTCCCGTTTTCCCTTTCCTTTTCTTTTCCCTTTTCCTTTTCTGCCCATTTCTTTCCTTTCCTTTTCTCTCTCCTTTCACTTCCCTTTCCCCTTTCCCTTTTCCTCTCCTTTCCCTTTCCTTTTTCCTTCCCCTTCGCTTCTCCTTTCATCTCCTTTCCCCGCTCCTCTCCTTGCTTCCCGAGTTCCCCATCCACCCGCGGCTGGGCCAGCGCAGGCACCCCGATGCCCGCCGCCGGGGGATGACAGCTCTCCCCGGCCCGGCTCGGTCCGGCCCGGCCCGGCCGGCGACAGAGGGCAGTGTCCGGTGTCGGCGGCCCCTGCGCCTCCCGCCCCGCGGCGGCTGCCGCTCGCCGCCCGGCCCGGCCCGGCCCGGCCCGGCGGGGGAGACGGGCCTCCAGCCCCGGGGGTTGCCGTGGAGGGGGCGCAGCCCCACCGCGGGGGGGACGCGCGACGGCTTCGGCTCTCCCTGCGGGGCTCCGGGGCTGCCGGTGCCGTCGCGGGCGGCGGCGGTGGCAGCGGGGCCGCGGGCACGTCCGGGCGCCGGCGGCCCCTCGGCCCGGGTCGGGGGGCGACGGCGCGGCCCCGCCGGGCAGGGGGCTGCGGGGCGGCCGCGTGGCTCCGCGGAGAGCGCCCGCCTCGGCCCTCCCGCCCCAGCGCGGCCCCTCGCCCAGCGCGCAGACCTTGCCCTCACCTCCGAGCTGGTCTCGTCGGACCCGAGATGGACATTAACGCCAGGAAGCCGAGTGGCCGGACGGGAGATGCATGTGGGCCAGGTCGGGGGCCGACCGCCGGGACCCTCTTTGCGCGGGGGGAGGCTCGGGAAGGGGGGGGGGCGCAAGTTCACAAGTCTCGATGGAGGCAGAGGGGAGCCGCCAGCACAAACCCCGCGGCCTCCCCCGCCGCCGCCGCCGCCGCCGCCGCCGCCGCCGCAGGTGCTGTGGCCGCGGCAGGAGCGACGCCGCGGGGGTCTCTCCCCGCTCCGGCCCCGGAGCCGCGCTCAGCAGCGGCGGGAGCAGCCCGAGCCGCGGGGAGCGCCGCCTGGCAGCGAGAGCTGGCTCTGGGTGCTGCTCTTGGGACCCTGCCTGGAAATCTGAGAAAGACACTCCATCAACAACTGCGGGGAGTCAGATGAAGACATCAGGGCTCCTGTAACGCCAGCTGGTCCAGGCGGAGCGGGGAGCCGCGCACCGCTCGGACACGCACGCAACAGCGGGGCGAAAAAAACCCAACTGAGGAGGGCAGGGAAAAATAAAATAAAATAACCCCCGCCTCAGCCCGCTGGGAGAATCAGAGGCCGGCGCTGAGGTTTGCAGGGCCGGGAGCGGCGGCGGCAGCAAGGCTTCCTCCTCCAGATCGGGGGTCCCGTCGCGGCGAAGGCTTAGATCCCAGCGGGCAGCGTGGCAGAGGCGGCGGGAGGCCGGGGCCGGGCAGCGCCCGCTCCGGCTGCCCCGGCTCGGCGTGGGCGCGCCGGCTCCCCGGGCGCCGCCGGGGCTCCGCGGGCGGGCGGGCGGGCGGGCGGGCGGGGGCGGCGCGGGGCGAGGCGCGGGGGGCGCCGCACCCGCGGGCGGAGGGGGAGCGCGGAGCCGGACGCGCGGACGCAGGGGCTTTGCCAGGGCGCCGCTGCGCCGCAGATGGATTTATAGGGCCCTTTGGCAGTGACGCGCCCTCCGCTGATTCGCTTTCAGACCCAAACACACGCTGGCCCCCCGCACCGGACCCCGCGGAGCCTCCAAATATCTCCCGGCTGAAGTCACCGGCCCGACATACCGTGCGCTGCGCGGCCGGCGGCGCAGCGCGCCGCGGCTCCCGCGGGCCCCCGCGGCGGCGGAGCCGGCCCGGGTAACCCGACACCGCGCCCCGGGGGCGGCACGTCCCTCCCCAGCCCCGACTCCTCCGCGCTCGCACCGCGGCCGGGGCACCGCGGGCCGCCCGCCCGCCGCCGCGGACCGACGGACGCCGGCGGGGCTCGCTGCGGCGCGCCGGGGGCTCGGCACGTCGCGCCGGGCCGGCACCCCGCGGCCGCGGGTGGCTGCCCCTTCCTCGCCGCTGGCAGGTGCCGTTTGCCCGGGAGCGGTGGGATCCCCCTGCCGCCGGCCCGGCCCCGCCGCGGGGGGGACGCGAGGGCACGGCCGGCATCTCCGCGCTGCGCTGCGCTGCGCTGCGCTGCGCGGCGGCCCCGCCGCGCCGCCGGCCTCTGCGCGCCCGGGAGGGCGACGGCTTTACTCGCTGGAGGCCGCGGCAAAGTCGCTGTAAACAGTCTCGGCTTACAGCCCTGCTCCTTGTATTTATGACTCACCCAGTTGTCCGGAGGTATGAGGTCTTCATGTCGCCGGTGCTATGAAATTAACGCGAGCGCAGCCCGGGAAGGAGGTTGGGGAAGAGCGCAGGGCTCGTGCGGCGGCCAATAAACCGCTCTTCTCTGGCCTTTTTTTTTTTTTTTTTGTTTGGGGTTACTTGGGGGGGGGTAAGGGGGGGTGGTAAGGGATCCGGGATCTCGCCGCGGAATCCCGAGGAGAGCAGCTCGCTGCCGGAGATGGCCGTGCCGGCAAGGAGCCGGCCGCGCGCCGCACCGCGCCGAGCACCGCGGCCCTCCCCGCACGCAGCGCTGCCAGGGGAGGGCGAGGCCCCGGCCCTCGGGGCACGAGTGGGCCGGCGGCCGAGCTGCCACTAAAAGTTACAACCTGCCTGCGGATTTCCTCCAGCCCCCTGGGTGGGGGTTGTATGTGTGTGTGTGTAGTTGCGGTTGCGTACACGAGCAGCCCCGGCTGCCCGGGCAGCCCCGCCGGTGACCGCTGCCCGGCCCCGGCACCCCCTCGGGGGCGGCTGCGGGCCCGTCCCGACCGCACGGGCACCGGCACCGCCAGCGCTTCCCTCGCTTCGCTTCTCCTGAGCCAGCTCCTTGGGCCGCATGGCCCTTCCCCTGTCCTTCTCCTTCCCTTCCCCCTTTTCCTTTCCTCTTCCCCTTCCCCTTCCCCCTTTCCTTCTCCTTTCCTTTCCCCTTCCTCGTTTCCTTTCCCCTTCCCCTTTCCTCTTCACCTTCTCCTTCCGCTTCCCCTTCCTCTTTTCCTGCCCCCCTCTCTCTTTTCCTCTCTGCCCCATCCCCGGGGCCCCTGCAGGGCAGGGATGTGGGGAGGCGGTGAGACCCGCTCCCCCTGCCCACCCTGGTGCTGCCCAGCCCGGGCACCCCTTCAGTGCCCGGCCAGCGCTGAGGGGCTCGCAAGTGTGGAAAGCAGAAAGGGCACAGCACACCCTGTGTGCGGGGTCCAGAGCCTGGTGTGCGGACACCCAGGAGTCTCACTTGGTTTTTTTTGCATGTGTAAAACGTGCAGAGGCACCCCAATATCCAGATCTGGAAGAGATCTCAGGCCGTAGGTCTGAGGTCACGCACCTTGCCGGGTGTAATGGGACAGAGGGACATTCCCTGCGTCAGGACCCACCGTGCCACCATGGTGAGAGTGGTGAAAGTTTTTAGGACATGTTTGTCTTCAACTGAAATTTGGAAGGATCTGCTAATGTCATCTGGACGGACTGTCAGAACAAATATTTTCTGCAGGAGGCATCTTCTAAATTTCCGTCCGATGACAAGACCGAGAGACAAACACAAACCTCCCCCACTGCAACTCATTGGGCAACATGGCTTTTCCATCGTTGCAGTTGTGAGCGTGCTGAAGTGAAAATTTCAAAACTATCTATCTTCCACTAAATGGGGGATTTGTGATGAAAGGGATGGCAGTCCTAGGGCATGTGTGACCCACTCCACAGGAGCAACAGATTCGCTGCTCAGAAATAATGTCTGAATGGATTACTTTATTAGACTTTTTAAAATTTCAGACTGTATATTTTCATAATTGTGCCATTTGGGGAAAGATCTATTTGCAAAATTGAGATTTCTCAGAAAAACAGCAGAGTAAAATACTCCCATAATATGTTATCTCCCATTGTAAATTTGAAAAAAAGTGTATATCAGTATTCACCTAAAAATCATCTTAACTTTTTTCAGTACAGACAATTCAGTGATAGGCACCTGGAATAAACGTTTCTGAAGTATAGCTTTATTATGGACGACAACAAATTGGTGGAACAATGACAAAGATCTGTTAACAAGAAATTGTGTATATGGTATCCTTACAGTAAAGACACAGACATCTGATAGAGGCATCTGTTTATATATATCTGCATGCCAGAAAGTGGACCGGAGAAGGCATTACAAAAAACAGTGATTGGTTTGGCTCGGGGATATTGTTCACATTGTGCTATCTCTGTGAGGAAGGTTATTTATGTGGAGTTCTGAGACGAGCAATTGTTTTAAGTGCCGTCCGTATGCACAAAAAGCCATTCGCAGTGCACAACCTGAACAGAGTAGACAAGGCTAGAAGAAAGGATATAAACGTCATGCCTGTATCAGGGGTAAGGGACTTAGACACATTGACACTAATGTCTTGGTTACCCAGTTAACATGCAGAAAGACAGGAGTCCTGGTATTTTAACTAAAAGACCTTCCTAACTAAACTTTTACTGCAGACATTGGATGAAGTGAGCTCAGTGCATTTTTCCTTTGCACAGGTTTTATGTCAGTACAAAGCCACTAATTTCCTTACAATAACATGAAGAGATGAAGCCAAGACAGAGATTCTGTGTCTGTAATACTGCAGGAATTTATTTTTCTTTAGTATTCAGAACTGCTGAAAGCCCAGTTTTTAACATATGCATTGTTTAGCTTGCATGAGCCATAACAAAAGAAAATGTAATGCAGATGTCTTAGCTGCACTAATAGCATGATAGAAATAAAATGAGAGTAAACCTGTTACTTCTTAATCACAAAAACAATGTACCTGCCTCTCCCTCCATCACCATTGCAAATCTCTTGGTTAAGGAGCATTGCTGAAAGCCTTATGTACTGTTACTTTGTGGAAACTAAAGTAGCTGCTGGAAATGTTCCATAGTTGTATCAAAAGCTAAAAAAATACAAAAACTTGAGAACAGATTACATTTTTCTGTAGAGATCATAAAGTTTTAAGCATAAGTGTTAAGGAGCTGCTTGAGATAAAACTCTCTGTTTGATGAAGGAAAAAAAAGAATGGCTTACAGAAAAAAGCAGAAAAAGAAAAATGACCCATTCAGACCTAAATAAAGCGTGTCTTTACATTGTAAAGGTTGCCTCTTTTAAAACAAGCTAAAAAGCTGCTTGACATTATGCAGTATGGTCTCATTTTTGTTTATATGTGTCAACATGATGTATAGAACTCTTAAGATGTCAAGCGCTCCAAATTGTAATTTCTAAGTTACCTTTGAAATATGAAACATTATTTCCTATTCACAGTATGATTGTTTGTGCAATAAGCAATCGTTCCTTTGGTATTAGTAAAAGATGAGATTGCGCTGCTGCTGAAGCCAGTTCCTTTGGAAGTTATCTCAGTAACAGGAAATGCACAGAGCGGTTGTGCACTTTGGGAAGCAGTTGTTTTTCGGGCTACAGCTGTTCTTTGGGAGGTGGTTGGCTGATCCTGTATGATGTTGAGTGCCCTTAATCATCCTCGGACCCTGCAGGAGCTCCTTGCAGGATGGGGCCATCGTGATGAAATTCAGTTTTGAGAATTTATTTTCTTTCTTTCACTTAAGATGATTGAGGTTTGTATGATGGGTGGTCATTATGTTTTGCCACTGGGATTCAATGCCGAACTTGGCATGCCTGCATACCAGGATATGTGCATCAAGGTGGATCAAACGGTAGGCAAGGGGTGAGACTTTAGTTTAGATAAGAATCAAAGTGAAATTAAAGTGAAATCAAAGTGAAATCAAGTGAAAATATGGCACAGGTTTCCGCCTGGGGAATGCAAGTTTGTTGGAGCCCCTAAGGATTTATTTGGGTGCCCAGCCTGTGTTGGAGCTGAGACTATCTGCACTGCACTTAAGCTAGCCCTTGTTCCTGTGTCTTTCGAATCACTATGAGAGCGTGCCAAGGTCTGTTCTCTAGCCTGGAGGCTAAGTATAACTGTTTGACCACATCCTTGTGGCTCCTTCCCAAAGAGGGTGGCTGCATGTGCACTGCCCTGTGGGGACGGCTCCCGGTCCCTGCAGCTCCAGAGCCTGTGTGGGTATTGCCCAGGACGGCGCAAGCCAGAGCATGCCAGGACCGTTCTCCCAGTGCGATAGTATCGGTGGCTGTGCCTGGCAGCACCCGTTGGCAGTGTTTATTTTCCGAGTATGGGTGCAGTTGGCGTGTCTCCACGTGCTTTAGTCAGACCTCCTAGTGCAATGGAAACGAGCCTTAAGTAGGGGCTCCTCTCTTGCTGGGGTACGGGGATGATTCTTGAAATGGATCACTTTGAGATGTGGCAAATGGGGCTTAAAAGCAACCTTAGCTTTTCTTCTCTTTGGCAGCACTTACCCTAGATATTTGCAGAACCTTATCCTAGATAATCGCTTGTTGAGTTTAACTTGTATATTCATAGCTAAGGTTTAACTTTTATTATTGGGGATGGGGAGCGCCATAGACAAATTGTCAGTTTTTAAATATTCATCTAGGCAGTGTCCTTTGGCCAGATTCCCCCATAATTCAGGTTTCTTTATCCTTTGGGAGGTATTTTTCAGGGCCATAGTAGCAGATCATGCAAAGCTTTTCTACTAACACCTTTCGTGGGGGTAATTCTATGGCAGCAGCCTACTCAAAGGAGTAAGGGATTGTAGATCCAGGGCCTATTCTAGTTGCATACCTCAAAGAGGAGCCTGATAACAGAGTGTTTAAAACTTGCTAATTTTAAGTAATTGTAAACAGCTGTCATATGCTGCTACTGTTTTAACTGATATTCATCACCACTGCATCTGTATTATGCACCCATTGGGATCCTGGTGCATTTGCTCTAATCTCAGAATGTGTCACCTTCTCAGAGATTAGGAGATCATAAAAGCATGAGGGCAACATATTTGTCAGGGTTGAAGGTCACTAATCTGAGCTGAAAGCAGCCAAGAAGAGCGAGCCATGCAGAGGGACAACTGGAACGAGTAGCAACATTTTGCAAAACCGGTGGGATTTTCCATTGAGATTCTTCCTTTCTCCCTGATTTTCTCTCCCCAGGATTCTTTCCATAGTTCTGAATTTGCATTCTACTGCCAGATGTCAGCGTAAGACATAAGGAAGGTCATTCAGAAGTGTTCATTAGCTTGTTAAACTGAACTTCTGCCAGGCCAAGTTTGTCAACAAAAATCATCAAATTTTACAAGATACATAGCAGAAGCCTGGCTCTTTCCGCTGAACATCCCTTTTAGCTTGTTACTTAAGGCTGGGAAGAAGTACCTCAACAACATGAATGACTGCAAATACATTCAGTAGAGCATTTGGCTGTTTGCTCATGCCAGACTTGCAGCTGTAATTGCATTGTCTTTGCAAACCACTGGAATGTCAGATAGCAACAGTTATCCCTAGCCAGTGTGGTTAGGCAGATATTTCTGACAGGGTGATCAGAGACACATAGTAATTGGGAATGGTGACAAGAACAGCTAGGCTGTAAGTCTTCTGCTCCTTGCTTGTATGTTCTTAATTGTGTAGGAGATGATTAAATTATATTAATTTTCTGCTTGCAAGTATTTATGAAAGTGGAATTATGGTAACTTTTTTTTTGTAAAACAAAATCTACAAAGAAGATCAGTTATGATATGTGCATCAGGCTTGTAATGCTTAAACATGCTAGTTTACATTTGGAAAACTTCAGTATTACTGGAAATAGAAACTTTTCTTTGGCTTCCATGTTCAGGAAGAGGCATTCATGAATATACATTTACAGAGCAGAAGACTTAAGGCTTGTTCCAAATTCAGAGGAAATAGCTCAGATGCAAAATAGGTGTATCAATGATTAATTGGGCTATGAACTTACCCATCTGAAAATCATCATGAGCAGTTATGAAAGAAGTTCTGAAGACTCAGGGCTGTAATCTGGGACAAAAATGCAAACTGACACATTTTATTTATATCAGGTTCCTTTTAAAGTCACTCAGTAGGAGCCAGTCACTTCTGCTTTGATTTTTGTGCAATCTTGTGGAACATGCATAGACCTCTATCTCCTATAGCAAGGAAAAGCGTGGGGTATTGTTACATACTTTTGCGTACATCTTTGAGCTCTGCATAGCTGGTAAGACTATGAAGTGCAATGATGTATGTGATCTTCAAGGAAGTTCCTCTGAAGATTACGTTTTGCATCTCAATTCAGCAAAGCGCTGAAACGTTGACTTTGAGCCAGGGATGATTAGCATACTTAGACGCATGCAAGCTTCTTGCTGAATCGGTCCCTGGATCTTTAAATGTCTCAGCACGGAGTTACATTTCCAGTGCTTTTGTGTGGGCAAAAATAGATGGTATTAATCAGCAAACTGAAATAGAGTGCAGCCATTTAGGATGCATTGTAGAGGTGAGCAAACAAATGAATATGTGAAAGGATCCCAAATTCACAGGAGTGATGTGATCTGTCATTTCCTTGTAGTCATTTTAGGCTGGAAAGAAATACTTTTCAATTTACAACACAGCTTCTAAAAAAAAAATCAGATTGTATATCGTGAGATGATACGACATTACAAGGCTTCACAGATAACTGTGGGTAAATTTGCTGTAAAGATGTCCAAGCATCTGGTGTTAATTGTCTTAGATCTGTGAAAATCAGTACAAAACATATTGGGAACTTTCTCTACTGCTCTTACTCCAGAAGTATTTCCATTGGCTTCAATGGGACAATTTCCCAAAAGACTACTTCCTATTGTCAGTGTGGTGCTGCAAGATGAGTGACAGTTTCAACAGAATTATGCAAAAGCTACTTCCCATGGAGAATTATTGTTGCCATGGGACAAGTCAACCTCATTCCTTCTTTCCTTTTCAGATTCTTTCTCAATATCATTTTTTCCATACAATATCTCACCTTCTATCCTTCTGAACCACTTAGATTTTTGAGAAATTTTGTTTTTTTTTTATTTTGTTGGGGGGATGGAAGTGAGAATTAGAAATAAGAATGGTTTTTGAAAGAAGAAATTCACTCTTGTGCTAGAGTTAAGATTATAGCATTATTAGCTAAGATCTCAAGGAATTCACTTTTCTTGAAATGGGTAAAAGGGGAGTTTCCTCACAGTGTTCCTTCATTATGTTTCCCTTGGCATTTTTCTTGTGGGACACTTAGAAATAAGCCATGGAAAAACTGGCAGGTCTTCTCAGGAAGAGCATGAGAAATCATGATGGGAGCTGTTAAAAGCTGTTGTTTTAAGGACTCAAAGCCGTTATTTTTTCTTGGTTTGTTTAAAGCCAATTTCACATTTTTAGAGGGAGATGAACCTATATTGTGAGAACATTTCCTTTGTCCAGAAAAAAACCCCACCATTCTTTGCTGCAGCAGCTGAGGTCAGATGTCAGAACAATACAGCACGTGGAGAAAAATCCAAGGAGGCTTTAATCAAGGTAGTTTTTAACATGAAGTCAATTCTACTAAAACATCATTGGATTCCTTAATTCACAGACATTCCCAAGACATCAAAATATCTGTTCCTGAAACCAAGGAGTTTTTTACTTTTCGACATCCAAGGATACGGGATCAGACCCTGTTCTGGCCCAGGTCTCAGTCAGTGGCATTTGCCTCCTCCAATACTCCTTCATGCATGTCCAACTATTCGTGCAGCCATGTGACGGCCACAACAGCGCTCGCTGCCTTTCCGTACAGAAGCTCGCCCCACTTTGCTGTCTTCCAGGCACTGTGAGCAACACTTCCCAGCTGCTCTGGGTCACTGGCCATCAGGTTTTACCTGCCCCTTTCTAGATTCTCCTCTTCAGGCTATTTGCTATGCCCTGTGAAAGATCTCCATCAGTTCAGTATGAAATTCCCTGATGACCTGATTTCATTTCTGTTCTCTTCATGGAAATCACAACATTTCTTATCACATTCCTCTGTATGTACCAAGGTGGGTCCAATTTTTAATGAGGCTGTCTAATTTTTTTTTTTTTAATTAGGGGGGAATAGAAGTGAGGAGTAGATACACAACCCTTGAGATTGATGGTTTTGGATCATCTTCTTTGACCTTCCTTACTTGTGAAGACCCCACTGAAAGAGATTCAGAGGTGGCACTGGGGGTTAGCTCCCCTCCACCAAACTTTCTGCTGTCAGCTCAGCTGCCCAAGCGAGAAGCCAGTTTCCCACAGGCTTTTTCTATAGTTCATGGAGGGGACAAGCCTCTCCAGAGAGCAATTTAGCCCACCTAAGATCTGAGGAGCAGCTCTTTGTCTCCGCATTGACATTAGAGGAAACCAGATGTGACGAGTCACATAAAATCATGCATCTCCACAAAATGAACTTCCCTCCCTGAGCCACTGCTGCCATGATGGCTTGCTTGCACACTGCCACTGCCCACCCTGCTGCGTTCCTCAGGCATTTTTACCCTAATCTTTCTCCTCCACTGCCTGCAAGCAGTGCCCTGGGACAAGTGCACCTCTTGTCCAGCCCTTGCTGTGCACATACATTGCACGCGGGTATGCAACATACAGACATCGCTTCTGCCATAATTTCCAGGAGTACAACAGACAGAAGGGTCTTCATTGTGTTGTTTCCTCTGGCCTGGATTCTGCCAGCTTTCCTTGGCAGAAAGTTTGCAGGCAGCTGCTTGCAGAATAAGACATAGCCTAAGAAGAAAGGTTTCTTGACCTGATGGGTTGCTCCCTAGCACTACGGGAAATGCAGCACAGGTGTAGGGGAAAATGCAAGCGCACAGGCACTGTGCACAGCAGGAAATACTGAAGTATCACCAGGTTTAATAAAATCTTGCTAAGCTGATAATATTTTGAAAGACAAATGCTAACAGTGGTGTTGCAAGTGTCGCTATCTTAACAAACTGGTTTCTCTCTCAGGTAAGATTCCCTAGGCTGTCAGCTCCCGATTGACTGACTATGGGAAAGAGAAGAGCCTTCAGCCTTCAACAGCTGCAGTCCTGATAACTGGCTGTATAACCATCAAAGCTGAAACAAGCTCTGTGTAATTTCTCTGTCTGCTCTCTGTGTATCTGCTGCAGCTTATGCTGACTAGGAAATGGGAAACACATGGGAGTAGCCCGCCCCCTTGGCTTCATCGCAGCTATATCAGTTTTCCTGAAAGACTTAAAGTTAACTTGGCACGTGAAATTTTAGCAAACTTCAGTACAATACAAGGAAGAGTTTTCTTGCCACTGCTAGTATGTGAAGGAGGAGAATAATTGCAAAGGCAATGACCTGCCTGAAATTGCTAATTAGTTTTTGGAGATGATCTGGAAGGTTTGTTCATGGACAAATTTTTATTGTCATCTGCAGTCATTAATGATAATATTAAATCCTACTGCAAAAAACATGGTAAGCAGCTGCATTCCTGGTGTTGTTTCTCTTAGGAAGAGACCTAAACTCAAACTTCTACAAGTTTGAGCTGCTCTGTCGTGAGGCCTTTGAGATGTGGAAAATGAGAGTCCCTGAGGGCTAGTTTTGGACCCTGGCAGCCTGAGCTGTCTGGGGCAGCATGCAGAGGAGCTGTTTGCTATGTGCTGTGAGTGTTGCATTTATTACCCATGGTCTAGGGCCTCCCACGTGTCAGGATGGTGGTTTGTGTCCTGCTCTGCCTGTGGGGATCTCTGATAGCCTCGTAGCATCTTGAGTGATGGTCTTCACTCACCTGAGCCCCTTCCTCCACCCTAGGTAGCCCTGAGGGTCTCCTGCAGGGTCTCTCCTCAGTCTAGCGTCTCTTCTCTTTGGTTTCTGCTCTTAGATCTGTTCATACTTCACCCAAGAAAATTTCATATGCTTATGTGGTATTAAATGTTATTCTTAAGCCTTTGTGCCATCACTTTGTTTAAAATTCTTATTCTTTTTCCACTCTGTGTCAAGCACTAGAGAACCTAGAAACTTATCCTTGATCGTATTCCCAAGCAACTGCCTGGGGGACTTGTGGTCCTTCTTTCCTGTCCTACCTGTTCAATGTTGTTTCTTCTACATCTTTATCATAGAAGTAGAGCAAGTAGGAGTAAGATTTAATGTTTGAGTCATTAGTTTTTCTTGGTAGGAACTCTTGGTTTCAACCTTTATAGAAATATCATCACTATATCTCCTGGACCCACACCTCTTCCCAGTTGAAACAATTAATTGTGTATTTGTCTTTTCTGGATATGTTGTAATAAATTGAGCTGGCAGAAGCTCCTTCCTTACCATATAAATAGTAAGTTCCTTGATTAGAATAAGAAGATGTCTTTAAATTATATTCAGTGTCTGATAATTCTTAAAGGTTAAATATTGTCTGCATCTCCTAGTTATCACATTAGGATATTTAAGTAGCAGTTGTGCACAAAAGCATCATCATATAAGGTAAGCATCCTAGCGAGTAAAATAAAACTCAAAGTGGAAGTAAAAGGGTTCTCACAGTTGACAACAAAAAGTATATTTAGACTTTTTAATTGGAATTTCCTGAGAATGAAATGAATTAATGAAAAACTCTTTATTTTGCCAGTACACCTTTCTCTGACAACAAACTGTTTTACTAAAATGTTTCCAATCAGTTCTGACTGTGAGGCCTCTCATGCTCATTTCCTGCATATAAAATTTACTATAATTTCTTGTACGCATGCATCCAGCCGCTAGTGAATGCTATTCTGGTTCTTTGCTTATACTTGGTTTCAGTATTTCCTTTGAGGTAATTTGCTTTCCACTGACTCTATAAAGCCCGTCAGGGTTTGAACCTGAGCTCTTCTCTCTGTGTGATCTGATCACACCTTCTCCCCCCCAAAGGGCCAGCTGATAGCAGCCTGCTTGTCTCACCAGTTCATAAATTTACACAGGCTGGGCAGCTGCTACTTCATCTCTGAAAGTCCCTGCCCAAAGATGCCAGAGATACTCCTGCCCTTTTCACTCTTTAAATCAAAACTGAAAGCTTCTTTCCCACAGTGCTCTCATCTGTCAGCTGGATGCTGCATGCTGAGCTATTGTATTGTGTATGGTTTGGAAAGCATCTCCTGGCAAAGATCCTCAGAGGGGCGGAGAGCCCCCCTCATCCACATACTTTGGTGCAAGGTGAAATCACTTTGCAGGGCAGAGCCCTGTGCAAGCCACAGGCTGCAACTCCCTGCCTTGGAAGCACTGGCAGGTTTCCCACTGACCTAAAGAAGAGCGGGACTAAACTGTTCTGTTGTGTTCTGCTTAAAAACTAAAGGTCACCTATGATCAGGATGTTTTAAGAAACATATCTATTAAAGGAAAAAAATGTTTCATTGCTGGGTACAGGTGACAAGATAAAGCAGTCCAGCAGCTTCATAAAAATAGCTTTTCTATTTTTAAGGGCAATTCCTTTGAGAAGAATGTCGTCTTTCATGCAGGCGGTAAAATGCTGAAAACTTTTCAGGGTAGCACTTGCGTTCCGCTTTTCTTGATTGTAGGGCAGTAACTATCACGCTTACATGTTTCAAAGCATTGCTGCTTTGAAACAAAGTGTACTCATTTGGAACCTCAAAATGTATTTTTGAGCACTTAAGCTTTACTCATTAAATTTAAAACCTGATGCAAACTGACCTTTATAGTTCTCACCCAATCCAAACTAGTAGAAAATGCAATAGTTAAGTTTCCAGGGACAATATTAACTGCCTGAATATTCTATATTTAAGTACCAGAATGAGTTTTTTTTTCTATACACACGTGCGCACAGAAGTGCAGATGAGAGACTGGCTAATGCAATGGGAGATACAGCATGGATCTTGTTACGAGGAGAGGTATATGGCTGGTCCCAATCCAGTGAGTTGGTTTATTCATTTGACCATGAGAACAAAGAAGTTTTAGTAATATTGTCAGCACACTGCTGCTGTTGACGGCAGGAATAACCACCACCTGAAGGGCGTGAGATAAGGTGATGTACCCAAGTCTGCCTTGGAAGGCAGGTTCCTTATTGTTTCTTCATGCAGGAAGTGCATAGGAGTCATGGACCAGGCTTCCCTTATACTAGGTGCTATGTGAAGACAGAGGAAAAAGCTGAGCTAGACAATCTAGCTGGTGTTAGGATGTATTTAGCATAAAAACAAACTCTTTAGTGTTTTAAAAGAGTTTAAAAGCACTAGTTTTTAGAAGTTACTTGCCAGACCTTAAATTTTGGACTTAAAAATGGATGCATGCTGGAGAAGCTGCTACCTGTGGAGACCTCAGTATTGGCCATGAGGATTAACCATTGATTAATCATTGGTTCATAGTCTCAGATTTTCCTACCAGAAAAAGTCATTTTAAAAATAAGTGTAAGCTAAGATTCTTTTATGAGCAGAAATAGGAGCTTTTGGTGGATGTGAGATATTACATTATGAGCATCATATGATATCATAACCAATCATTTTACAGTACTGTGAAACTGAGCAAAAGGGAAGGAGAAACAAAAAGTAAAAATAAGGTTCCACTTTGATACTGGAGGTGTTTGCACCTGCATTTTGATCAGCTCCATATACTTTGGAAGAACCCTTCTGTAGATGACCAATTGCATGTTTTGATGACACTAGATGCTAAAAAGAGCTGTTTTCTGCACACAGGGTTTATTTAATCTAAATGATTTACCTTTTCCAAGTTTACCAGAAGTCCACTCATCACTCTGTATATGCTAATGTTAAATTATGGGACCAAAGTTTCAACCTCACTCGATCAGTTGTTCCATTTTTGGCACACGGATATCTCTGGACTCAGTTTTGCAGTGAGAAATTTGCACCTTCGTTTGCAGCTATCTTGAGGAGTAAATCCTTGGCTGCAGCCAAAACTTGGAGTGCCTAGATCCCATGACATTTGTGCATGCAATGACTTATGCCCTTGGTTTGCTCTCCATGAAAGAGGAAGTTGGTTCCTGAAAACTTCTCTCTTAATTAAAAGCAGACACAACTTGACTTTTGTCTTTTTGAAACTTTCCTTGGGGGGAGGGGGAAGATTTTTTTTTCCACTTTCTTCAGTCAAAAGCACAAAAAGTTATGAAAGAGATGGCTGCTGAGAGTTTTATAATGTGGCCAAATACCGCAGATGGACACAGACAGAGGGGAGATGGAGAGAACCATCCCATGGCTGCCAATACCATGTTGCGTGCTTGGTTGGTTGGTTTTATTTTTGGCTATCTTCTTGTGGTGAAAGTTTAGTTAGGAAGGGGTTAGCTGGAAGGAGAGAGAAGGGAGATGGCTGAGAGGGGGTAGATGGTGGGAAGACACTGGAGGGAGGTATGGGCTGTGCAGCTGGAACGGATATGGGGACCGAACGATGGGGCTGGAGTGATGGGCCAATCTGCACAAGGCGGAGGAGGTCCAGTCTGGTTACAGAAAATGTTATTGGGGATCATAGTCCTTCCTAACATAGTTCCTAATTTTTGTATGGGTTTTCTTTTCTCCTAAAGCAATATGTTTGGAAAGAAAGAGAAAATTATATGAGTGCTCCCTCCTGGGCCCTGGGAGCAACTGTGCATGGAGGTGGATGATGCTTTAATCAGCCACTTGAATTTTTCCTTCTTCCTCTTGTCAGCCTGAAGTGCCCAACCTCAGTGCTGCTGAGAGTGGCTACAGCCGATGACAGTGAAGGGTGGTCCCTGAAATAGAGAGAAGTAGAGCATCAGCTAATAATGCAGTGATAACCACATGTTTATCATCACACAGTGGCTAAAGGGATCTGTCACAGTGGAGGTTGGCAATGGACTGGTGAAGGGCAGAGTCGAGTGGCCTGGCGAGCATGTGGCAGTTATCACCACCCTGGAGGATGTGAAACAGCTCCATGAGGTGAGTTATCTTGGCCAAGGCTGCAACATCTCCCTACCAGAGGACATTCATCTAAACTCTGCTTTGCGTTCATGTAAACTATTCCCCTCCAGAGCGGCCTGCACTGCTGCAGCTACACATTTGCTTTCACAGACTCCGGACTGTCAAGCAACCTCACACGAGCACGTGTTGAGTTCATGTGATTGAGCTACATGTGTTTACTTTATTATAGGTCAACCACTTGAGCTTACCCTCAAAATGACCTTAATGTTTGCGGAGGAAAGGCAGCAGCTATGTAACACTGGTGCAAGGCGAAAACAGAACCATAACTCTGAACAACAGGAAAAAATGCTGGCTGTCTTAATTAGGTACATTATTGCATATGAATATATGAACCTATACAAAAAGTTAACATGCTCTCCTGTAGTGTTTGACCAAAATGTGGAAATCTGATAGATGCGATAGGAATCTCTTATAGCACCAATTTCTCATTAAATTGGAAATAAGAATGTTCTTCACAAAGAAGCCCAAAGTATTATAAACTTGGTAAATGCTACAGAAAGGGGGCAAAACACAACCCTTTGTAATAAAGGACTTATTTTTGACCTGTTGAGTATGGCAATGTTTGTACACCCTTAACTACTTTACTTGCAGTGGCAGAGTGTGATCACTAGCCAGGGACAGAAGAATGAGTTATGTGTTGGCAAGTCTTCGCTAACAGTATTAATTAGATGAGCCTAATTGCCATTTATGCCAAATCCCTTACCCCTGTTCTTGTGGCATAAAAAAAGGCTTAAATTCAATGTAACTGTAACTTAGATCCATTTCAAATGTAATTTGTATTTTCTAAGTTGTTCAGAGAAAACTTAATATAAACAAGATTCTTGTCTTGATAACACAGATTCATGAGTTTTAAAATGTTGCCCTTTTAACTTAGGTAGAAAGGCTTAGTTAAACAGTCAATTTCTACTCTTTTTCATCGCTTGAGATTCTAAACGAAAAACTAAAATGACACAATACCTTGAATACCTTTTGCATAATTAAAATCACAAAACTTCCTACTGCAAACGGGCATTCAATCTCTTTCTGTAAAAACAACACAAGGGTAAACACTGCTCTCTTGGTAGCTTTCCCTATTTACATCCCAGATTTACAAGTAAGAAAGTGAGGATTTGAAAAACAAACACTAAATCCCCGAGAGTAGCCCATTCAAACAGCCCAAAGAAACTAGTGCAGATGAAAACTCCCCTCCTCCTCAGCCTTTGGCTATTTCAGAAAAAAAAAGCCAGTGTGAGAGGTTAGAAAGAGATTTCTCGGCATTCTCTGCACACACCATTTGACAGGCCTTCTCATCACAGGCTTTCCGCTGTTTGCTAGGCAGGAAGCATTTAACATCATTCCCTCACTGATCACGTGTAGCGTCGTCCCGCTTCTGCACGCTCGTCTTTCTTTTTACCGAGTGCCCCAGCGCTGCGCGGCAGCCTTGCAGGGCTGTGGTGTGCGTGGAGAACGCCGTGGGGATACGGGCAGCTCCCGTGCAACTTTCGGTCAGTTTTCCGGAGAGCAGCGCTTCCCTTTAGAGATGTGAAAAGCTGCCCCAATGCTGTGGGAGCTCCTGGAGTGGAGGCTGCGTTGGGCTGGAGGGAGCCCGGAGCGCCACAGGGATAAGGCTTGCATTGTGCCTCCCCTCGCTAGAGAGTGGAGTGCAGCCGATGTGTAACTTTTAGTCAACACAGGCACGCACAGATAATAGACCATTTCAGCTGCCTCCAGGGAGCTTCTGTTATAATCTGCCAGAAGATTCTTTCTGTGGTTTAAACTTTGGCATATGAGGAACGCCAATACTTTATATATATAAAATGTCAGTTATGTGCCTTCAGGCAGCAATCTAAAAATGATATTATCCTGTTGATGGATCTGGGTCTAGATAACTAGCTACAATAAGTTTCTCGATATGAACTCAAAAGATGACTGTGCCATTGACTTAAAAATTGCAGGAGGTTCCTAGTTTTTCCACTGATTTCAAAGTGGTTTGAATATATCACAAGAGAGAAAAATCAATTTCTTATAAGAAATTATCACCCAGGAAGCCAGTACTACAATGGGATGAATGAAAGCACTGCTACCAAAACGCTGTTGACGTAAGGCCTGATCTCGCTCCTGCCGGCTTCAGTGGCATTCGATTGTGCAGCGTTACCGAGTTCCCTGCGGATAGTGACGCGTAACACCAAAGCGCCTGAAGTCTGCAGTCATCGCTGCAGCAAAATTCCTGCTGCCTTAGTGAGGGGATTCTGTACAGCGACAAACTGTCAGGGAAGGCTCTGGAGGCGTGCACCCGACAGTGCTTTCAATATGGGATGTTCTGAGATCTCGATGTACGGAGTCGACAGAGGACAACAATCTCAATAGCAGCAGCTAATGAACAACCACATGCATCTTATCAGCAGAACGAAATCACTGCACTGCAGAGAATTACTAACAATGAACAGCAAAAGAAATGCTATGCACAAAGCGCCCAATTCTGATTTGCAGTAAGGCCACTTTATATCACTCCAGAGTATGTAAGTGGTCCTCACAGGGGAGGCTACTACAATAATTCACAACCAGTGTACAGCACCGTTAGTCTACAAATGAGATTCAGAGCCCGAACTAGAATCAGTTTGCTGCTTTTGAAGTTTTTCATGCATTTAGAACTTGTTAAAAATTCTAACAGCATTTTAGTAAAAGATTTAACTTATTAAATGGAAGGCTGGAAGTTTAAGTTTTTTCAGTAAACAGAAGCTTCCTGGGATGGACAGCTGATGCCCTATAGCTGTAACAGACTGTGGAATGCGAGTCTGCCTTAGAAAGGCCTGTCTCCAGTTTTACTTAGTCAAATTATTGGCAGCTAGGATTGTATAAGTGGTGAAATCTGAAGTGAATGAAGAAACAGAAACTCCAGGCCAGATTTTTGTCTTACTCATACCAATGTAAATCCAGGCAAATTGTCCTCAAATCAGTACAGTCATTCCAGATTTATATAAGCTTAGCCAATATCAGAATCTGATCCTTTTATTCTGGGCTACTGCAATTCACTAAGTAAACAATGTGGACAATTGGGCAAATTCCCATCATGGAATGAAGAAGTTTTCTAGTAATAACCACATCAGTCAGATCAACAAGAAAAAGGAGAAGAAACAGATGATAGATAAAGAAGACTAAAGAAAGAATTCCAAGGACTGAGATAGAAGGCAAAGGACAACTGCATGCTCTCCACAATGACACAAACGAATTCCTTCAGCCAAGAGTACAGCCCAGTATAGCTTGGAAAGTGAAGGTATGCATAAGACTGGTGGGAGCTTGGTAAGTCCTCCGTTCATGCTCTCCCTGCCTGGGGTGCTATGTGTTTCTAAGTACGACATTGCTGAAGACTCATCTGCTCAGATGATGAAGAGATGGAGATCTCATTTGGTCTAGGTGCTGACACTCACAATACCGTGTCATTTCTTGGGACTGCATGACTGCACAGATCCTCCATGGAGGTAAAGCCTGCATCCACTCCTTCCTTACGTCTGGTAGCAAAGAAAAATAAGATCTTCTACTGACATAAAACCAGTCCTCCTGACTACCGGGCGGCTTGTACCAACTGCAGTTCTGTCTCCAAACTCTTAACTATGAACATAAAGCAAAGATAATTCTTTGATAAATCTTGAAAATGATATGAAAATCTGAAGTTCTTGTCTTCTACAGATCAATATGAAGTTGCTTGTCTGCTTCTCTTATCACTAAAAATAGCATTTCCAAAGTTTGTCATTTATGAATCAAGAAAATGATATAAATATACAGAACTCTATGTTCTAATATATGCTTAGTGCAAGGTCTAAAATTATATCTCCATATAGTAAGTTATATTTTGGCTATGTATATAGTAATGTAGGAAGTATTTGCATAGCATTTCATTTCATTTGAGCAGAAGGAGGTAAGTAAAGCAGAATTACCAAGAAAGTATGTGCTGCTTGGCCTCATAAGAGAGTCCTTCCTGCGTATGCACCTCTCTCTGGCCTACTGACAGATGAGCTGTGTATTTTTCCTCTTTCCTCCAAACAATAACGTGGATAAAATTAAGGTTGACCAGAGTAGATGGTTTCATGCTGTGGGATTAATGCTCTAGCCCTCCTATGAAGTCCTATACTATGAATTCTTCAAAACCAGAATGCTTTTCCTCTGCCTGCATATGCTTTGTTGAGGTTGTTGATGTGGAGCAAGGGCCAGTAAATGTTGATTTATGTGGTAGTAATTTTCATTTTTACTTCTCCAGCACAGGTTACCACAGAAAATGATTCTTTTCTGACTCAGTTCTGTCTGTACCCAAAAGTCAACTGAATGGAGCAAGAGTTAGAGAAGAGGGACACTAGTAGGTAGTATTATCTTTTAAAACTGATTTCACTTTTCTGAGATAATCTGCATACAATAATGATATTCTAGACCTGCCTAAAAAAAAACGTGAAAAGATCGTAGTGTCATACTTAAATGTGTCTGTGCTGCAGGGGATTCATTTGAAATTCATTTGAAATGGGGAAAG
This sequence comes from Struthio camelus, assembly GCF_040807025.1. Lineage (NCBI taxonomy): Eukaryota > Metazoa > Chordata > Aves > Struthioniformes > Struthionidae > Struthio > Struthio camelus. The sequence goes on along the minus strand of NC_090981.1, from coordinate 54,903,524 downwards.
TTTGTTGAAGCTTCACAATTTGTAAACAAGCTGGAGAAAGAGATCTCAGTCCTCTGTGGATTTGCTGTGTGTCTAATTCAGGATTCTGCCTTTTTTGCCTTGAGAATGATAGACTTGCTTTCTGATTTGAGAAGTGATAGAAATTCCTGGTGTGGTTTGGCTGTGTGGGACTGATGTAGAAGCCAGGTGTTACAAGCAATATCAGCTACAAGTTTCACTAGCAGAGTGCTGAACGTAAGGGTTGCATGCACCTTTCAGTGGGAATATAGATCAGTTTGAGGAACAAATCAACCAGTTTTAGTATCTGTTTTCCACTTGGTGTTTATTGCTGACAAACTATGGTTTTTTTTTTCTAGCCCCATGAAGTGAAAGACATTCAGCCTTAAAAGCTTTTCCACAATTGCTATTGTTTCTGAAAGTCAGTCAGAGATACCATTTAAAAGCACCAGGATAGCTAAACTTCCTTCACTCTCTGAAGACTGAAAGGCTTCCCATGGTAAGCATGGCCAAGAATTATTAGAGGAGGCCCTGGGAAAGGGATGTGAATCACAGCTTGGTATGACTCTTGGGATGAAGTTTGAATGGGATAGGACATATATAGCCACTCTATGGCGAGAGCAGGCCGAGCTAAGAGAGGAATGATCCTTTCCTTGATATAGCTAGGGGTCATATAGGGAAGGACAACACTGGCATGTTTCTCTAACTAGTACAGAGCTATACAGTTCCACTAAGGTCAAAGTGGGCTTTCTGGTATCATCTGATAACTTCCCTGGTTCCTTTCTTATGTTCCTTCCTGGACATGAATGTTTTCTGAGACTTGGTTATCAGATGGGTTATAAAAAGAGCAAAAGAATGAAATGTGAGGTTGGACACCAAGTTGTTTTGTGTACCTTCACATTTAAGGCCTCTTGATGATTCTACAGTCAATTTTTCAGATGTATTCCACTGAAAGGAGACAACAAATATGCCAAGGATGAGAACTTACCTTTAAAACCTTCCTGGAAGGCTTGGAAAAGGGAAAATGTATGTCAGTTAACATGTTTTGCTGAAGCAGTTGTCTGTTCCTGGCTGCCTCGTGCCAGAGAGGTGAAGGGTCCTCTGCTGGACGAGACCCAGGCAGGCAGTGCCAGGCTTGCAAGGACCCAGCTCTGTTCTGATCCTGGCATACTGCTCCGCCTCTGTGCTCTGCTCACTTTCGGAAGTCTTTTGGGCTGTTTATGGCTTTTTAGATTCTCTAGCAGATGTTCATAACACCAAAAGCACGCTCTGATCACCGGTTCCAGAGAGCAGGGTTCAGAGCTGGCCTCACACATTCCTTTTTATTGTTATTATTACATTTGTTGTAATAACGGGTATTATGTAAGAAAGTTTCTAGCTCAGTGGCATATACCTCACAGCCTGCTAGGCTATGGATTGTACGCTTGGGTTGGGACTTGATTCACACTGACCAGAGACTCCAGCAGACAGGCTGCAGGGAGGCCAGCTGAGGGCCAAAGGGTGGAATAAAGGTCTTATCTTTTGGATCTGCAAGTAATTTTAGGAACTCTAATATGGTTAACTGGCTGGATGATGCCCCGTGCCTATGAATTCCTGTAAAAACCTCACCAGGGAATGAAAGTAAATCTCTTAAAATTATATGGCCTAAATCTCAGACTGAAATCTGTGTTTTTCATTTTGTGAAGGGTTTCAGATAAATTAAGCTGCCAGCTATATATATATATATGGATATGTATGTGTGTGTATATGTATGTGTATATGTGTATACACACAGACATACACATATATCTGGGAGAGCAAGCTGCTAGACATTCCCCTCAAAGACTGCCTTGTTGAAATCCATAGTTTCTGTTGGGAGGTATAAGGAAGCAGATTAGCAATATGAAATATAGGGAGGAAGCCTTCACCAGCCTTGAGATTGTAATCTAGACATAAACAGTAATTTGGTTCCAGCATTAAAATGTAGACCTAGCTAAAATTTGATTTTACTGCCACAGGCAAAATTTGCTCATATGATTTGTAATTAACTAAATACCTACCTCTTAACTTTCTATATAAGGATTTATGAAGATTAATTCACTGCCAGGTCAGTTTGACAATCTGACCAAAATGGTCATTTAATTTCAATGTTCCTGCTAATTTGTCTATTTGCTGTGCTTTTAACCTCAGTTTGACTGTTTTTTAACCCTCATTTAGATTAATAGTATTAATAGCCATTTAGTCTTAATGGCAGTGTAACTCATAGCTCACTGAGAATTACCTCTACTGTAAGACTAATAAATAGGATAATGAGCTAATTAAAATAATTAAGACCAGTGGAAATAACAATTGGCAAAGAGTACAGCTAAAAGGACTGCTAGGAAGAAGCAAAGGTTGATAGAAAATCCTGACACTGTTCCAGTCCCTTTTTGCATATGAAATAGAAGGAAAAAAACCTGTTGATTGTTAAAGCCATATATAAAACTGGTTATTTTGATATTAAGAGCAAAGCTTTGTCTTCCTAGGATCATATTGTGTGGATCTCTTTTGGAATGACACATCCCTTCCTTGCTAGGTAGGGTTGGGTGTACACGAGCAGCCACTGTAAATAATCCAGGATGGAAATCATACATGTAATTCCCTACTAGCTCCTACATGAGCACTGATGCCTTCAGAAGACTAGCTTAATCCAGTGCCAAAGCAAGTTGTACTAATGGGCCCCAGCGTTTCTAGAGCTCAGATGCACCTCTCCTGTCAGCTCCCTTGCTCCCAAAATCCACTGCGTCCTTCGCTTTCCTCAGCCGCTGCCAACCCACCTGCTTCCTCCTCTCCATCTTCTTGCTCTGCTAAAAAGCCTAAGCTTTGTCTTTTCCTCCTCCAGCTGCTCTAGGAGAGCTTATCATAAGATTAGGTCTGTTCCATGTTGTAGTACCCAGTGAATCTCAAAATCTGCCTGAATTCTTTTCTTCGTAGGTTCTGTTATGTTTTTGTTATTTCCTTTCCCCTTTTGCTTGAGGAGAAATGACTACTATCAAGAATCTTTAGCTAGGATGATTTTTAAAAAAACAAAAACTGTGGATGTTTCTGTATGTTTAAGTTAGAGATGACAAGATCAGAGAGTCTTATGTGTGGAGTGGTGAGTAGTGAGGTACCCAAAGTTATAGTTTTTGTCTTTGAGAAAATTTACCCCACTCATCCTTAACTCATAGCCTTTTCATATATCCTGGACCGAGGCAAAAAGAATGCCTTGAAGACAATGATTAAGACCTTGGATTTGATTTGAGCCAATTTCTAGTGTGTGTAGGTTTGATATTCTCATAATAAATCCATACTACTACTACTACTGTACCCCACGTTGCTACTTCACAGTGTTCAAACTGGTTGATACTTCTTAAGAGCTGAAGCTCCCGTTTGAAAGTATGAGAAGGTTCTGTACCTAACCAGGGACATATGAAGTGTTATTTATGGATGCTACTTTCAGAGGACACAGTGAATCCAGAGCAGTGGAACTGCTTGGGAATCTTCAGGCAAAGATGGTACCTTTATGCCTGTGAATGGTTCAAGATGGAGAAAACTGCCTTCAAGCATCGCTGGTGGGTTACAGCTATCTTTCACCTTTAAGCCAATCTTGGCCAAGCACTAGACAGTCATGGTGGCAGTGGGTGGTGACCTTTGGTAATTATATCCAGTGCTGCATAGTATCCAGCATTTGAGTCCAGCTTGTCTCCTGGACTGTACCAAATTTATTATTCAATACAATGTGATACAAAGAGGTTGGAAAAGCCATAAAAAAAATACTGATCCAAGTGGGGTATTGTAAGGACATGCTGTTTCCCATTGTTATTCAGGTAGGAAAGACTGAAAGTATCTTAACATATTTCTCAGGATTTTTGCCACTTGTTTAAGGTGAAACCACAATGCCGTGTCAGCTGCTGCAGGGAGGTAACTAAGAAGAGTAGCAGGCAGATGAGGATGGGTACCTTTCCCTTTCCATCATGCCAGTTAAGGTGACTTTAGCTCTGTGTCCTGGCTAGAGCCAAAGCTGAGATAGCCTAGAAGGTAGATGATTAGTTTTTCTATAGGCTTTCTCCAGAATGGGAGAATTCACATTGGGGAATGTAGCTGGGTAGGACCAGTGTGTCTGGGATGGGTGTCTGGTCTTTAAAGAAAGAAGAGCTGGGTCCTCTGAGTGATGCACTGGCTATTTTGGTCAGAAATTTCACCAGTTGCTCATGACCCTTCTCACAAGCCAGGAAGGGCATGGGTTATATTCACAAGTCTTGGTTTAAGACTCATGGATACGCAGTAGATCTGACATAAGCTGCTCTGCCATGCCTCAGATTTCATAATCACAGGACAGTTGGATTCCTGACAGGCTGCACCAGGCAGGAATTTCGGGTTCCAATTTATGCCGGACGTGTCAGAGACGCACTGGCACTTTTAGCCACTGATTTTATGACTGTCTCATATAAGGATTTCTGGTTCAGTTATTGTGTTTTGTAAGTGACCTATACAGCACAGGATTAACTTTAATACCCACTAGAGTAATTATCAAAGCATGTGGTATCCTGATGACACACTTACAGCTTCATATGAACTGGTAGATGTTCTGCTAACTGTAGGCCAAAAAGTTAAAATCTTCAGCCAGCTGGAAGCAACTCCCTGGATCTCCTCTCCTAAAGCATAATTTTCAAATTTGGAAAATGACCCGTTGGGGAATGTTTGGAAGCATCAAAATTTGAGGTTTCAGCAACGAGGCAGACACAGAAGCAGCCCTCCCTCTCTCAAATGCCTAGTCAGGAGGGGATTTGAATTCCTCGAGCTGGCTGTAGGCTTCAATTCTGCTTTCATAGAATTCAAATGCAAAACTCCTAGATTTATTCAAATGCAAAACTCCTAGATTTCAATGACAACAGGGTCTGGACCAAGCGCTTGAAGAGGGACTGAAAGTATTCAGCAATTCATGGTCACTTTTATCATTCTCTAAAATGAATCAAAGGTTTCATTATTCACATCCTTGGAGCTGCTGGGGCGGCCATGTGCACGGAAAGACTAGCCTGTAAAGGAGAGCGTGCAGCAACAGGACACAGGCTCACAGAAGTATTTAGGGTCAGTGTTGTGATGGGGATGATACAACTTTGTGGAGTCAGGGGCAGTCCGGGAGAGTCAGCACCTCCAGGAGCTTTCTGGTGAGTAACAAGTACACATGCTGCCTGAGCCCCTCTGTATGCACGTGGGAGGTTATGAGGAGGGTATATAGACATGTTCCCTTCATGTCGTTTCAAGGCACCTCAGTCTATGTATTGGTTTCTCAATGGACTCCTTCCAGTCGATTTCCAGTATTTAGTTGTGTGCTCTCCAGAGGCAAAAGCATTTTGTCATTAACCTTTCAGCTGCATGCAGAGAAAAGTGCGGTCATTGAGCTCTTCCGAGCACAGGGCTGTCAGTTATCCCTGGCCATTGTCTGGGACTGACAGGCAGAGGGAAATTTGCTTCTGCCCCATATCTTACTTGTACCTGGTGGGGGCCATTCGGTTCTGACTGTACTGTGGACTCTGTGTATATAACCCTGTTTCTTAGCAGCCCGTTCTTCCTGAGAAGAGTGTCCCAAGTGGTGGCCAGCAGGGCATGGTGTACAGCTGGCACACAGAGCCATGCTCCTTTCCTAGGAGTCTGGCTACGTGTTTGACAGTAATGGTGACTGATGGTGTGTAAGTAATGCTGAGAGTTGACAGTGGGGGCAAGGTCCAAAACAGTTTGGAAACCATTGCCTTGGAATGTGTACTGAAAAATGAGGACTGTGATTTATCATTTCCTTCAGAGAAACACATTTTAGGCAATTCTGACATGAAACAGTTAGCTGGATCAGATACTGGTGAAGATAATCTAGTGCTTGCTATCGTATCTCTCTTCAGCAGATGGAAAAGGCCAGGTACTAATTAAGAGGAAGCAGAGGAGAAAAAAGCTTTAGGTTGACAAAATGCTGCATCATGTAATAAATAGCATCTTATTTATTATTTCTACTAACAATTATGGACTGGAATAAGACCTCTCCAGAAGCAGATCACTCTTCCATCTGTCTACTGTTGGGTTATTCCCCTTGCATTTCAAGCAACGAGTTCTGGCCTTGTTAAAGGCAGATCATAGAACAGTTGGATGATTAGAACCAAACTTGAAGAGTAGTTTCTCTCTCTCCTACGTTGTTATTCACGAGGAAAATGACTGTTCGTGGGGCTGAGACAAGCTAGTCATGCAGTTGCAACCTCTTTAGGTCCTCTTTAGAAAAAGTATTGTTTTGTTCCTGGGTAAACCTCTGCAGAGCTGAACCAGGTATGAAATGTGAAATCTAACTTTATGAATCAACAGACCAGAGATATTGAGCCTTTGCCAGAGAATATCTAAAAATGAGCACATAGAGGAAGAATGCATGTTGGTAATGAATAATCAGAAGAAAATTTCAGTTGAAGGTTTGATTCAAAATCCTCTGAAGTTTCCTAATGCAAAGACATAAAAACAGCTTTAACTAGTGTTCCGTTGTCCTTCCTCTTTGTGGAGGACAGACTAGAAGGATGGACTGGGGGGCAGAGCAGGGAGTGCTTTGTGGCATGGAGACAGAGCAGTTCGGAGATGCTGTGTAGTTCTTGGGCAGCCCTTTGAGTCAAATTCCCATAACTGGGGCAGTGCAAAATTAGATTTGAATACTCTGGGCTGCATTATCAAGTTGTACCAGTAAAGAACATACAGCTGAATCTAGAATAATACTGCTAAGCTGCAAGTATAAAGCAATTTCAGTATCCATGAGCCTGAAAAATGGAGAGAAGCTAAAGCTGAAGAAGAAGGGAAGGAAAAACTGGGCATTCCTGTACCAGCTTATAGTGTCAAATGAGGCAGTTAAAATGCGGAAAATTCTCTGAGATTGAGCAACACTTTAAACCATTGAAATCAATCAATGAGGGCATTGCTACAGTCAAAGCTGCAAAACTTTAACTGATAAGGACTGAACAGAGCAAATTCATTCCTGATGTATACCGGTTAGTATATATATACACCAGAGGTGAATTTAGCACTTTCAGTTAAAAAAAAAAAAAGGGCTCAGAAGAGAAAGAGAAATGAAATAATCTGCTGAAAGTTTCTCAGAATCTAGACTGAAAGGACATTTTTTCCACGGGAACAATTAAAAAGTGCTCTAAACATAGATTTAAAAAAGCTTTTCAGTGCTTCTAGTGATTTACCTAACAGACTTCCCTATTTCGGAAGGTATAAAAGCAAATTCTGCTTTATCTCAACAAATTGCAAGCAGACTTGCCTGGCCATTAAATATTTTTTTCATTTTCTAGTATGCTGCTCCATATTTTAAATTGGTTACTCTTCTCTTTAGAGAACTTTTTTTTTTTCCCCTTACCTCTTGGATTTCAGAAACAAATCTGATTTTTGGTTTTTATGTGCATTATTAACATTACACATAAATGTTCGATTAACTTGGGAAAAAGTTGGTGTACCGAGAAATATTTATCAGCTGTGCTGCAGATCTTGATCAAAATATTTTTTCCTTGACTAATAAATTGGTTTTATTATTATAAAATATGCACCTTTATTGCACGCAGCTGGTCCTCCTTCAGTTTCTCAGATCCGTGGACAGTCTTGGTAGCTTCTTCCATGGGTTTCTACTTGTTCCAGGATGGAACATTTGAATTTTTTTTGAAATATTGCAATTATTGGAATATTTCTATGTGACTTAAGTCATTAAAAATACCATGCAGCCTGTCTTTATTAACAAAACACAAGAGCTATTAACTTCCAGTATATTTTAATGTATTTGTCCTGAAATATTGCTAAAGCACAAGAGTTGTAATTGTAATTTCCACTGAGTAGCAGTCATCTTAGACATAGAAATCTAGGTTGAGAGCAGCTAGCAATACTAGCTCTGCAAGGAATTCCGAGCTGGCCATGGTCCTCATGCCCCGCCAGTCTCCTCATAGGCTTTAAAGGTATAAATAGAGAGACACTGGCATATCTCTCTTCCTGCCCTTCCAAGCTTCCAGAAGGGATGACTCCTACTGTGCTTTGTTGCTATAGAAAGGTCTGGCTCATGGTTTGGCAGCTCAAAAGACTGTATAGGAAAATATATCTTTGGCTGGGATTAAAAATGACTATCAGTCTCTACCTTTCCAAAAGAGAAGGGAGAAACCTAATGGCATTGATGCACAAGCTCTCAGTATCACAAGTGACTTTGGCCAGAGATTCTACATGAACTCTAAACACTAGATGTTTTGAGAAAAGACACGTTCTTTCTTCAGTGTTGTTACTGGCAATCTCCTCCTTCCTCCCCTGTTATTGAGTATGGGATAAAATGCCACATTTCTTAAGTGTTAGTAATGCCACAGAATGATAAAAATTTAAACCTATCAGCCTGGAAATTCAGAGCAAAACCACTTCTATTTAGACTCCTACTTGAACTTCTGTGCTTTCTTCAGTGCTATTTTTCTGTCTTACAACTATGTCGTCTTTCCATGCTGTATTACAGGACTGGAATCTATGCTGTTAGCCAGTGAAGACTTTAAACAAAAATAACAGGAAGATGTTTACAGAAATGAAATCTTTAGTTCTGCAGTGTGAACACTCTACTGAAATCTCTGCTTTGACCAGGTATATTGTACATTTCTGTGTAAGGATCCTTTTGAACACTCTCTCTTTATCACTCCTTCTGAATTATTTTTAAGGTTTTGGGTCAGTTATCTTCGTAATTTCTCATTTTGCTCCTGACAAAGATCCTCTTCTTCAACTTCTGAGGGCAAATAATTCCTATTGAAGCCACGGAAGGTTTCTTATGTCCTGGTGAGAAGGGTTAGTTCTCCAGTATCAAAAGATCTTTTGACTAATTGAAACTCTGGGGCATTTAGTATGCCAACTTTTTGCTATCCTGCTTAGCACGTAGGAGAGCTGTGGGTTTTCGGATTCATTCCCCTCACCCCTGTATGAGGGTTCTCCTTCCCTAATGTGGAGTTTGGAAGGGCTTTTGTAGTCAGGGAGATTTCTGTGAACCTAGGCGCCATTGATAGGCTATGATGCGATATACCTAAACCTTTCACTATTGTATTAAGGAATGGATGCTGTGAAGGAAAGAACTATCCTTATTTTCCAGTTTGACTGAGAGTGGTAAGCTCCTTTTCTCCTTTATTTATTTATTCATATTGCCTTCCTAGATGTAGTGTACCATCATATGTAAGCCCTCGTGTCTTAAGGAGGTTATCACAAAAGTATGGGAGAGAAAACCGGGGTGTGGCTGGACAGAGAAAACCTGGCTAGGCCACAATTTCAGTGCTTTGCTGTCTTCAGCTCTCGGTGAACATCACAATAAAAGTAAATTTTAAGGAGGAATCCAAAGGAGGACAATGAAGCGACTTTGTGATTGCTTGCAGAGAGCTCCCAAGTGTGAGGTCCAATGTTGGAAAAATAGGGAGGTATTTGTTTGAAAATTTAGCAATGGATTATGGAATTTTGAAATTAGGTCATCAAAAGGCGACCTTTCTATTGCATTTTGGCTGATTACTCAACATTGGATGGGAGCTGCAAGACAGGCTGGGGTAGGCAGCAACTTGCCTTGAAAGTGTGATTGAGGAGTTATAACTGATTATATAGAGGAGAACAATGTCCAGGGTGATGTTCTCTATAAAGATTACAGGAAGGATGCAGCAGAAACTTTGCCAGTAATCATGGCTGTCTGCCATTTACTTATTTCTGCTTCTATTTTTTCTTCTTTTCTGTGTGTCTGAAAGTAATAAAGGTGATGCTGGGAAGTAGTTAGAATGATGGAGGTTTTTTTTTTTAAATAGTGATGCACTCACTATAATTATATTAGTCTTCTTGATACTTAAAGGTGTCAAGGACTTAGTGTTTCCTCATTTTGGCAGCACGTATGTGATCTTGTAGATGTCATTTTCCATGTAGGGGTTCTTTTTTCTTAAAGTGGGAGTACAGGCTGGCTGTGCTTTCCTGAAGCTGCTTTTCTACCTCTAGGATTGGAAAAACTGTAAATCAGATGATCAGCATTCAGAAAAGACGCTGACGGCCTTTTTTCTATCACAGTGGCATGGACATTATGAAAAAAACTGTAATTGCTGAAAGACCCTTTCTAATATGACTTGCTTCTTAGTCATTCAGCATGGATAGCCCTGAATACAACAATACAAATATAAATTAGTAGAGAAAGAGAAAATATTGCCACTTGTGAAAGTGAAAAAGGGGGAAAAATCAGCTTTATAATGTCTTCACAACACTTTTACTGAAGCAGTTTATTTTAAGCAGCCTAAGTTTATTTCTACCAAATCTGATTTTTTTCTGGGAGAATATAAATGTCCAGAAAAGGTTCCTTACTGGGTCAGTGAGGTGCTTCTAGATAATTCTGATAAAAGTAATTGCAAATTCCCAGCAGTTTGTGACCCCAGCAAGTGAGCTCTCTATGTTACCAACAGACTGCTGACTGGAAACTTGCCAGCCTACTACTGTGCATGGGAACAACTTTTTTCTATTTTATGTTGTTTGATGAATATATATTCAGTTGTTGCCATAATGAAATGCAGTAGAAGTCCCAGTTGCAGGATCTGGTTAATGCAATCTGTCCTGTGCCACCTGCTGCACTTGCCTGATGGATGCCATGCTTCCATTCAGGACTTCTCCCTCGTAACTACAAATGTGTGAACAGAAAAGCTTTTCCAAGTGCTCTTATTTACAGACCTGGAAAACGGACAGAGATCAACACACAAGGTCATCAAATGTCTAGGGAAAACAGTAGTGCTTATTTCCAGAGACATCATAGTGGCATAGCTTCTTACTCACTCACAAGCTGCATGTGACATTGTCATTTAAAATGCATTCTCTGATCTATCCAGAGCTGGTTAGCAATTCAAGGTATGTGCTTTTCATGGGCCTGAGTTGTTCATAAGCTCTGCAGAGCAATGATTTTAATTGGTTTGAAGCAACAGGGCATTTGGTAGTCATATTTTATTTCATAAAAAGATACACATGCTTGAAAGAGTTGGCTAGTTGTGGGGCTGAATGGAATGAGACGAATAAATAAATGTTCTCCCAGCAGAGGCTATCCCACTGAAGCAAATATAGCAGAAAATGATGGGCCTGGATTTTGCAGCTTTAGGGGGATAAATCTTACCCAGAAAGTGTAATCTTACTGACCTCAATGCGAATAGCAACATATGTAACTGGATTGGTCTTAAAGGAGTAACAGAATCAGACCCAGAGCGTCTACCTGCACATTTTTTACCTGAAGAGGCATTGTCTAAAGCAGCCACACCAAGAACAACTCATCCCTTTAGAAAAAGCCTGAAAAAAGGTTGTTTTATTCCTAAATTAAGATACAAGTGTAGCAGTCAGTGGTTTCAGATCCCAGAGGCTCTTTTCTTACAAGGTTCAGCTAATTAAAAGGAGCTATGCTGACCTCACTGGCCACGGGTTATGCCTCCACATGGTAGTTGCTACATTAAAAGTTACAGTGGGTCGTACACAGAATATACCAAGCTCTGACTGCGTGTGTATGATGCACAGACGAGACAAAATTGGTGTTTTCCTAGTTTCTAATGTGGGAGAATACCGTAGTGTGAGGGGAGTACTATAGCACCAAGCAAAGTTTGAACAGAGCTATATTAAGCCAAATGGTTCTGTAGTATGGATATATTGACTTCCCTGAAATGACACTGTGGAAGTGTTGGGTCAAGGCTGGCGCAGGACTTGACCACTGCTGCTCCAAAAAAGTTGTTCCTATCGGGGCAGGGGCGGACTTTTCTGGACTGCTGCTCCTGTCGCTGTGGTAATGAAATGAGGGTGGCTGGTGCCTGGGAAGAGGGCCCAGCACCGCACATCCTGTCCCTCACGCTCTCACCTCTACCTTCACCCTGGGCTGGATGCAGGTAGAGACCAAAGAAGCAGCAGTGCCCTGGTTATGTTGCTACCTCTGGCAGTCTGCTACCTCAGTGTCTGCTCTGCCTCTGTCTGGGCTGACCCTGCTCACTGCTGCTGTAGGCATGAGAAATACTTGGGAAATGGTTAGTCAGTGCACACAATATTTCACACAGCCTGTTCTCTAACCAGTGTGGCATAACCCCCTTCAGCAGGAGAAAACCTGCAGCCCTGGCTCTGCGGCTGGTTTATTTTCACTGTCGGGATTTCAGGCAGGCGGGTGCTGATTTGTTTGCTAGTTGAACAAACCATCTGCCTGTAAAACTCTGCATGAAGGATACTGTGAAGAAAACAACCTGCTATCGTTCTCTCAAATACCAGTATTTCGATGAGTAAGGCTTCCTCGGCCTGTCTTGTGTTCAGTATTACTTCCCTCTATGCTATGTGCATTCCTGTTGCTTAGTATCATTTGTTTTTATTTTGGTCTTTCTAGGAGAGGCTGTGTAGAGTTCGGGCCCAATCTGGCTTCCTCTGAAGTCTGAGAAAATATTGGCCTTGAACCAGCAAAGCACTTACAGTCCGATAATGCTCCTATAAAATTCAATGGCAAGACTCCCACTCGCTTCAGCACTGCAGCCCAAAGCACTGGGATTACTCAGTTGCTTAAAGTTATGCGCGTGCCTGAGTGTTTTGCTGTTTGGAGGCCTAACCAATAAAAGCAGGTCTGGAAACTGGAATTTCCATGGAGAAGGCCACTAAATATTGCTTATCAAATATTTTCTCTATCAAAACTAAAAATTAGAGCAGCAGTGAAATCACATGCCGCACATGAAAGGCAACATTAGGACTTGGCGGAAAGTCTCAACCTTTTTGATAAGCCTTGGGCAAAGTTCCAAGCTGCAATAGTGTTATTTAATAATTTTGATATCCAAAGAGAGTGAATTGTAGGAGTTTTCAGGACCTGAATGTAAAAGGAAACTCTAAAATTCTTCCCTGAATCTGAAGTTGAATTCTGTGAGGAACAGAAACCACTGGAAGTACTTGCAGAGCTCCAGAGGTGCAGCACAGCAGTGATGTTCCATCTGCTCTACCTGGCAGTATTCTGCTCCTTTGGCTCCAGTGGTATCGAAGTCCATTAAAAAAAAAGTAGTTTTTAGCACTGTTTCCCATTATTTTGCCATTGTTCCGCTTCCCTTTGCTTCCTAGAACAGATGCTTGCTGGGTGTGTTTATTGGAGTGTCAGTCTAGCCTTGCACTCCGCCTTGGCTCCCAGGGAAGGCCATGTGAACATGCAGACTTAGGCGCTGAACGGTTTAGCTGCAGAGCCACTGAACTCTGTGGAAAGTGGAAACATAACAGGCTTTCAGCAGGCCCAGGTCAGTCTTATTTGGAAAAAAAAAAGTAGTATACCACAGCTAAACGTTGTTTGTTTCATTCCACTTTCGTTAAAACTCTGCCTAATAGTATTTTCACAGTGAGAAAAGCTGTTTGCACTGATGTTAATGGAAGTTTTGCCATTGAATTCATCAGAGTCACGATTTTGCCCACTGTATATAAGTTTTTTTATGCGGCTTCTAGATAACTTAGCTTCCAGGTATTTTATACTGTAGTGTGACCAGACTTATTAAAGCACTCTGTATTAAATTCTGGTTTTGTATAAGGTAACGCACAAAAATTCATGCACATATCATCACCTAGTTCCCATATACCCTTACAATGACAAATTGAAACTTTGAGCAGTGCTACAATTATTGCATATAACTGTAGTGCTTCCTACTCCATATCCAATGAATGACTGCACCTGCCACTCTAAGTGAGGCCTTCGACTCCTGAGCTGTTGAAAACCCTGCCTGTAAAATCTGAGGCTATCAAAAAGCAGCGCTTTAAGAAAGTGCAGGATGTTCTGATATTCATCAGCTCTCTTTTAGCAACTGTTCTACTGTGCATTCTGCCCACAGAAAATGTGTATTTATAAAAAAGGAGTGAAAAAGATCAGCATAAACAAATACGCCTAACTCCTAATAAAAGGACTGCCAAAAATAAAAATCTGCCAATAAAAGTAAAGAAAAAAATAGTTGCAGGGCTGATGCCATCATTTGCTTGCATAATAAAAGTGTTACAAATCTGCATATATACTTTACCTTTTCAATGGAAGTGCTGAACTCTAGCCCTTGGAAATATAATTTGGTGTGGGCTAGGAATACCCATACCTCACGGGCTGGCAGGTAGCTGCCAGACAGGAACTCATGACTTCGGGGCCTCGCTGTATTTCTGTCTTGCTGTATGACCTTGGGTAGGGTGCTGAACTTTTTCCTGAAGTCAAAACTGTGCCCAGCTGTCCCAAGCTGTAGTCTGTCTGTCTTTGCTATGGCTGGCATTTCTCTGTGCTCAGGTAGCAGTTTCTTAAGAAGCATCTGCTCAGATCAAGAGATGCTGGGTATACGTTGCTGCACCGTAGGAGTGCATTTACTCAGATCAGCTTACTTGCTTTAAATGCCTAAGCATAGAGCCCAGTAAGATGAATGAGGGGAATTTGCATCACTCTTGATGCAGTTGTTTCAACCTCTTTGAAGTCACAATATGCAAACAACGTGTCACTAATACAGTAGTACTACACTATATTACTAATATAATGTTTACAGTTTATCTTGTGAATTGTTAAAATAGCACTTAGGTCTAAAACAGTGGTTTTCAACCTGTGCTGCACAGAGCCCTGGGGAACATGTGCTACTTCTGAAAGATCTGTGAGAGCAAGTCTTCTGCTGGGGGCTCCAATTTCATGCTCAGGAGATTAATATTGAGTACTAGCTGGTATTTGCACAAGAGAGAAAATTTCATTTTGCCTATATGAGAAGTACTTTCTCTCCCAGATGCCTAGCGAATCTACACGCTTTGCAGCAATAAACCTATGCGGGCAAACTTTTTGATTTTGGGGGAGTGTTTTATGAAACAAAATCAAATTTACAAAGGCAAATATATTCTTATGGAATGCTCAGAGAAGCAAAGGGGAAAGCAAAGAGCTCACTAAGAGGGGCAGCAGTGGGTTTTATGGTGCCACTTCCCTTGCGTTCCTTTCCTTTCCTTTCCTTGTCCACTAATAGGGTGCGGGGGAACCCAAAGGACTTCCCCATCACAAGGGCTGGATTCTTAAAGGCAAAGGAAGCTCCGTACATAAATTATGTGCGCTAATATACTGTTCATCCCACACTCCCCATGACATCCATAATCACCCAGCAGGACTCAGTGTGCATTTCAAGTGAACATGAGCCACCCTTGTTTAAATCAACATGTCCAGTCACTTTGCACTGTCTCAGCACTGACGCTCACCCCATCGTGCTGCATGACAGTGAACAGCTGACAGAATAAATCAAGGATTCTGGACATGAGAAGAACTCACTTGACCTTACTTGACTTGACCTATAATATCTTGTTGGCGCGGGAGGAGAGTAGTCTTTCTCTAGTAAAGTAATCATATCCTCACTAATTTTTCTTCTTCCTATTCAGAGCATGCTGGTGTGTGAGCATGGAGTGAGGGGATTTGTGAGGGAGGAAATACCTTTTCCTTCTTGAAGATTATTCTAGGAAACCGCAATATAAATCTTTATTCAGCAGAGAAGAATTTGTTCTGTGAAAAATGTTAATAAAAAGAATCTTGTATAAACTGAACTGGAAGGAGAGTGAGGAAGGTTCAGTGTTTAATTCCTGAATCTGATGATTGTTTTGCAAGGAAGAGGCTGAAGGAGGTGTAAAGTTTAATGGCTATGCTTCTAAAATTATCAAAGGGGCATTAATCTTGCATGCTAATAGAAAAATAATAGCAGCAATCTACTGTGATAGAACTAGAAAACAGGTCACATTTCTCAAACTTGCACACTCCAGCTCTTCTTGCATACATTGGAAATTTGACTCCATCAACCATGTGTATGGGGGGAAGTGTTCAAAACCCGAAGGCACAAGTATTTGCTCACACAAACTTCCCTGTGCCAGAGGAGGTTATTGAGAGACTTAGTGAGCTAGACCACCAGGCATCTATTTCTGCATCTTAAACAGGCAGATATCGAATAGATGAAAGGGACTGTAACGATTGCTGCTCAGATAGTATTATGGTGGACAATATTAGCCCATTACAGATGGGTTTGTATTTTCCCACAGTGTTTTACTCTATTTTAAGTAAAGTTATTAAAATTGCAATAGTGGCAGCAATTACAATAACTATTACTTTAGATGATTAGTTCAGTGTGCTAGGCCCTGGGTAAACCGGGACGTACCATAATATAAAATATATTTCAGGTTAAGCACTGCTATTCTTACAAGTCCATTCAGACTGAGTAATTACACTTTTTGTTTCTTGTGCTGTTTTCATGGTCCTATCAGAACAACTTTTTTTTTAATGGAAGCTGCTGTGAGTCTTGCATGAGTATATATGCATGAGTCCTGCATATATAGTAATATAACCTGAAATTTCTTTTTCCCACCATGATTTCCAGTGCATATTATTACTTTAAGTCTAGGATAGACATTTTTTACTGAGATTCAGAGCTTGCTGGACTTGGCTCCTGAATATTTGAAAGCTACTAGTGCTCATATGTTTTATATATAAAATCTTGGCATGAATTCTTCCCTTTGTTTCTAAGCTTTTTATGCTAATAGTATTATATAAAAACAACTCAACAGAATTTTCCTTTATATTATGACTGTATTTATATTTACCTGTTTGCTCTGTAGTAATCTTGACAACTTATATGAATGCTTGATAAATGATATTTAAATTTGATTCATATATGTGCCTGCATTTTCTCTGAGTAATAGATTTTACTTTGACACAGGATCAGTCCTCACTTATCTGAGGTAACGCTCAACTATGTCACAGTGATTTTAGTTCACTAGGGATAAATTAGCCATGCTATCCTGAGAAATTCATCCCTACTTTTGGAGAATCAGTCATTTAGCTTCATCCAGGGCAATATCCAGAGAAATATTGTAGCTTTGGTAACAGTCATGTGTGCACAGAATATCACTTGTTACCTTGTCTGCAACTTCTAAGGGTAAATGCAATGTTCATTAAATAGTTTGTATTAAGGTAACAGAGAAGACTTAAAATTTCAGAGTTCTGATTTTATCTCAGACATTTATTCAATTCCTTCATCTTTCATTATTATTATTATTGTTATTTTTAATCTTGAGACATTCAAATTATATCCAAGGATAGCAGCTTGATACTGCAGCGGAGCAGACATCTTAGTGGGTTTTCTACTGGCAAGCCTCCACTGACTTCAGTGAAGTTATGTTTGTTTATGTGCACTGAAAATTTGGCTCGGTTTCTGGAAGCGAGATAAAAGTTATCTACCTGCTTCTACTTTTTCAGATAGAGGCATCCTGTGCATATCTTGGCTTTCTTCTTTCATTCCATTTAAGTTGGAGGGGGCCTCCAGAAAAGATGACTACTGGAAAGCATTAAACTGATCTGACTTTAGCAGGAGGTTGCTTTACAAAGGAATACTTGGAAAATTTCTCATAATGACATAATGACTAAACAATGTCAAAAAGTGGCTTCCTTACCCCAGAATAGATGCTGGGGTCTTTGATGAAGTTCATTTGCCATTTCATTTGCCCAGCTGTTCTAGGATCGTTTGGCAAATAAATACTTTCACAGGTATGCCATTTTATGGAAAAATACAAGACAGATATCTCCTAGGAAGAGCACTACTCTTTCCCCAACTGTAGCGCCAGATGTCAGTGGCAGGGAGCGTTCCCTAGATGGCAGGTCTGCCTAAGAGCTTCCTATGTCCATGCCACAGCTGTCTAACAGCCTGTTTTTCTAGTGCACTCAAGTTTTCAGGAATTTGCCAGCATTTTCCATGTAGGATTTGGTTAGAGATTGAACATGGACATTTTAATTTTTCACATCCTAACACTGGCTTTCATTTCTTCTCTTTTTTTTAATAGTCACAGGTTGCAGATCCTCCCTCCGGGAACTAGGAGTCTTTACATTTATCAGCAGACCTGTGTTGGGGTGTGTGCGTGCCCTACAGTCTGCTGCTACATGTCAGGGAACATATTTTGCTAAATTCCATTTCAGTGCAATTTATTTTGGAATTACGCGTTTGACTTTTCTGTGAAGCTTCTTGAATTACTTGTTTATAGCAGTGCTGCAGGGTGTAAATCGTAATTCATTTCCCAGAATTTTTTTCCAGTGAGGCAAAGCTTACATATTTAAAGTTGTGTTTTCAGATGCAAAAAGGGTCTCTTGGTAATGCAGCTGAATGCCTTAGGACTTTAAAAGATAACTTTTATTTTGAATGATTCAGGTCTAATGGGAGTTCTTATTTTCTGCCGTGTAATCTGAATCTCTGTATTTTCCTTCTGAGCCTAAGTATAATTATCTGTTATATTATACCAACTTTAACCGATTTTACGATAGGGAATTTGGGTGCAGGTGCTCAAAGCAAAGGGAAAAACCAGAAACATGATGTCACCAGAGATACATGCTAGCATTACATTTCAGAGCAATATTTTGCCATTAGTCTGTATAGACTGCAATTCTGATAGCCATGAAATCCAAGTTTTTCAAAAAGATCACTATCTCCTTTTATTATTCATTCCAGGTTCAGGGACAATATTGGCCAAAATTAATTTAATTGATAAAGAATATTTTTCACAGGAAGCGATATATTTTAAGGATGTGCATTCAACATCAAACATTGATGTGAAATGTGTGTTTCTTTTTAACTTGGAGGTTATACCAGGTAAGCTTTAACTTAGCCCCGTTTTACATCGCAAAATATATTCCTATGTAAAAAACAATGGCAATTACTGTACAGCTGTGTTTGTTGTGATCGTAAGGTAAAACAGGAAAATCAGCAAGAGACGGCTGAAAAAGGCCAATCTGTGTGTGCAAAGTTTGTCCCAAGTCACCAATAAATATTATTCTTTTGTTATCCTATGCAAAAGGACAACATCCAGAGAGAGTGCATTCAGGTTCTAGAGGCTGAATCTCGGCTGGGGAAAGATCTTTTAAGAATGGTATACATGATGTCTGCAAGAGATGAATGAAAGCTTGTAAGGGTCTACGATAATAGCAGGGGATGGGTGGCCATAGGAAGTCGGATCTTGCGAAGTCCTAAAACTCCACTCATGCTCATTGTACTCCCGTGAAGTGCTTCGCCTTTCTGTTTCAATCATCATTAAGGTGAGGATTTTCAGGGGAGGCTATGGAAATTCAATTCACATCATCCAAGATGTTTGCAGGTAGGCAACTCTTCTGGGAGGCGAGAGACCTTCAACCGGTGGATTGAGAGGGTCCTTGCACCCACGTGCCTCTCTCCAGGCGAGTGCCGTCAGCAGGAGGGTATAACGTAGACGTAAATACTGACACCACTGGAGCATCCTAGCTGGGTTTTAGAAAGAAAACAGAGCCCCTGCGAGGGCTGCCTGCCCGCAGGAGGAGAGTCAGGCGCTATTTGGAGCTTGGACACGGATGCCTCCGTTCTGGAGAGCGGACAAGAATTCAGACACGCTCCTGCAATTAGCGTTTCCAGCTCCAAGTGGCTCCCACTCTACATGTGGCTTCTTGGATGGCCCTTCGGAGGGAGCTAACTTTGCATGCCCTCAATGGGGAGGCTTAACACCTAGTGCTGAGTTTTGAATTTCACAGAAGGAGCCAGATGCTTGGAAGTCAGGTATTTGGTGCCTAATCTATGGGGGTTAACTCTTTTATTGGATCTACCTGTAAGAATTTGACCTCAAGGATCCCAGCTCCAATTAGATGTCACAGCAAATGGAAAATCCCACCCCCCTGCAGGCATTTTTAAATGGTTGTATATAGTCCCATAGCAATTCTTTGTGTAGGCACACATGGGGATTCGAATGATAAACCTAGGCAAGCTGTATGTATTGAGCTCTGAGGTGCTGCTTTGGAAAGCCACAGGCAAATTTAATTGCATACAGCAAACCTCTGTTCCCCCACTGGAAATATTTTCTTCATTTGCTCTTAATTTCGAACTGACTAAGAATTGTGTTGTAAGGAGGAGCATTAAACACTGCTTGAATTAGCTCCTATTTTAACTTTGCTAATGAGTTTCACATTGTGATTACCTACTTCTTTATATTCTAAAAATGAAATTAATGTGACTTTCACCTGAGTACTGTGGGACTGGGCTGACAGAAGGTAACTGTAATAGGGGGGGGGAACGAACAGCAAAGACTTAACATTACTGCGTGGCTTTCTGCTCATCCACCTACACGTGGAGACAACTGTAAAATGGAGGATCAGTCAAATAGCTCCTAACATCCACACTTGACACACTGCTATATTCTGCGTGCCGTGGGGGTTTTTAACGCTGGGTTTTCTGTAAGCGCAACCCTGAGATGACTGAAGGGAAGGAACCATGTTGCCCGAGGTCCTAAGAAGCTTTCCGAGGCTGTGAGTGGAGAGCAATAACATTTACATCCCATTACTGGGAGGACAAGAGCCTGATTTTGCTGCAGAGGACCCACGCGCGTGTGAAGGTTGGTGACGAGGTCCCATTGCCCGTTAGGAAGACAAGCACCTCGTAGGTGTTAAAAAATATCTCACTGATTGGGGGGCTGTGCACGGATGTGGTGGGCTGACGGCCCTGCCACACCGGTGCGGGGAAGGCCCTTGCGGTCCCTCGCCGTGGTGTGACACGATGTGCGAGGACACCGTCTGGGACAGCCCCTGTTACATGGGGTCCCGGCCTGGGGTGGGCCACAGCCCCCCCTGCCCACTGCCCTCGTGTCCGCCTGGGTTGCTAGGTGACTCAGGTTTCCCTAGCAACCAGCTGCCCGCCCACCCAGTGGCCAATCACGGTGGGGTTTAACAGCCAGCGCCATGTTGGGCCCGGGATCACTTGCTTGGCAACTGCAGAAATGGCCGTTGCAGAAACGGCCCAAGCTCCCTGCCTGCCCCTTCCTGCCGCCCCGCCAGCTGCGCTGCTTCGCCCGTGTTGCCCAGAGCCAGCGGGCGCGAGCATACCCGCACAGAGGTGCGCACAGCCCGCACTGCAGTGATCTCGGCTGAACACAGAAGGTGGCCCATGCCCTCACCTCGTCCTCGCTGGGCTGAGGCACTCAGACCGTCACACTGACCCAATATGCTCAGCTCTACGTGTGACACCAGTATGCTACCAGTACGCTGGGTGTAGGGCTCCCTGTGATACGGTCAGAGCTGCCTCCCTCCTGGATCCGGCGTGGGTTGGTCTGGTCAGTAGCACTTGGAAAGCAAGGGCTGAGCTGTCCTGGGGAGGGACATCTCAGGACGGACGTTTCATTCATGCCCCGCTCCCTGGCTATCCCTGGTGGTGCTGACACAGGTCCATCCTGCTTGAGCATGTCATGCTTGATGCGAGGTCTGCTTACCAGGTAGGATTTGGCAGATCAGTTGACACTCTCTGCTGGACCCCCCTCCTTCAGGGGGTCTCAGGGATGAAAGAGGGAACTTGACATTTCCAAGAGCGCTGTGACTTGGAAGACAGGATCCTCATTGCTATTTCAAGAGGGAACACAGAGAGTTCCTGACTGAGATACTTGACTTGTCAAATATAAATGCTGTCATTATCATTGTTCCTTCCAAACCGAGAAATGCTGTCAATTTGCAAACTGTATTTTTCAGGGCAAGATGATATAAAGTGGAGTCACAAGTTTAGCTTAATTTAAGCAATTTGTAAAGCAGTTTTAAATCAAATATTCTGAAACAATATTGAGATGAACATTTTGTACAAACAATTTTATGGCTTGAAGATGTGATATACAGGATAGCCCAGGAATTTCAGTCTGAGACCTTCCAACCCCAAACAAGGAAGGAGTGTGTGAACACTTGTTAGACTTGAGGGCAAAGAGCTGTCTGACTCATTATGGCAGC
The DNA here is from genome assembly GCF_040807025.1 of Struthio camelus. Taxonomy (NCBI): domain Eukaryota; kingdom Metazoa; phylum Chordata; class Aves; order Struthioniformes; family Struthionidae; genus Struthio; species Struthio camelus. The sequence goes on along the minus strand of NC_090981.1, from coordinate 54,881,758 downwards.
TGGGTCACCTGGGTCTCAGCCCCATTTTAGGACTATAAAAGGCTTAGATCTCTTTTTGAATAAAAGGGGGTAGGCTGTGGCAGTATTTCAGGTAGGAGCGTGTCATAGCAAAATGTAACAATATTAGAATGTATTTGGTATTATTTTTCCACCTCTCTTCTTACATTCTCTCATCTTAGTATTTTCTTCTCTTCCTTGATGAATGCTCTTTGTCCAGTGCTACATAATGATTTTCAGATTATGTTTACACTGGATAATGCGATGAGTATGCAGAGGTGCTCAGGCTGGTTTGGTTTCTAAGAAGCTGTATGGCTGTACCATCACTGGATTTTTATAGGTCTAATAAATTCTGCTTATTTACTAGGCCTAATTATTCACATGGAGTTTTGCACTCCACTAGACTAGGTTTTTTGCATAACCACTAGACTTTTTTGACACTTATTGTTATATTTTACCCTTTCCCACATTGTTCACTTGCATTATTGCATTTACAGCCACTGGATTTCATCCAGTATCTGGTGCTATCTTCATTGTCTGCTAGCTCCCTTAAGAATCTTTCCATCTTTCTCAAGCTTGGTGGATCAGAAAGATTTCATTTTAAGTTCCAGTGTTACCACTTCGCTGTGCCCTTCTTTAGCCCTTGCACTATTAGGACCTCAGAGTATGTTTTCAGAATAAGCTGTGCACCCATGTCTGTCTCTGTAAATGCAAAAATTCATGGGACATCCACTGCTAATCCTTTTCTGTGTTATTCCTTGTACTCTGACATCAAGCTATTCTTTAATCCCAGTTGCATCTTCCCCTCCATCTAGTGAGTAATTAGCCTTTAAGAAGAAGAAGCAGAAGATGGGAAGTAGGTTGTTCTTTTTTCCTCTGTCTTCTATCTTCTTTGTCTTTACTTTTCCATGCAAATATAGATGACAGTGGTAGTATCTTCCTTTGTTTTGCTCCCCTCTGACAATTCCCTTTCCCAGCTTGTCTGCTAAACTGTAGCAAAGTTCAGGCTGATGAATCAGTTAAGGCCTGACAGAGAGAGCTGTGTGGTATCCACAGTCATTTACCAAACCATAAAAAGGAATTAGGAAAAAGTCTTGCTGCTCTCTTGGGCACAAGAACTCCTTGAACAGAAGCTTGTAAGCTTGACTCAGGACTGGTTTATTCTGGTTGCTTGTAAGGTGCCCTGCTCTCTCCAGAGGTTGGGCCTACCCATGAGGGACATACGGTGAAAGTGTTTCAGAGAATGAACGGCCCTGACCTCATAAGCTCTCCCTTGGCAGACTCTTTACATGGGGAGCAATAGCTCTAAGGAGTATATCCTTGGGCATGTCATTTTGATGCTGCCCCATCTGTGTTGGCAGAATTGAGACACGAAAGATTTTGTTTATCTGGAAGACATTGTCTGGCCATGATGAAGTCAGCATATAACACAATCCCTCGCTATCCTCAGACACAGGAGCATAATAATGCAGGATGGATGGAAGAAATGGGTCACTAAGTCTCATCTCCAGCAGGGTTAGGGTACTACATCTGAGGTGGTTAGTCCACAAACTATAAGAGAGCGCAAAGCACACACCCCATACCAAATTTTGATTTGGTGAGAGACTAATGGTACTGACCACTAGCATATTCAAACACCTTTGTCTATATTAATTTTCTGGTGTGAATAATCTCTGATGTTCAGAAGAATGAAGAGAAAAGAATATAGATGTCAAATTTTATGTTAAAGGGGAAAGTAATTATTTCCTGACCACTGCAGGCAGCTAGTAGAAGTCCTTAAAGAATGCCATGGTATAAACATACCCTACAAAGTTGATCAAGAAGTGCAGATTGTTTCTGCTGTCCTCACTGTCAAGGTATACCAGCAAGGTAACCACATAAGAATTCATGACTGAAATTTAAAATGATGCTGCTGTTTTCCAAAATGATTATATGTATCTTTCTTGTTGGTCTTTTTGTCTCTGCTCCAGTAATGATTCCAATAGTTGTCAGACAGGTGATAAAAAATAGAGAACAGAAGAATGATTTTGTTCTCAGACATTTTGGGGTATCTTACAGAAATTCCTGTGATTTTCACTGAGGGTTTTTTTTAAAAGCATCATTAATCAGGTAATTATCTTTTTAGGTTACACAATGTGGATGCTTTACTCTGTCCTGTTCTGTGCAGAGTCTTAAATCTGCAACTCTTCCATCTCCCATGTTAGACCTGTTCCTCTTTATGTAAGATCTGGAGGGTTATTTATTTACAGATGCTCTAACTTTTTCATGTGTAAAGCATCAGTGGAATGATTTCTATGCAAAACCAAAAATTTCTGACAGTTTAGAGTTTATGGTGCAACTCATACTTTGTGTGAAATCTGAACCAGTTCAATAAATCTATTAATTGAATGTCATTTAGATTTATTTCCTAAAGCTGCACAGCGATAGCTATCTAAAATCTGCTTCAACAGGTAGAAGTGCAGTATAGAAGCAGTTACCTTAAACTATTTTATTAACATTTTTTCTTAAGTCATAATTTATCTTTTTTTTTATTTTTAAAAGATGTAGGAATTTAGGATTTATAAGTTTGGAAAATGCAGATGTCAGAAGTGTGTGGAAACTCGGAAAGCTTGGTCAATAAAGATATTTACTGACAACCCAGCATCATGCATTCAGTGATTACTGCGATCTTAAGGAATGCTTTAAATCTCAGTTGCCAACAGAAAATCATGAAAATTGTAGTCATTTGCACCAGATTTGATGTTAGCCTATTGTGTTAATATGAAATCTTAGCATAAAAGCCTCAGGAATGACACCGTTCCAGAAATATTGTAGAAAAGGAAAGAATCTTATTAACTTCAGTGAGGTTTCAATTAGGATCTGTATCCTTTCCAGTCTCTAGAAACAAACATAAAGCTGTCAATAACAACCTCTGGACTACTGCTTCATGTCAATAGATTAGATATTTTGGAGGGAAACTCAGGAGATAACTTGACTACAACATTCATGCTTTATTTCTATAGAATATATACACAATGAAGCAATATATACACATACAAAGATGTTTTTGCATATTAAATTTCAGTCTTGGTCTGAAGAAAATCTAAAGTTTTAAGATGGAGCCAATATACGTGGCAGCACAGTCACTTATATTGCAGAACATTGGAAGCTAGAGCTTCAAAATGTACTGTATTTCTGAGTCTGAGGCCTGATTCCAGATGTCCTTGGAATATGTAGAAAGGAAACCTTTTGATTTTATTTTTGTAATGATACTGGCAAAAGAAAATGGCAGTGCAGTAAAAATGAAAATTTCCATTATTCCAATAGTTAAAAAATGATGAATGCTTTGAAATATAATTTCATAATAAAAAGCAGATAAGGATTCTACACTCCACCAACTCTGAGCTGTTCCTTAGTTACAGGGGAGTAAAACCACCATGAAAGAACACAGAATTAGAACTAAAGCGTCACATAAAACCAGAACAGCCTCAGGGAACAAAAGTCTCTGATTACAAAGAAGTCCAGCTATTCACAGGAAAGGTGTAGCAGAGCTGAGTCCTAACCGTAGCAATCATGCATGAGCCAGACAATAAACACCCATGTTTGCTCCTCTCTTGATATTTGCGAAAGATAAGATTTTTTATCTTCAGCCTGGTTTTAGCAGGCACTAAATAACACCTGGTGTATGCAAGAGTTTCATATGTCTTGTCCATACTGCCCTCCAGAAGTCTACAGCTACTGCAGAGACACCCAAGAGCTAACCCTGGGACAGAAGCCAGTGGAGCTTAATTGAAGAGATAGATACAGCAGTAGGTTCACATGAACCATCTCCAACACTTCAGTGTGGTACTACTGAAAGTCAGGGCCGGTTAGTGCAACATCTCAGGGAGCAGGGGTGCTGGACTGAGCTTGCAAAACAGCTTGATGCTGTACTTTACTGCAGCCCACACCACTGGTGGGTCCACACTGGTCCTGTACTACTTTGCTGAGGATGGAGATGCCCAAAGTTCGCTACAAAACTTAGCAAACGTTTACTAACACCAGCTTGTTCACAGAACACTGCTTTTAGCTGCCTCTGAAGATATTGGCTCACACCAGTGGTATGTAAGACACGCTTCAGGCTAGCTAGAACAGACTTCTGGGGCAAATTGCTGAATAGGAGGCAAGAAAGGGAATGAAGGGAAGGAGACAGGTAGGCAAGGGAGGGGTAGGCAGAGGAGGGGTGATAGCAGGAAAGCAAGAATCATGTGCCAGGTGGAGTTAAGATTCTGCTGTCCCTGATGGAAGTTGTAATGCCAGAGGTCCCTCTTCCCGCCACTCAAAGCACTTCTAAGGACAATTGTGTTGGAAGTTTAACAGAAACCAAGGGAACAACAGCTATGGTAGGAATCCTTCCTCTTTGCAAGCTATGTGTTCTCTTGGGATAGTTGCAGTTCTTCGATCCCAAAGACTCTTTTCAAAGATTTTTAAAGAGATGTGATGTTTTGAATAGTCCATCATTTCATTCATCTGTTGAATATTACTTCCAGTACCCCCTTTTTCTGGTCTCACCCTCCATTTCACAGTAAACGTGATCTTGATGCAGCACTTGGATGGCATTGTCAGACCACTGTGCTGGATTAATTCAGTCTTCCTAACTCTTGCTGGCCCTTATGAAGTATCCTATAACAAGGTTAGCTGGATTTTTATGACAATCTGATTGAAGTTTGCATGGATGTAAGGAGCTGGTGCCTGGGCTATCAGCAGTACTGCTATTCAAAAACAAATAGTTTATTTGTCTGAATTATTTCATATTCTGGGGCTTTCTTGCCTCTAATGACCGTTGTTCTGCCTGTCTGACATCTTGGACAAACTAGGAGTCTAGGTGCTTTCTTTCTTTGAAGATGCGGGGATCATATTGCCTAATCTTCTGTAGCATGTGTCTGTCTGGGCAGGAAACCTCACAAACTTTTGCGAGGCTGTGTTGCTGTTAAAGACCTTGTTTTCTGTCATAGAGAAGACCAAGCTTATCCACCTGATTTGATGTGCGCGCTCCTCTGTTTAGCTGTGGTGTCTTTGATTCTCCATCATGTCTATTGTACAATAGCTATGCCCACTTTTTATAAATCTCATTCCAGAGTGGATGGTTTCCTTCACATGGCAAATCATAATTGCTTTTTTAAGGGTTGTTTGTCAAAGGTTTCAGTAATCTCTCTCCTAGAATTTTTGACTTTCATCCTAGTGATAATCTGGTTTGTGTTATGGGCTCAGCCTGTTCTACCTTCTCCTCCTCATTTTTCTGTATGAAAAAATTGTTCTTCAGGTTTAGATCATATTCCAAGGACATATTCCAAACTCTTCTATAGATTTGCCTTCTTTCTACACTCTGTTTAAAACACTTCTCTCATATGTTTCATTTTTATATGGCATGCAGAACTGTTCCCGTTTCTTAAGTACAGTTTCATAGTTAGCTTCCTCTGCCAGAAATAAATGAAAATTGATGAACACAACAAGTGCTTCAAAAACTGCTATTCTCAGAAGGCTGCCTCTTTCTGGACCCCTCTGCTGGCAGACACAGAATGAAATGCTATTTAAATCCCTTCCTAAAGTTTCTCCTTTTCTGGAGACTTTTAACTTGGTGTTGGTCATAATGGGAGGAGAGAGAGCTGGAGGTGTGTTTAATTGCAGTCTTATTTTTCCCACATAAGATATTTGGTGTGTAAGGCAGGGGGCTCCTACTGCTTTGGGATGTTCAGTTACTGTCAGTGATTGCAAGAAATCTGCTTTATTTGGTGTTCTGTGTCTGTACTTCAGGATAACAAGAGCGTCTCTGCATGAGTTCCAAGCTGGAGAACAGTGCAGAGATACGGAAGCAGCTTTGCATGTGCTAGCTCAGGTGATGAAAGAGATCACAAGATGGAACACTGCATTGGGGTAATTAACCCACTTCTTGTTGGCTTTGAAAGAAGAAAGAAGTCTCATAGATGGTATTTCTGACCCACTGATGTCCTTAAATACTACAGTCATGGAGACCAGAGGGAAATCTTAATAGAGGAAAATAAGATAATGAAGAGAAGGTAATGTGGGTTTGTGACAAATGACTCATGACAAGCTAAACTATGTGCTTGGTAGTTATTTTAATGAATGAAAGAAGTGCGTTGCCCGTGCTAGTTTTTTATTTTTAATTTTTATGAAAAGCTCAGAAATGTGGTGGAGGTGAAGCTGCTGTAGTGAGACTAGTGAGTCTTTCCTCATAAATTGTTTTTTGTTCATTGTCAAGTCATGCTGATGTATGAGGGGCCTGTACTTGAGGGGGATTCAGTGCTTCTTAGAGCTTTCATTATTAACTTTTTATAAATGGCCAGTGGTCTGAGAGGAGCTGTAAATATTTTGGAGAATAGGATTTAAAAATACTGTATGGGTGATAACTGTAGAAACAGACTGAAGTCAATCGAGCAAGGTTTCAAATGCAAACATAGTATGTTTCACATAAGAAAGAATAAATATAGAATGTGGGAAATCTTTTAGGATGTACGTATATAGGCCATAGAGAAGTATCTGGGGATTATAGTAGATGGTGATTTGAGTAGGAGTCATTAAGCAATACAGCACTAATGAGAAAAATAGCTACTCCTGTATTTCATTGTACTACCAAGGCTATTTTATGTGAAGTAAGTGTTCTTAGCCTGCTGTAGTCAACACATCATTTGTAGTACTGTATTCAGTTCTGGGCAACACGTTTTTAAAAAGACCCAGACAAGCTGGAGACAGATCAAAGGAGAGTGGCTAAAGTGATAGATGTTTTGGAAACTAAGATGTGTGTGGAAAGAAGTGAGAATATGTAATGCAGAGATGACTGATGGGAACATGGGACCTAACTAGTACACAGCAAAATGGTATTACAAGAAGGGGAAGCATCATTGTTCATGCTAATGCAGGAGGACGGGAGAAATAGTTACGGACAGAGCAGCAGTGAAAATGTAAGTTGAGCAGGAAGGGTTTGTTAGACGAGTGGAACAAGGAAGGAGGCTGCCAAGGGAGGCTATGAAACTGTCATAGGAAGCATTTCCAGCCAGAATAACTGTCCATCCAGCAAGGACAGCTTCTCGGCTTAAAAAATATGTCTCCAAAGGTGCAGGTGGATAGGCTGCACAGTCCCACAATCGCTGCCAGTTTCTAAAACTGACTTGGAAATGGCTTTTCCCTACTCATCTGGCATCCTCTGTCCTTTCTTCCTCTCCCTGCCTCTGGCATAGTAAGATCTGCATGGCCCCAGCTGTGTTGCATCAGTAAAGCACTTGGCCACTTGACTGACTTAAGTTCAAGGAGTGGCATTAGTGGAGGTGCTGGAACTACTCCTGGGTTAAAATCTGGGCACGTGAAACTAGGCTTCAGGCAGCAGCTGCTTAGAGATGTTGGGAACCATGTGTAGAAGTTTTTGGGTGCCTCAGGCATTTAAGGAATACCTAGCGGTTAAGGAAGCTCTGCAGTCAGAAGCAATGTGGCTGCCCTGATGCAGTGTCTTGCAGCTACTACTCCTACTGCTACTGCTACCACTGCTGCTACTACTGTCACAGCCAGTCTAATTAGCGCCAGGACAGTGCCCCGCTGAGGAGACTGTCTGGCTTGTTTGTCTAAGTACCATTTCTGCACAGCTCTGCCATGTGCTGTGGGTACATGCTAGTATGTTTGGCTCTAACTTGGAGCATCATTCTCTGTTTCACAATGTAGACCTACCCTACGTTTAACTGAAGTCATTGAGAATTAAGTGTGTAACGAAGTACAGAACCTGTCTGTCCTGAAGCTGTTCTCCCTTCTGCAACAGCCTGGTTGCCAGGAAATAGGGCTCCCCATGCATTATAACAAGGTACTGCCATCGCACTACAGGGTTTGCTGATACAGACTAATCTAAGGTTGCAGAGAAACTCTGTCAGACTGCTTACATGATACATCCCACTGAATAAAAGCTACAGGCCTAGGAAATGGATTTCTCTATGATTCTAATCTGTACAGAACTTGTCCTTTTGAAAATACTTAACAAAGCACTGATAGGTTAATCCTCACATCAGCTCTGTCAACTAGGGAAGAATTTTGTCCCAAGTCTCCCAAGAGGAGACAGCATGATGAAATGGTTTAAGGAACTGCTAGCTCTCCAGACACTGTTTTGGCTCTCGCACCTTGCATCTTTTCCTCATACGTTCTGAACACTTGGATAAAAGGAAAATATTTAATAGGAAAAAATTGGGTGACAAATGCTCAGCTGATGCAAATCATCACTGCGAAAGAACAATACTGCTCTTGTCTGTTCAGTATCTTGCCCTTTCTTGGCAGCACTATCCCACAGAAATGTGTTGTTTTTCACTTTTACAAGATTAAAACTTTCCGGATCAGAATACCCTAACCCTATATTTCTGACATTCTTTTCTAATTTTAATGGAACTGTAAAAGGTTTTTTGGGATAAAAGCTGGCCATCCACAGCTGAGTGCCAGAAACAAAAGGAAGTCACAAGACATTTAAAAAAGGCAATTTGATTATTTTTGAGATAAAAGAGTACAAATAATAAAAAGTCAAAGGCATTTTATGAGTGCTTTTCATTGACATCTATAACTTCAAAGCATTTTGAGGCATTTTATTATTTAAATTTCCAGATCAGTAGTCAGGAAGGAGAATTATACTATGTTTGAAACACTAAAAATAAGAAGGAAAGGAAGGAATTATAATAAAACACTGAGAATCATTCATGTGCATGTGCAGACATATTTAAATTTACCCAAAAGTTTTAAGTGTTTTTTTGGCCTGCTCGGAGTATCTATCAATGCCAGCTCTGGTGTAGTCTAAACACCATAAATTGTGTTCTCTTCAGCTACATTAAAGTCACTTCACTACAGCTTTAACCAGTGAGCTCTTTTTGTTACTGCCAGTGATACGTTACTTTCTCTTGCTGGGCTTCACTTCTGCCTTCAGGGATATATGTTCTTTTGCTAGTCAATTATGCCAAGTATGTGGACTCCCTAAGGGTAAATAAGACTTCACAGCTGACTCCCTCTTCGCACTGACAGTATGGCAAGTTCAAATAATTACTAGTATTACTGCTTTCATTTATTTTGCTAGATTGCCAGCCTACTACCAGAGACAAGACACAGAGCTTGAAACACTTTTGGCATGAGCTGTTATGACCATTATTTTCTTATGAAAATAATCAAAGAAAAAAACTTTAAGATGCCCAGGAGAAATGTGACATGTAAATTGAGGCCTTCCTCTCTATTTCCAGAATTTATCATGTGTGGACTGGTGTGGGTCTTTGCAGATGGACAGGTGGAAAGCTGTCTCTCATCACTGGGTGTGCTCCACACAACTAGAGGCTCTCTTTGCTATGGGAAGAAGGGTGTTGTTGGGCAACTTTCTGTTGTCTCAACAGAGAGAGTGTCAGCTTCTGTGGGAACCGTAATGGCACGTGGTCTAGTCTGGTCACATCCATTTTGCTTTATGACTTGCTGACTAGTGCTGTAGCCAGGCTAATCATGAGGTGAAACTGAGTGCCAGAAATTTGTCTTCCCCTGCTGCCATGGAAGTGCTGCTCTGTTTTCCCTCAGCCCAGTTGTGCAATATGAAGCAGGGTTTGCTCATAAGGTTGCTGTTTTGGTTTTATCTTGTGTTGCTCTTGTTCCTTGTTGTCTCTCTCGCCACCTTGATATTTCTTTGGTAAAGCTTTTGGATCAGCTTTGGGCCTCAACACTCCAGCTGGTGTGCTCCTATGTAAAGCCCAGAGCGGCACGGTGGTGCAGCTGAATAGAAGTGTTTGCCATCTGTGATTGCTAGAATGGCTCCTTGTGGCCATGAGGGCGCATGCAGCAGTGTGGATGCTTTTGCACATACCTTAGAAGAGAAGGTTTTTATGTAGCCTGAGCTTGTGGTAGGCCACAAAGGTATCTTACTTACCTTTTCCCCACCCCAACTCCTGAGCCTTGCTCACTCATACTTCAGGACCCGGCCAGAAAGGAACCATCACCTAGACATTCCTCAAAATAATTTTGTGCTTATTGCTTTGGGAGTTATCCTGCTGTAGCAATACGTATGAAACTGGGACAGATGCACAATACTTTAGATTTGAAGTGTCTTTCTTAGAACAGCCTCATTTGTTTCAAACCGTTATATTCGATGCAGTGGGAAAAATCCTGTTGCACACACCGACACAGTTGCCATGCAGGCATCGCAGAATCTTTTGTAGTTGGCTTAAATCAAGCAGTTTGAATGAGCTACAGCCTTTCTATGAAGAAAGTTATCCATACAGAAATGGAATGCTAATAATAACTGTTTGTACGTGGGGTTTTATTTTTCATTGCAGTCACTGGCTGGTGAAACTGCTTCCCAAGAAACATTTTATTCATTTTCTCGTTGCATTTTTGTCAGCATCCCAGTTCAGCTTGGAGATTTTGTACTGATGGTAATTAGTTTCAGCTGATATTTACTGGCAGGCATTTCTCCAAATCAGTGAAAATAAGCAGAAGTACGATAGCACTTTTAAAAGGGTGCAGTGTTTTGGTTTTTTAGAAGGACAGAAAACAAAACATACATACAAAAATAGAGCAAGACATCAAATCTGTAAATCAAATACTATAAAGAAGAGCAACAGGAAAATATTGCAGACTGTTTTCAATCTTAGCTAGCTGAGTGCTGAGGATTATATATTTTACATGAATGTCTTTTGATGGGTTAAAAAAAAAGATCCTTCATAATAGGGACTGTAGCTGACAGCTTAAAGCTTTTGCAATGGGAACTGAGAAAACTTGTGGATGTTAATAGACGCTCTTACTGATAATGGATTTAAGTTCATGAATGCTAGAAGTATGTTATTTCTGGTGTAAGGTTAAAAAGAGCATAATATGGTATTCATTAAATTGTGTAGCCAAAAATAACGTCTGTCTCTCATGAATAGGGATAAGGTCTCATTATATATCTCTTCTCATTTAAAAACAGTATTTTTGCTAGAAAATTAGAGTTTTTGTGCCATTTAGAAAAAGAAACATTAAACATCCCAGTAATACCATCACACCATTTTAGCACAAAATGATTAAAATATACAAATGTTGGCTGAACTTGGTTGTAACAACTTTGGAAACCCTAGTCATGATTCTGACTGATCAAGCAAACCTTTGGTTTTCCAGGAGGCCACTTGGGTATTTGCCACATGTACTGCAGAAGGAATTGGATCACTGTATCACTGGTATCTTTGGTTGCTGTGGAACATAGTTCATCTGCTAGGACATAAAGTTCAGACTGCTACTGTAAAGGCTTGAGTCTTCAAAGAACTGATAGCTTTTGGGGAGGTTCTTAACACCTTTAGATTCCTCTGGCTATGGAACGTGTCCCTACCAAAGCTGGTAGGTACAGCTGGAATTTTTTTGTCCAATTCATAGATTTAGGTTGCCCAAACTCTATTCATAAATTCATCTAGAATGCAGCAAATTGTTTCATGTAGAGAAAATAATATTTTAGGAAAACATTGAAAGGTTGCAGCCTGATAGACCTGAGGAATGGAGTTTCAATAGTCAGCAGTGTTCCATTTAGACACATGCACAGGTCTACTACTACCAAAACCCCCCTAAAAGGTTAGCTTTACCTCCCCTTGGAAAGGAAAATTTCTGCATCACCTGAAAGACATTTTTGTTTGTTTTGCTGGTTAAAAGCGGAAGGTTTTGTCTCAGGCTGGTGGGGTTTTTTCTGCCTCACTTAGCCCCTCTAAATCAGTTATTCATACTGTTCTGCTCACTGACACAAAATCGCCATGGGTCTAGGCCCAGCTGTTGCACGCTGGTCAAGGTAGATGTAGCCCTATAGCAATAATGAGGGATTGGATAGGCATAGAAATCTGTGTGCCTTTTGTTCTTATAGAACCAACTGTTGTGCTATCATGTTTTCATGGCCAAGGTTATCTTTCTCTATGGCATTCTAGAGAAGTTTTTGCATGGTAGCTGTAGCCATTTTCAAGACCAGACTGGTTATCCTAGCGAGAGCAAGCTCTTTAAAAGTGGCTGTAGATACAGCCGTTGTGACTTGTACAGTGCCTGGTCTGCTGAATGTGTGTGAAATAATGTGCAATAAAAATGATGGATAGCAAATGTCTTATTCCATTATAAATATGCATTTTTCATGGTTCAGGGCAAAAACGCATCAATCAATAGTAAACACATTTTCCGTTTGGAACACCTGTTACAATTTTAATATTCTAGATAATTTGTTGTTATATTTTTTAATTAAAAACAACAGCAGCATGGGCATTACTTGTCTCCAACCTGATTTTCATTTTGATGTCACACAAATTCTTTTGGTTTTGATTAAGGGTTTGTAAGCTGAACAGCAGGTCCGTAACATAGGTCAGAGAATTTGGCTGTCATAGGAAAAAGAAGACTTAAAGAACAGGTTATTTTGATTAGGTGGTTTGCTAGCCTGCAGACATTTGGGTTTTTTTGTGGGGGACAGTTTCCATTGCAATTTAATTAGCCTCCAGTGGTTTAGATGTGAATGTTGCAAAATAATGTTATGGGTGGATAGTGTTTTGTAATCTCAGTGTCCATTTGGTAAAAAGCATATTGCTATTTTAAAGTGCTTAGTCTAAATGGAGCAATGGAGACACATGTTGCTATTATTGAATCTTATAAATCCAGCATGGTATAGCATGAGTCTCAAATATATCTTGAAGATGTGAGTTTTCTTATTCATATGCCACGATCCTCCTAACCCAAATACAAGACGTTCAGAAATTTGCCCTGGTAGAGAGCCTCCAAGGGCAATATCAAGCAAAAATGGATTTGCCTAAAAGAGGTTATGGTGAAAAACTTAGAGCTGAGCAAAAGGGAGGTACTTCTAGAGGTAAGCAGAGCATTTAAGACCTAAATTTTGCATGTATGTACCCATCTCTAAGTCCTTTGTGTGTGAATTTGAATGTGTTGTGTTGCAATGTGTCCTGATGGTTCTGAGCAATTTCTTGTAGGATGTTAGGGTAAGATTAGGTGTTACTGGGTCTAGAGTGCTCAGGCAAGTAGTAGAACCTTATCTTGTTACATGCTGCAGAAGCAGAAAAAACCTTCTCTCCACCTCAAAGGAACTTGAAATTTAAATACAGGATGAAAACTAAGAAAGAGTTGGTAATTATGGTCCCAGCATTCCAGATAACCAAAGTTCTATTATTATCAAAGTTTTGGTAGGACATGTAGAACTAGCAACAATCTGAGGTAGGAAAAGGAGTTATTTTGATGGTACTTAGAGTGTGTGTTGAGATGTACTGTTGCAGAAAGCCAAGAGAAGTTAGTAATGTTAACTAGCAAACCACGGTGGCTGACAGTCTGAGCAAGTTGGAGACAGATGCTGACCTCTCAGTACTGAAGGAGATGGCACCTAAAGTATCTTAAAGTACATCTTCTTTCTTGGTCTCACTTGCTGTTGTTCTCTTTGTCTCAATAGTAAACCATACAGAACAAATAAAATCAGAAATAGTCTGAACAGCAGTCTGATCAGAAGTAGTTTGAACAAAAAATCAGAAGTATAGCATCTTAAGTGTTCACCTCAGTATTGTATCAGCTCTTGGACCTTAAGATAGGATTAATTTAAGGCAACATATCGAGCAGGGAGCTAATAAGAAATACCATAATATAGGGTATATTATATGCCTTGCTCCCAAAGGGATTAGAATTCCCAACTCTGGGAGAAAGGGCCTGTGTTTCCCACCACTTTATTAATACCTTAAGTCACAGTCCTCTAATCTAATCCATATCAGCTGTACTCTGAACAGGCAAAGACTCTGTCCTTCTGATAAGACTCATGGCTATAACCTGTAGTCTCACTTGCATAGAAAGAAATAAGGAGTTGTTCTCACTGCATTTTTTAGGTCTCAGTTCACCCAGACACCTGGAAACGTGCTATTTCATTGAATTCAAAGAATGATTTCCTAGGAGACGTACGTATTGAAATGTACTGCGGAGAAAAAGTCAGCAATAACTTCATATTTTCTTAGATTTCTCTGGTTGTCACCGGCTTAGCATTAGCCAAGGATAGCTTTTGTGTTGAATATGTCAGGAAAATTAGTTTTATTCTCAGTATCAGGATGCTGAATTACAGTATATTGAGCTCACTTGTGCTGTAAGGTTTGGTCTTTATTTCAAATCTAATTTAATAAAGATGGGTCAATTTCAGTAGCTAATACAGAGCTGAAGTTGCAGAGGAAAAGGTTTGGGGATATAAACTCTGGAATACTATGCATGGAACATGAACCTGTTTTTAATCTACTTTAAAACTGGCTTTCATGTAGTTTTTAAAATAACTTGAAGTGGGGAAGCATGTATTTTTAAGGGAAAAAGAGTTAGTGCAGCATATTTTCCCTTTAATTAAATGAACCCTGTACACACGCACAGTGTAGATTCCATATTCTTTGAATTTTACAGTACCAAAAATCTGGTATGATGCCAGAAAAAGTTAATTGAGGAAGAGATGCATCCCTAGAAAACATACAGTATGATATTTGTGCTTTAAAAGACAGAGCCATTTCAGGTCCCAAGTCTAGCACAAATTGAACAGATTCTACATGATGAAATCAGCATTTTGTGACAAGCCTTCAGCAAAATTGAAGAACAAGAAAAACAAGATTAGGCTAAGAAAGAAAAACAGGAATTAAAAATCACTTACAGGAAGCATACCCTGTATAGGCAAGCATGGGACAATCTCAAAATGCTTGTCAGGCATCTAAAGAGGCCTCTCAGTGACTTCATGAGGCTGCTTATTGCATTCATTTTACAGATGCGTTAAACCGAGAAAGTATGAAATTTAAATGGCTAGATCCCATGAGGAGACATTGGCAGAGCTAAGAATAGAAGCTTTCCCACCCAATTGCTTTCCGGTATTGCCAAGACCAACCATTTTAAAATCATGACTTTCGAACTTGGCTTAAAAAATCATGATTTTTTAAAAATAACAAACTGAGATAAAAATCCTCAGTGTTCATTTAAAAAAAAAAAGTTTCCCCACCCAGATCAAGGGAGAAAGGGTAGCACTAGCTGAAAAGAAGCAGAATTTCTCATAAACTATTAAAAGAGTTTATTTTGAAGCCATTTCTAACCTTTATGCTAAAATTTCTGGTTTTACTGAGACGACCAACTTTTTCCCATAAACTGGAGGGCTGGTACATCTGAATTCATGCAAAGAAAAGATGGGAAATGGAAGGTCAGCTTACCCTTGGATTCAGAGAATACCAGCAAAACCACAGTTTTGGTATGGTGCCAATGTAAGCAGCTTTACACCAAATACCATATCAGGAATGTTCATAACAAGTTGTTCCCTGAGCAGAAGAATTAAGGATTCCCATTGATTTGTGATCTGTTGTCCATACAGTACAGGCCCTACTGCAATACTGGTTTGTTCTCCCTCCTCCTGCCACAGATCACACCCTGCATACTTCTATCTCTCTCTCTGTCTACTTCTGAACAACACTGCTGATGTGTCCCTCAGTTTTCGCTAGTTCCCCACTCTCTCCCCCCTATCAAGACTTGCAATCTGGCTCTTCCCTTCAATGGGCCCCATCACCCTTCGGCTTCCCCACTGCAGCCTCATGTCCTCAGCACCCTCTCCCACCTCCATCCTGGCCAGAGGCTACATGTGCTGTGGTGGGTGAGAGACCTTGTGTGTGGCTCGAGCAGCTCGGTGTGTGCGCTGCTTAGCTGCCCAACCTCTGTCGCTTAGTAGAACTAAGTGATTGAGGGATGAGTGAGCTTTGCCTCCCCATCAGCAAAGGGAAGTAGGGAATCTTTCTCTCTCTTTCTATTTCTTTCTCCTCTATTCGGGTGCTGTTCTATCTGTCAAATTTTGTTGGAATTCATAAGTGGATTTGCACATTACTAGGGGAGATTTGGAAGACAGATGGATAGGGACACATTCGTACAGTTGTTACAGATACATAAAAATCATTTTCCTAGGTGTAAAATAAAGCACCATTTTATAAGCTACTTTATTCAGATACTAACTTGATTAATATTATAAACTACTTGAATCAATTATAATAATTTTTTGAACCTGTATGAACGCAAGGGGATGTGCAGAAATGCAAATGGCAGCAATTAACACACCGATGCAAACAGAATGTGAAGTCCTTCATGCAAAGGCAGGAAAAAAGAAGCTCTTAGAGAAACTTTGAAGCCCTTCCTGACCCTACTGACAGGGAAACTTAGGCATTTGTTTGCTGCCCAGTAAATCAATGTTGACTTCTATAGTACAGCAAAAGTAAGGTGTACTTCTGAGGAGAAGGACCCTTTTCCCATTAAGGACTAATAAAAGAATCAGGTGCTCTGCCTGTGCCAACACTGCTCTAGAAGAGGACCTCTCGGCCTATGTGTTTTATCTCCCTTTATCCCACCTTCTGGCCAGATGTAGCCAGATACGCTCAGGTCTGTGGGACACTGCATGTGCTGAAGAGCATTTCCCAGACAAGACTGAGGCGAAAGAGTTTGTGAGGCTAACAAGGCTTGTCCTGAGAACCGGCTTCCCCTGACAAAGATGGGGTCCCATGGACGCCACGAGAAAACTCTCACTCACCTCAGTAAGCTTTGGAAAAGTACAGAAAACCTCCTCCTACCTTCCTGTGCACAGATGTCAGTATTCCCAGTGATTTTACTGCAATAACAAACTCTGGATGGAGTAGGAGCTAAGACTGAGATGAAAACTAAACCCCACTATCACTGTTTTCAAAGCATGACTTTGCTCTGCTGGATTTTCTCCAAGAAATTTTGCCCAATGTCCATGAAGCAGTTTACCCTGGCTGTATTTCCATCCTCCCCATAAAAGCCATCTCCCATCCAGTCAGGTGTTATTAACTTCCCTTACTCCACCCAAAGTTTTGAAAGAGCCTACATGAAGTTCAGAGACTTCAATGTCTCCTATGCTTCCTTCCTTTTCATGTTGTATGACTGTACAGGCATTGGAGCACAGCTGTAGCTAAAATGCAGAATAGCCATGCTAACATTGCTAAGTGGTTTGACTTCTGAGGGAAATACGTATCTCAGAACCGTGAGAGTGCAATAGAATTCAGTGAAATTTTGCATATTTTGCTTTGGTTTCCTATTGGGAATATTTCAGTGTATGGTCTTCATATAGCTTTCTGGCTTGCAGATCACGACGTCACTATCTGAAAAAGATTTAAACCTTAAAAGCATTTTTAATTTATTATGCCTGTATTTTGACAGAGTTATATTTGATCTTGGCAGGTCAAACCTCTTTGGGGAACAATTGAAAACATCTTTCTAAACTCATTATTGTCATTCTAAAGCAGCTCTCAAACGCTAAATAACTGCAAGTTTCAGTGTAAGGCAGCTGTAAGTTTATTACAGGCATAACATTATACAGGAGAAGTACTGGGTCTTGCATTAGCTGAACTGATAACATCTTACACCATTCTGACATGATGAGTGAGAATATGTGATGTCTGCTAACAAGGCAATGAAAAGTTTAAGTGATGCAATGCATTTCTAGTACAGCATGCAGATTTATGTCTTGTTACAACCTTATCAAAGTAGAAAAGCATTCCTGGATCTCTGGAATAGCACTAATGCTTGCTGGGGAAAGTATGAGAGATATTAAGTAGGGGCCAAAGGAAGGCAGAAATCCAGTCAGGTCAGTTCTCCCTGTGATCAGTAATAGATCTGGAAAGAATAAGTGTACTGAATGTGAAAGTTACCATTAAAGAAATAAGCCTAATCACTGAAGTTAAGCTTGTGTAATTGGAGGGCAAGTCACACTGGAGTTAAACAACATGATGATGTGGCTTTGGTGAGTCCCATGTTTCTATGAGATCCAGATCAGAGAAAGCCCAGGTATTCCAATTAACCAAGTATTCAAACACACTCTAATTCAGTCAGTGATGCCATTAGTATTTCTGGACTTAACCGTATACAGAGCTGACACTCTTAAAGATAATTATAGAAGGTCTGGGCTTTGTAACTTATATAAACTTATTTGCTGAAAGTATACAAAGAACAGTAAAACCAGACAGGACCCAGCTATAGCATGCAAGGAGGCCTGGAACGAGCAGGAGGCTGAAGCACCAGGTCCTGTGCTCAAACGGATCTCAGAGCAGCAGTCTCTCCTCTGCCACCTCACGTGGAGCGCACACTGCATCTCATCCTGGGTATAGAGGGGTTAGCAGAAGCGGTCGGGCTATGTATTTGGAGGCAACAGTGTCCAGGGAATGCCTGCCTTTGGAGGGGCCCAGTATCACTGTACTGGTTGCAAGAGCTTAACCCTGCCCATGATGGCAGCTTCCTGCTCCAGCAAGTCTGGCTGTGCTGACACTTGCTGGACCCGTCAGTGTCCTTGGCTTACTGACGAGCTAGTCTTGAGACATCAAGGACACTTAGGCACGGTGCAGACAGCTGCATGTCTGCTCTCGTAGACCCTGGATTTATTAGCCTGGACTCGGCATCACACTGATGCAGTCACATGGCATCTGGATTGCAGCTGCCTATGGAGTGAGCTGTGAGCGTGAGGGACTGTTCACTGGGCTGTAGATGTGGTCTGATTCTGCGTGTAAAGATGATTTTACAGGGTTCTTCCATAGGAAAGATAAGGGTTAAAAAATTCTTCAAAAGAAATCCAAGAGTAACAAATATCAGTTATCTGTTTGCTGTGTTGGCTGCACTCCCAGAAGGCCAAAGAGCTCCTAGTCTATCTGTGCATTTCTTCCACGTCACCTGAACAAAAATGAACCATTGTAAATTAATTGCACTCAAAAAAGCTCCTGGGGCTGGGCAAGTTGCTTCATTTTATGTAAACTCCTGGGCTTCTGACTATCAGTGCTGTCCTGTGACAAATTCAGGAAAATCTTGCTGTATATCACGTGTGTTTCTGGAGAGGGGGAGAAGCACATACACACAAAATAAATATTCCTGACAGAATTAACTAACCAAACCCTCATGGCAGAATTGATCATTGGAAATAAGTTTTCTTTTCCATTTTAAGCTGTAAAGTTGCTTTTAAAATTCTGGGATTTAGAAACTATTTTGTATTAGAGAAAACGTTCCTATAATCCATTATTTGATTTTGCCACTCAGAGAACACATTTGTGCAGCCCAACGGTTGTCACTTTTAAACAAAGTCTGCTTAACCCTTTCCAGATGCTGCATTATGTTTTAATGTGTACTTTAATATATTACAGGTCCTGAAATAATTACATCTCCAAAAAGGCTGTAATACTGAAGTAGATCTACCCAGCCTCTGTGTGTGCACATGCTGCTTAGAATTTGCAGTTGTTTTCATTCCTGTTGTTTGTGAGACAGCCTTATGCCTAAGCATCCTCTGAAAATGCACCCAGTAATAATAATATAATCACTGGGTTGTTGTTTGCGCACAAATGCAGCTGACACATCAAATTGCTAGCCGTCAAGCTTGTTATCGCTTGATAGCCCAAGCGAGCAAGTGCATAAAGGGATGTGCACATGCACTACTTGCATTGTCACAAATAAGGACAAGCTTTAATAGCTTGACCCTCCCATTAGAAATCCCTCCCACTGTTTGGAACGATACCGCTGGACTGGGCTCAATTGCTTGGAAGACAAAGGAAAATCATTAGGGGTTCAATGTGTTGGCCCTGTTTCTGAAAGTCAGTCCTGGTTTCACCATGATCTGAATACACAGAGGGACACCATCTACCTCTGCTTAGTATGCCTGAATGCTTTGTATAGTGTAAGTGTATTTCTGATGGCATCACCATTTAGGTATGGATATTAATCTTCACACTGTCATATCAGTTGAAGTAAAATAGGGAAAACCACACTGAAAGGTCAGCTGTTAGCATGATGGCTATTGATCTGGATTTCACAGTCTATCATGCATTAAAATGTGATCTTTTTGATAAATGGTATTTTTCAGGATCACAGATAACAATGGTCAGGCTTGTTTTGCAAATACAATTAGGACAACAACAAAACTGAAATTTGTGCAGCAAGGCAAAGAAATATGAGTGCTTCCACTGCGTTATTACTTATGAGATCAGAAATAGGCATTTATTGAATTGCCTTCTTGAAGGGCTCCAGATATGTCGCTTGAGTTTGTGTATGTAAAATTTGGGAAATGGTTAATAGTTAATACAGACGGTACTGTCTAATGCAGAATTGACATGGGAAACTTCTCATTTACTAAAATAATAGGCTTGAAACCACGAGAGGAAAATGCATGGGAGAAATGGGAGATCTGATTGAAACGACAGATTTACCGACCAAAACACAGCAGAAAAAAAAAGTGACTTATTCTCTGAGGATAAAATACTGACGCTGCATTTGTGTTTGCACAGGATAACAGGTAATTTTAAAGTAAAAACTGAAGCCCTGACCTGCACTGAAGGGATTGTAACACATGAAACACTTTACTTTTATGGATTCAGGGCTTGGCCCTTCTTTCCCAGGGCAGACTTGTTTCTTCGACGAAACCCTTTGGGATGTCTCCTGCACCAGCAGTGAGAGTGAATGTTTCTACGCCCTTACGCTGAGCTACTCTGACGGTAGGCAGGGCTTTTCTCACTTGGCAATTCTGCTTGATACAAGGAGAAAGAGAAAGACGTGGGAGAGAACTGGAATGTGGAAATCCATCCTCTTCCCTGGGCCAGCCACAGTCCTGGGCTTCTGATAGCAGGCCAGGCCCGGGAGGCACGGTGATCATGCACGTGCGTAGGAAGAAGGTTTAAAACAAGAAAACAGCAGGAGCTTTCAGGGAAAAGAGGCTACATGAAGTAGCCCAAAGACCCATAGCATGACATGATCCTCTTCCACATACAGTAGGGTCTGTAGTGCATACACAGCGCACCCACATTTGCCTTTCTGGGCAGTGCTTGCTCAGTGTCCTTTGAGTGCAGCCCTGTTGTGTCCCACAGTCTGTGTAGTGAGAAAAGGTGCTAAGGGGACAGTTCTTCCATATTTAGGCTGTTCTCATGGTTTGTATTTGGCTCATAAACCTGTGGAGATGTTCATTTTTTGGAGAGGACAAAGCATGTTTATCATCAGCTGCACTTCCATGAGCTGGAAGGAAATACTGCAATATCATTACTGTCAGTGCAGAGAATTGCAGTCATCCAGTTCATTCTCTGGTTGCTGTCACCAGTACTGGTTTTCACATCAGTTCCAGTGCTGGCATCCCACTGATTTGATTTTAAAATACTATCCTGAATGTGAACTCTCTGTGAGCGTAGAGTCTGGGTAAAGCTTGTTTGTTTGTTTGCATTTTGCTGGTTTGTTTGTCTTGGAGATTATTTCAGGGCAGGGTTGTCATCCTCATCCCCTTCAAAGCCTCACTGCCAAAGTGCAAGGATCCCGTTTGAGGCTTTTTCCTCTGCCAGAACGGGCAGCCAAATTATAGCATGGAGTCTGACAGCAGAAACTTCCCCAAGCTTTGCTCCTTTTTTAAAGACAGTTTGAAAATATATTCCCTACCATAAATGTTTAACGTAGAATTTATTTCACTGTTATGCATCCAGGTTTGTCCAGTTTCTATATCCTGAATCTTGATTTGAATTATGAAGTTTTCTACTTTCTCTATTGAAAGAGCTCAAACACACACGGCAAGATCATTTTGATTGACTGAATGATCCTTTTCTTTCTTTTGTACAGTACTTTGAATATGCATAACACTGAAGTTACCTCAAATGTTATCAATATTACAATTTTTCATGTCATCTTCTTGATCAGCATGGATCCTATTTCAGACAGACCCATTTTCTGCATAAGCATGTTACAACATCCAAACTTGGTGGCAACTCTGTATATGTAATGAACCATAACTTGCATTATAAAATTAAGCACCATGGTGAAAGTGAACCTTTCTGAGTGTTAGGAAGAAGGTAGACCTTGCAAGGTTTCCTCAGGGATCTTTCACCATGAGAATTAAAAGGGCTGTCTGTAGAAGTAAGGGTGCTTTGCTGCTCTCCATATACCACAGCTAGGGAGCTGAAGAGAAGGCAGTGGTGCTTTGCTTCTCTGCTTTCTGAACAGAGGAAATTCTCCCACGGCTACATCTGCTGCTATTAAACGCTCACTTTTTCTCTCAGTGTGCCTGTCTGTGGAATATACTGTTTCTGTTTTCAGAAGTGTGCACTTTTCCACCCCAGGCTACCATGCTGCAGCAGTTTGAGGCTAGGTACTCTTTATGATTGACAACTAGTGTCTGGATATTTGGGAACAAGATGATTTCGGGACTTTCAACAACATAAATTCATTCAGCAATATGTTCTGCTGTTTTCTGACGGAAATGAAAGCAAATCCAATATATTTGGTTGCTGTTGAGAATCATACTAGACACAATTTGGCTGATTTTTTCTTCTTAAATAGAAACAGACTCTTCAGTTTATTCTGTCAATGAAACACTTTCTGTTCAACCATTCCATCTGCTGCACCAACACAATGTACACCATTAGTTTGATCATTTCTATTAGCTCTGTTGACTAAATACCTGATTTAAGATCTTCAGTTTTTTTCTACTGATGTATGCTCTTGGGAAAAAAATTCTCTGTGTTACAGACAAACATTGTTTTGAATTACTGTCACATAACTTAAAGTATGTGTGTATAGTGCATCATTTCTTTAAGGGAGAAAATTCACATGTGATGAGGTCTGAAGCCCACAATAGAATAGTCTTAAATCTGTGCTATGGAGGTCAAAGCTCAGTTATCTTTACACCATTTTAATTTTTGATTTTGAAGAGTGGTTATACTGACTTTTGGTCTTGCATCTCATCAATTGCAGCTCCAGTCTTGGTATTGAGACAGATGTGGAAAGCAACAGGGATTTGGAAGGCAGAAGGATGCAGACGTTTCTGGAAACAGATGCAAGCAAAGCATGAGGCTAGACTGTAAAACCCAGCTGACCTTGTTACAACTCACTGTCTCTCTCCTCCCCCCTCAAACAGGCTGTAGTAGATTAACAGAAGCTAAAAACCTGATTCTGTGCATCCCAACTTACTTGAATTTGTAGGTAGGATCAAACACAAAAGATCAAACACAAAGCACTTCAAAAAAGAGATCACATTCCACCATTTCTTGATATTTGAAGAGAACAGTAATGACTGTCTTTGTCCCTGCATTAAAAGGTTATTTTTTAATGCTGTTCCATACAGCACAACTTTGTGTTGTGCCCACTTTTACAAGGCATTTTCTGATGCAAAGCATGGTATGCAGACCAGTGAAATATAAATAAAATGCAAACTGAAATGTTGAGAAGCAAACTCCATTATTTATCGTTAACTAAGATTATGCTATTCCCTGAGTAAGCAGAGCAGGAGGCAATCACAAAGAGTGTACTGCCTACAGACCTGAAGTAGGAAAACAGCAGAGCAATGGCTGTAAGCATCATTCTAGTTGCATGAGTTTTGAGTCTATCATTTTTAGATGGAATTTTGTTTCTATCTTAAAAATCTGGTCAGAGAGAGGCAGTAATTTGGAGGTTGAGAATCTCAGTTTCAAAATATCATTTTCTCTGAAATACCGTTTCTGAACGTTCTGCTCTAAAAATTACCTATTACTGAGATGCAAATATACATTACACTCTCCCTTTTTGTTGCCTTTCTTCATTGTTCATTTCTGTTGCCTGATAGCAATGAGCTGAACCTTCTTCGTTTGGTACAATGTAGCTTTCTATTCACCAGGACCCCAACAGGGTTCCTTAGAAACCTTTGTACCTTGTAGTGCATTAACTGTATTCATCAGCTGTGCCCAATGCAACATGATATCTTGAAGCTCGGTGGAAATCTCAGATAATATATTTTTTCCTTACAGAGTCTCGTTGCTTAAATTGACACACATTCTCCCTGTGATTTGTTTTCATTTATTTACACTTTGAAATGTGAGTATCCACATTTAATACTCTAAATGCATCTTTGTTGTCCTGGTCACAAAAGACATCACATAGCCATCATAGTAACAAAGTAGATCTCTTGTCTCACGCCTTCTGTCAGATCCGTGCATGTCTTAGTTAAAGAGAGAGGTGCCTTTCTCGGAGGAGATAGCTAAACATCCATATAGCATCGGTCAGATTCTTCCCAGGCTGAGACCCTGCTTGGAGGAAACATGTCAACAATGAATCAACAGTTATTAATACATGTAAGGTCTGATCCTGGTGTTTTGCATTTCAATAATGGAATAAATAATAAAATTCTCTTTCAAATGAAAGGAAACGATTCCAGCTACATTATACGTCCTGCAAATGTTGATAGGCTTGATTCTGATTTCAAGAGAATTTTTGTCAGAAGTTAAGAAGTGTAATAAGGACTGCCTCTACAATATCAGTATTACATTTGTGAAACACTCCTGCGAACTACAACATTCAGCATTATACAAAACTAAATTGCGCTTTACCAACCTGAGCAAAGCAAGATTGCTTTTCCTTTCAGACAGCACTGGGTTGTCAGGCTGCTGAAGTGATTAGAAGCATTGCAGGTGCCTTAAAACCCTGTTCTGCTGGCAAGAAAGTCTCTTTCATTTCCCTGGAACATTCTTAAGAACAAAGATATAGCCAGTTATGAAATATTGTTTTTTTTTTTTTTATCTATTTGTATAATCTATTGTGTTTAATAACCATTTGCAGTTAAGGAAATATATCTAGCTTTCTAGTATGCGCCAACAAAATCTACAGTATTTAATTTTCTCAGGAAGTTAATCTTCCTGGGACATATTTCTTTGTGGTGAATGGACTGCTCCTGTCTTCTGGGCTCTGATTTACTCATGGGCTGTGTTTGGGAACCTTTTGCTTACTTCCAGTCCTCCAGACCCTGCAGCTGATTGCATCTCTGGTGTGCTTGTGAAAACAAATTCAAATAGTCATTGTTCTGTGCTAGCAGAGAATACAATTTTGTCTCGTGGTGCTCATAGTTCAGTATCTGGGGACTGTTATCAGAGATCTCCGAAGTCTTTTCTGTAATGGGTAGATGCAGCCATGCACGCATCACCTAGTGCGTGGCAGTATATCCCATTGCCCAGTGCTAATGAGGGAAAACGGTTGTATCTGCATCTCATTGCGAGGGCTACAGGACTTCTCCACAGTAACGAAGTCTTTCTCATTCATCTGGATGAGTTCAGATCAGTGTATATTGCTGTCTGTTCAAGACAAAGAGACCATTCTCAGCCCTCCCATAGCCAAGCCAGACTGTGCATCTAGCATGCACAGTTAGATAGCTGTATCAGGGCTCCAGTTACATGGCTACACATGCAGGCCAAGACTGGAAGCCTGAATGTGTAGGCTCAGATATTGTTCAGATTCCACTTTGTAGTATCCTGCCTCTCCAAAGGAAGGCCAGCCAATAAAAGACTATCAGGCTTAGCTGCTTATCTCCCTCCAGTGATTTTTCTACTTGTGAAGTGACTCTAATTCATTGTAAAAGAACTGAAGGGCTTCAAAGAGTAGAACTTCAGGCCTCCCCTGTAGCGGAAAAGAAGCAAGGCCAGCACCTGCCAGCATCATTTATGGGACCTGGACTGCTTCTTAACATAGTTCATCACACTGGGTTTTCTTGCTTCAGCTGGAATTTGTCCATATTCTGGCTGTAAAGCTGTGGGTAGAGACTCAGTGCATCTGAATGCCTGACTGGAAATAGGAAGTCTGCAAGAAAGACCTTGGGATGTATCACTCAACCAGGGTATATTAGTGGTAGATTCTGGTTTAGTCTGGGCAGCAAGGAGAAGACAGAAATCGCCATTACAGAGGTCAGAAACTACCTTTGTGAATAGAGGTGGGGTGCTTAGACCCTTAGGTGCTACTTTGGTTTGGGTTCTCACTTCACCTGGAGAGCGATGAGTCTGTTGGTGATTGAAACTACAGAGACAGATCAGTGGGGCTGCACAGGAGACCTCAGGTCAAGGACTGGACCATTGGCAGGGGAAGAGAAATTCACAATTTGTTCTTATGGTGACAAACCAAAGTAGTGACAATGAAGAGCTGTTTTTGCTACAGAAACTTAGTTAGGTTAACGACAGACAGGTAGAGACAACTTTCCACTGAGATCTTCTGTCTATATCTATGTAGTAAATTAAACAGTGCCAGTGTCATGGACACAGGACCTTGATCTATATTGTTAAATTCCTAGAACAGTCCCAGGCATAACTTTTGCCTAGGTCAGCATTCTCAAACCCTGTATGCGGCTTGGAAGTTAATACAAGGGCAGGCTAACTCCCAGTGGACAGTCTGGAGGCAAAGTGAGTTTGACCGCACACATTTATTTCATTTCATGCCAGCTGGACTCAGCTCAGAGAATAATCCCAGGAACATTTAATTGGCTATTACAGATATAGCCCATCAGTCCAATCATGGCACATCCGATGAAGTTCTGATGGAGCTGTTGTTTCCGGACTGAAACAGGCATCCAGAGGACTTATGAATACTTGGGAACCTGTTGGTGAAGAAGATCTCAAATGACCATAGGTCATTAGGTGATTGCAAATTTTGGCCCTTAACAAGCCAATCCCCTGAAATCTCTGCCTTTGTCTATCTATGTGTATATGTGTATGTTTTTATTTTATAACTACAGAAATAGTTACTTTAAATGTGTGTGTGTGCGTGCGCGCACGCGTATGTTTGTATGTTTAAAATAACATTTTTTTTCCCTTTTTCCTTTGTGCTCCAAGGAATTCCCAAGTGCTTGAGAAAGTGGAAGAACCACAGTTAACATGCAATTGTATTATAATTATCCAAAGCCAAAACTAACTGAGCAGAGGAAAGCTTAATGGCCCTGGAGGGAGTCCTGGACAATTGTTTTATTTATATTACAAAATAATCCTTGCTGCAGCCATGGAGTTTGCAGACTGTGCTGCACAAATGTAGGTAACCCTGTGTGGTCATGGATATGCATGTTCAGTGTAGCAAGGTGGTAGCGTTTTTATAGTTGATCTCTGGGGGACGCTGAAGCTGGAAATTCCAAGGGGCAGGGACCTAATTCTCTTTCTCTTAACCCTTCTGCCCATTATTGAGAATACTGGCTGCTTCCTTCCTGATTTGAGGCGAAGACGACATATGAAAACGTTTTTGCAGCACAAGTCATTCTGAGCTGAGTTAGTTACCAGCCAGGTCCAGACGTCTTGTGTAGGACTGAGTGCCTCAGGAGCTTAACCCTAGCACAGTACAGCTGGAAATGGTGACATTTCCAAATGTGTTCTGCTGTCATGCAGTGATCTGGATGCAGCTGTCTGACAGAGAATGTCAGTCTCTTAGAAATGTTATTCATCCTTTGTGTCTCCTTTTAGTGTGATTTACCTTTTTTGGCTGAACTGTCCCAAGAGTCCTGAGACAGTATGTGTTCTGCTGTAAATTAGTTGTTAAGATGCCTATGAGAATGTTATTTGATCTCTGGATACTGAAGAGATTCCTCAGACCCCAAAGTATGTTTTGGCGAGTTATAATCCAGGAGCTCTACCTGCAGCTAATCAAGGTCACAGTCCATAATGAATGCCTAATTCCTAACCATTCCTGGGATGATCGCAAAACAGAAATCCATCACACACTACAGAGCTTAGAAAGTCTGTTTATGTAGACTGATGTCAGGCCAACAAAACAGCTCCTCTCAGTCACATAAACTCCTGTCTTCAGATATAACTAAAGACGTATTTCCCACTGATTTCCATTTTCTGTCATGACTATACACACACTGAATATGCCCTTGTTGAAAGGAAGGGTCTAATTACCCTGGCTGGTAATTACCTGGCTGGTAAGCCTCTCTCTCTGTCTGAATACCAGGGTATGTCTCAAACTACAGTTTTTGGTTTGCTTTGTGGTATTACTGGATCCAGGACCATTCACAACAGCTGTATGGCAGATTGTTTGGACTGGTGTCCAGCTAAAGCGGTGTTGGCTGCGTATTTTCACATTCTCCTTAATCTGTGTCATTTTATTATGCTGAACGTTATTAGAACCTCTCTGTACAGGGTCTCTCCTCTATTTTCAAGCCCTCCACTTCAAGCTGTGCATTTAACTGCATTTATGCAGTCTAGGTGGGTTTCATCTCACCTGGCCTGGCTACACAAGAAGAGAAGCATCCAGTCTTAGCTAGTAGTCAGGCTCCCTCTATAGTCAGTATCAGATATCTACCTTAGAGGAAATGCATTTCTTTTGCCAGTACTCATCCACCTACATAAATGGAATGCCTTATATGACTACCACAGATTTAGCAGAGGAGGAAAAAGAGGCATCTTAATCTACTGGTTTTAATTGCTCCAAAACCTAGGATGTTTATCAGGCGTAACTTACCGTCTGCAAAATCCTAAGAGATGCTTGGCCTCTTGACTTCTTGTTTAGGGTAGGAGGCAAAAATGCCTTTCTCTGACGTATGTTACTGTTGTAACCGAGATCCCCAGAGAAATTTCCAGAAGAGGCTTTTGGGGAGCTATATTTTCATTTTCCAGATGGAAATATTAAGATTCATATCACTGCGGGTTGGTTAAAGTCCCACTGCAAGTCTGTGAGTAGTTAAATTACAGCCCAGATCTTCTACCTCCAACTGTTGTGGTCAGGAGCACAGGCAGCCTAGCCTACAGGCAGATGCTGGGCAGCTGTGACCACATCACAAGCTGGGGCATCACATGCCAGAACAGGCAGCAGGAACGGAGAGTAGAGGCTATTGACCTCCAGACATTAGCTGGGAAGCAGAAGACTTCAAGGGACCAATTCCAGAAAAATAAAATATTCCAAGGAACTGGTTTTAAAAGACCTTTACTGAAATTATTAATTTTTGTGAATGAATTAAATTAACATAATTTTGTTTTACCTAAGCAGGTCTGACCTGGTTCTGTGGTCACTTCTAGTTGCGTACACAATAAGTTAATTACTTCTGTTACCTCTGACTTGTGTCCTTCAAATCTTCTTCCATTAACATCTATTTCTGGTCTTAAATGAAAAGCCTTAATTTATATAGCATTTTACAAAACATCTCCAGAAGTCTGTTAGCATTATTATCTTCCCTCTCAGTACGATCTCAGTACTTGTTCCTACATCTCATACAGCTTAAAGTCTAAAAGCTGATGAATGTTAAGGCTCCTTGGCTCTGAGAATAAATCTGTATCTGCATATCTAATCAAAACAGTCTTTCTTATTCTAGGCTGGAAAATACTGAGTTGCCGTAGAGCTCAGTAAAGACCACTTATTTTTGTGGGTGAATCTTTTGTGGCTGCTCTTGTAAATCTGGCCTCTGGATTTTGTGGAAGGTGGTCCTAAGCATCGCCAAGGAAGGAAAACATGACAGTAAGCAGAGATGAATACAGATATTAATGTTCCTACTGATTGTTTTGAAGCCATAATATTTGATACCATTTGGGAGACGTTTCCTGTGGGTCTGTGTAGTACAAAGTGCAGGTTTTAGAATGGCGTTTTAGTGAAGGCTGAAAGATATTGCTATAATATTTTAAATGGTTTTGAAAACATAATATAGGGATCTAATCTGTTTCTTCTTTGAATGAGAGTACATATAGCTCTGGCTTCAGCAACGCATTTATGAAAATGTCCTCTTCCTAATCCAGCTCTTTTAATCTATGTCAGCATTGGTTACTTTGCAGTGTTAAACCTGTCTGAGGAGGTAGGTAAATAGAGAGACTATTAAGCTAGACACAGGTCTGTCTGCTACTGCTATTTGGCTGCCAGCTATAACTGAGATGGTAAGTTTAGACCCAGCCCGTGGATAATACTTCATAAACTGTGGTCACTTCAGTAAAGGCCATCTGGGGCTGGAGAGGAGAGGTTTCTATTTAAGGAATAGGGATGACACAATAACTATAATGTAACCCCCAGTAGCTGAATTGGAAATGTTGTCCTCTCCTTTTAGTACTTTACAGAAGGGTTAATCTGCTTTGATCCGATGGGCCTTTGGACTCACATGGTGAAGTTGTATCAGTTTCCACAGCCAGCTGAGCACAGCCAAGTGGCAAGGACCAAAGCCAGTACCTTTTACCCCTTTGGCCTGAGCGACCAGGTGCCTATTGATTAGGATATGCCTTTTTGTCCAAGCTTAAAGTCATGCCTCTGGATCCTGTAGCAAGCTTCGCTGTATGTGAACATATGTGTTTATACATATGTATAAACGCATCTGCTTTTAGCAAAGACATCCTTTAAATTCCCTATAGAACTTGTAGTCAGCCCTGGTTTTAAATATTGAGAGGTTAAGCCCTGTTTCCCCCTCTCTACTCCCCTCCCCTTGATGAAACCTGTGCATTCCTGCATTACATCAGCGTTTAGGATTCCTAGAATAATGAGTAACAATTGTATCAGATTGTCTGAGGGCAGTCCAAGCCAAATTCATGAAACAATTAGAAGTGCAAAAGCAAAACTTCACATGTTCAGTAAAAAAAACCATCCAGAACAATGAGGAAAAAATATCCACTGTGAGCTTTGCTTTGCAAAAAAAAAAAAAAAAAAAAAAAGCCACTTGATTCTGCAGAACTTTAGAGCACTTGCTTAACCTGAAGCATGTAAATAGTCCAACTGGTTTTGGAAAAATCATATAATGGACTTCAACTGTTTGCTTAAATATTTTGCTGGAGGGGATCAGGGATCTGTGTTCTGCAAGACAAAGTGCTTTCTAAATCTCTGTTAGGTCTCTCAGTGACATTTTTAAGATCAGCTCATTAAAATTTCATGCTAAGGTTCATGCAGAATAGACACAAATTTGCAGAGATTTTAGGTAGGCAAGATATATGGTGAGGGCATTGCGAAATGTCTTAGTTTCCTGAGATGTTATATCCTTCCAAAGTACTGAAACAAAACTATTCGATGGATGTGGGATCAATATATTAAAAATATAGTAGTCTAGCAAATCCAGAGATGTGAATATCCTTGAATAACCTTCATTAATAGTTCAACTGTTCTTTAAACAAGCAGAGAAGAATGTCAGAGGCCTTAGTTTTGCTCATGTTGGGCCTCCTCCAAGATATCACTGTTGGGCTTCTGAGTCAGTGAGGCCCCCGCTCCTGACTGGGTATCATAAGAACACAACTCACTTGGGCCTCAAAAGCCACCCTGCCGATGAGGAATTGCATTTGCAGCTCTCGTGATGGTAGAGCGAAAGACAAAATAAGATGCCTAAGAAATTAATCTGTAGGGAAACAGTAAAGAAACTCCTAGTTTGGACGTTTTTACAGCCAAGGACAAGGAAGAAAACTGTAAACATCCAAAGAGGTGGGCATAGCATGTGTCAAATAGACAGAGCCCAGCTGCAGGAAGCAAGAATATATGATTCTGTTTTAATTAGCTAATAAAACTTTCTGTTCATTTCTATTGGGACACTGACTAGGAGAAAATCATAACACAAATCCTTTTGTTGTTTTTTTCGTATGTCCTTCAATCAGTACAAGGTTTCCAGTCCCTGAAGTCAACTGACATGTCAAATTCACAAGAACAATCTATGACGTTCTAAGAAATGTTGTCACAAGGTTAACTCACTTTTTATTGCTTTGAGGAGGGACAGAAACTACAGCAGAAAAAGAAGCAAAAAATGGACAGATGCAGATTTACTTTACAAAGACTGATATTGCCAGTTAAAAAAAAAAAAAAAAGAAGAGTAATCAAACTGCTCCACTCTGCCATCCCTCTCTAAATAGGATAAAGGGGAAACACAATCAATTTATTTCCTGAAGGTTTTTAATGCCTTGCCTTTTAGATAAGGACTTTGATTCTTGTCATGCGGTACATTTCCTAACAACAGCAAAAGGCAAAGAAGAAATAATGTGCTTAACACCGTCTGGTATTGTGCCAATCCCAATAGCGTGCCTTTATTTCTCTGTACATGGTTTATAGGTATCTGGTGATACAGCCGTATTGACCACATGGTCATGGGTTTGACGCAGAAAGCTCCAGACACATTATAAAGTTACATAAATCAGATGTAATATATTGTAGATCAACATAAACTCTAAAAGCAGTCTATATCCTATTATTTAGTCTTATTTTACGGGCTTAGTTCAAATGAATTGCTGTTTACATGTAATGTGCTAGGAAAGGACTATTGCAAATGTCTATTACAGTATATCAAGTCAAAACATGTTTGAGTTCAGTAGTATACAGCACATGCCACATTAAGACGCTAGTTAATTATACCAAATAATATTGATGAAAAAGAGCCCAGATCTTGGCAGTGTGTTGCCACTGGGGTGTGTTGCTCACAAACGGAGTTTTTCTTAGGTGATTCTTAAGATGCACAATCCAGTGTTTCTATGTCAGAAAAATACATCTTAAATTAAGGTTTGGCTGAGGAGACCATATTAAAATTAAAAGTTGGCAAATACCAGCTGTCTGTGTTTCATACAAAGAAATCCTAGTAGCATTACCTTCCTGTAGGAAGAACATATAATATACCACAGAGGATTAAGTAAGAGAAACCTGAAATGAAAGCAGAATTCCATGAATAGCTCCTTCAGTCAGAGATTACAATAAAACGTCAACTTGCTTAATAGGGCAGGTCATCTACCGCTTCCAGTAAAGCTCCTAATTCAATTTTTTTGTCTACAGACAAGCATTCTTGATCAGAGGTCACTACAGGAAACTAAAAACTCTACCTGAATTAAATTTCTATTACTTAATTATGTTATTCTGGAAAGTGTACATTTCTAAGTAACTAAATATGTGGACTTCAATGCACAGCATCCATATAAAATACCTAAAACATACATGAGAAATGACTTTAAAGCATATAATCCCTTTTCCCCTTAGCCTCATGTTTGATTTCCTAGCTAGAATTTGGCAGGTATTGAATGTAGTGTCAGCAAATATGAACTGTGATTTAAAAATTGATGAAGATCAGTTAAGATTTCCTACCTCCTTAGCTTTTTTTCTGCAGATATTCAAGTGAGAGCTTTGCTACAGCAAATAATGTCAGAAAAGAATTTTAACAGTATATCTTGAGTTGCCTAGTGAGTAATGGCATTGGGTTCAAACGCTTCCCCAGCTGGCTTCCAGTCCCAGTTTGCACGCTCAGCTGATTTTAGACCTTTTGCCTCTCACCTGCTTGGTCCAAGGCACCCAGTTACCCACAATCATTTCCATTTTTTCTCCCTCCTTGCTAGCACTGGTCCTGGCCTTTGGACCTAGTCTGTTCAGGTTAACCCATGTGCTGCAAGGGTACTGGGTGGGAAGGTGGCAGGCACACACATGCTAAAGGAATAGGCTCATTTTTCCCTGCCTTTCAGATTGCTCTGAAGATCCTGAAGTCTAAATGTTTCCTCACTTCATAGCAATATGGATGTGAAATGTGTTTGGACAGTCAGTAGCAGAAACATAACCAAAGATCTAGTTCCTATGGCAAGTCCATGGCACTTAGTATCTTTGGGCTCTAACAACTATTTAAAGCTACAGTCAACGACTTGGCAGTTCCATTACATGTGACACTGTGAACCAGCAACATGAAAAAGTCCTCATGTTGCCTCTTCTTCAGCAGCCATTCTCAAATGACCTGCCTCAGAACACGTCCTGAACATCCATTTGTTTCTTTTGCAGCACCTGATAGTTTTTAAGCCCCTAGAGAATGGGAACTCTGAATGTGAATCCTGTTTTTTTGCAAGAGGGGGCAACTCAATTGAAGGATCCAGCAAACACCTGGTGATTAGTGGATGAAGGGATCTGCTAAGGACAGGCAATCCAGTGGGTTCCTTGCAGTTGCCATCTGGCAGCTGAGCTAATCAGCTGCAGAAATTGGAACCAGTCAGGGCTCGAGGGGGAGGTTATAAATGAGGGTGGCTGATAGCAAACCTGTGGGCTGAGTAAGTGGGAGGTGGCTGCTGGGGAGATGGTGCTCCAGTGCCTTTAGTGGAAGGCTGCAGATTCTTCAGTCCTCTTGGAAAGCTGAGGAGGTAATTGACTGCTTTGATTGCAAGAGTCTAATGCCAGGCAGCTGTTGCTACTCTGCTCAGGCTGGAGCATCCAGGTAGGTGTTTTGGAGACATAGAGGCTGGAAGGGATCTGCTGGGCTGTGGGTTGTGTAAGATTGCAGGTGCTGCCTTGTATGGTCTCCTTCCTAAGCTCCCTGAGCTGTCTGAAATGGCTTTTCTACTTGTGCTCCTCTCGCTGGAAGGCTGCTTAGCTGTTTCAGAGAGGGACAGTAGAGGACATCATGTTGGTGTGCGTGTGTGTGAGCATCAGCTTCCACAGGTGCAAAGGATGTATTGGAGTAGTATTGCCACCTGACTGGCTTGCTCAAAATGTGCAACAGTACAATGGAAATATTTGTCATAAGTATTCTGTACCTTAAATTGTATAGTTTTTTTCTGAAGGTTACTGGCAACTCTTTCCGCAACTTCCAGGTAGGGGCTGGCATATCGTAGCTCTAAGATGGCAATTTGGGAAGATATTCTTTCTTCTGTAAAGTTTACGCAATACAAACACATGATATAATGTCCCTCCTTCTTTTGCGTGGGTTGGGCATTCTAAATCAGATGCTTTACACCTGTTAAGTTTCAGTTTAAAACTCAAAACCTGAAGGTAGACATACAAAATTGCAGTATGTTCACAAACTTTCTATGTCTGAACGGTTACACGACTTCAGTTAAGACCAGGCAGACACAGGACTGAGCCCAGGTTGTCTGCTGATTATTGGCAATATCAGCCTCAAACGTGATTCTATGTGATGCTTGTAACAGTGTTTCTTTTTAAAAAACAGCAGATAGTTCTTATGCATACTTCTAATAGCATGCCTTTTTCTAGCTTTAATAACTGCCCACTTTTAAATAAAATTAAGTGACTACTTCATGGTTTAAAAAAAGTTTTTTTCCTCATAATTCATGAACAGTGAGAAAAAATATTTTGAACTCCTGGATACCAAAAAGGAAGCTGTTTTTGTTGTGCTAGCTTTCAGTTGGGTTAAATTTCGATGGCTGAATAGCTAAGTCCTCACAGAGAAACCGACAGGTGTTATCAGAGATCACAGCCTTA
Organism: Struthio camelus; assembly: GCF_040807025.1. Taxonomy (NCBI): domain Eukaryota; kingdom Metazoa; phylum Chordata; class Aves; order Struthioniformes; family Struthionidae; genus Struthio; species Struthio camelus. The sequence continues at coordinate 54,846,892 of NC_090981.1, read as the reverse complement.
ACCACAGCAGCATCCACTAGCAATTCTAGAGCTGCTTCATAAAGGGCCGTTTTAGGCTGGCTGCCCCATAGCGTAGGGTCTCTCTTTGGTGCTTTGTCTTCTGCTGCTTTTTTTCTGTATCCTTCTTTTGCTTGGCTGAGCAGGATAGTCGCTCCTTGGCTCCCTTGTGCAATGTGTTTCCCCATGGATGTGGGAGAGGGACGCCCTTTCCAGCTCTCATTTCCTCTCTCCCACTGGAAGCTAGAAGTGGCTCGCAGTACAGAAAGCCCTGGCTGGGAGGTTGCGGTAGCACTTCTGGGCTGCTCGTCCCACCCTTTCCCTCTCCCAGTGCGCGCCCAAGGTTTTCTTCTGCCGTGGTTCACAGACAGCAGCTGCTCAACTGGAGCCTCTCGGAGCAGACTCTTCTTGTGCTCCCCATGCTTGGATCACATACGTAGTGGTTTTTGTAATTTTTAACGTAATAGCATATCTATTACTAGGATCTAGGAAGGAGACAATGCAGAAATCCCTGTTATTAATTATTTACTTACTACTTTTTATATGGCTCTTTAAAGTGCACTTCTCATTTTAGTTTTCTAGGTGTTACTTTCATTGCTGCCAGCAGGTTTACAGTTTTGGTGCTGACTAGTTGGATGTCTGACATATTTGAAATTGCTCTAACATGGTAAATGCCTGATTAACATTTACTGAGATGCAAGCAGTCACTGAACTTGCAATGTATTGTTCCATGTATTCATGATAAACAGGGTTATTTCAGAACTTTTCTCAGGGTTATGGTAATACTGCCTATTAAGAGACAGACTGAGCTGCGGTAGGATTCGGTTACAGCAGTGAGTGAATTTGGATGTCTTTCTAGCATGGTAGTAGAGTTTTAACCCTTGACTGAAATAGTATTTTCTTTACATGCTTTGGTGCAAGCATTGATTTAGACAGGGAACAATGCCCTTTTTCGCTAGCTAAGATTCTTCCCCCTGACTTTAATTGCATTAGAGTTTATTTATGTGTACTCATTTAATTAAACATAACTTCCACAGACTTTGGTGCAGTGGCCATAAATCATATGCTTTGAATTTAGAGGTGGGGGTGATAAGACTTGGGCTCATGCGTTCAGTTTTGTAGACTCAGTCCAGACACGTAGTTTCACCAGTTCATCTGGTTCGTACTAGCATTCCTTGTCGCTGCAGACAGCAAAGCCTTTACTGTAAGACTTACGTAAAATAAATCCGTTCCAGTTCCCTCCTTACTTGTGAAAGGAACAAATCTTGTGCGACTGTTTCCCATTTTACAATTCAGTGACAAAGAGAAGAAGGTAACTGCCAAAAGGGTAGGGCCAGAGGGCCGAGGCACCTTCCTCGTCCTGGCCCTGGCACCTTCCACCTCCCACTTTCCTCGTCCTGGCCCTGGTGCTGATTTGCCAGTGTGAAGGGAGAGGCACCTTTCCTCCAGGCAGCCCTCGGCAGATGTTCTTTTTTTGCATTACATAACGCAGGTGAATGCAAGCCACGATTAGCAAACCAGTTTTGTTTTTCCTTCTGTCTCTTAGTAGGACAGATGCACGGGCACTGTGCGGGCTGGGGAGGGGGAGTCTGTCGGGTCCCCTTGGTGGCTGAGGGGAGAGCGGCGGGTGGAGGTTATAGGCAGGCAGAAGCTTCGGTGTTGTCCTGCAGCCTGGCTCTACTGTTGATGTTTTGGGGCAGCCCCAAGGCCAGCCGGGGAATTTTTGTGTCAAGGTGTTACCACTGAGATGCATGGGCTCTTGCACAGACAGCCCCAGCCAAGAGCGAATCCCTCACCTGCCTGGCTTTGGACGCTGTTGCTTGGTATTCTCTAAGGGTGCTGGAAGGCATGAACACAAGTTTAGGATGGTATTACTCACAACAAATGTCATCCTAATCTTGCAAAATTCAATTTCATATTGGAGGAGGAAAAAAAAAAGACAGTTCCCCATCGGCCTGCTTGGAGAGCTTGACTCAGTTCATTTTCTACTTGCAGCAGGTGCTTCCTTGCCAGCCAGCTTAGAGACACAAACACATTTTGGTATTTCACTTTTCTCTAATCCAGGATTTTTTTTATTATAGTAGGGTTTTTCCAGTTCCTAGACAGTGCTAATGACAAGCTCCAGCCTCTAAAAGAAGAGTTATAGAGAAACTCTGTACGAGATTCCATAAAAATATTTCTTTGAACACTCCTTACTTGATCCAACATCTCATAATTTTCTCGTTGTTCCAGCTTGCTGGCTCTGACAGCTTTGTGGTGGTAGCTACTGTCTCCTGCTGAGGCTTCCTTAGGTTCATTCTGAACTTTTTTCTTAAGGTTTCTGTCTGCTAAAAACACTTGTTTAACAAACTGTATACAAGAGCACAGTGGACTCAACTATGCAAAAAACTTATATCAGGTTGTGATACAATTATGTTTGCTTGGTTACAATTCCATATTTACAATGGGAAAAAAAAATATATAAGTACATAGCATTGCACTTTTCTAATGAGAACAGAGAACACCTGAGTGCTGTTACTAGTCCTTGTACTTACTTTTGCGTTTTTTATTTGCAAGAAGAGTTGGATATCCTTTGAATTGTGCTCTGAAAATAGAAGGTGAAAATGGAAATTTTCTTAAATGCTTTTCTGCAATTTAAAGGTAAAGGTAGTTCAACTAAACTTACATAATAAGAAATTTCTCAGTGAAAGCCACTGTCAGTATGCAGTCTTCGGCTCTTACGTAGCAAAAAAGTCTTTCTTTGATGTTTTCCTGTCAACAACATCAATTGAGAGCTTAAAGAGATTTAATTTCTTAATTTACAAAAAAAAAAAGGGTAAAAAGATTGAAATATTCTGCTTATAAAACCAGTTGCTTAGCTCCCTCTTGAGTCAAAATCCCTGTGCTCCAGACAAAGTGAAATCATTTTTTTTGTTTTGGAGAATATTTTTGATTTTCATTGGATTCATTTTGCATTTACTTATGCATTTACTTATGCAATACTTATTACATCAGAATCTTTCTGCTTACTTTGTAGATATCAGTGATGATTCTCTGCAGAGCAAGTACATTAATTTCTGCTCTTTGCATTTACATATCTTAGGCTGCAATGTGGATATGTTGTCCTTTTTTATAACCCTTATTTATGCAAATGCTAATTAATATAGAAGGAAGACTCTGAAAGACAAAATCAGTGTGAAAAGGTGGAGATCATTTGCCCGCTTATTTGCTGTGATTATGAAAATAAGCTTTGCACAGTTTCCCCTATTTTTGTAACAAAATGGTCATATCTTATACTATGAGCTACAAACTGCTTATCTGTTGAAGTATGCCCAGGCTTATAGGGACTACACTCGTATAATGCCCTGCAGAGTATGGGAATGGAAGTGGACAATGTTTATCTTGCATACCTGTGGTTTCTCTGCTTAAGGGACAGAAATGTACAGTGCAAGTGAAAACCATACTTGTGCTGTACGTACAAAACTGTCTTTTCCCCCTGCTTGCGGTGGGAAAGGAAAGTGGGAAGCATCTTTTGGGATGTGAGGTGGAAGGGAGGGGGCGTGGGGAATAGTCTTCTCCCTTGAATGAGCGAATAAGGCTCAGACTGCCCAGCTGCATTGCCTCACAGGTCCCATTGGAGAGCAAAGGGGCATTTCCCAGCCCATTTCTTTTCTCTCTGTCTTTGAGAAGAGGTTGAGCCTTAGAGGCTCTGAGGACTTCCAAGGTTTCTCTTTTGCTTTGTCCTTTGTATGGACTTCATTTTGCCTGTTCCTCCCCACGAACTTTCCTACTTCCATCTGGGTTTGGCCACCTCTGAGGGAATTCTCTGCTGCTAGCTGAATCATGAGATTTTTGCTGCCTTCAGAGAGTGCAGAAGACAGTGTCGGTTTCCTGAGGAAGCAGCAAGAAAACGTCTCCGGATGGCTATCATGTCCCACACTCACTGCATGATGAGAAAAGTCTTGAGAGATGGGACAGAAAGATCCCACTCTTCTATTAGATTCATTGGCACCTTTTTGGTGTTCAGGCCTGACTAAACTTCCTAGGAAGAAGCCTGGAGTTAATTATATGCAGCTTCTGGGTCATCTTCCAGCTTTGTCTGAGACTGTGTTCTACCTCTGAGAAGAAATGCCCCATCAGGAAGGTACTGGGATCTCACAGTGGGCTCAGCCTGTTTTCCAGACAGGGCGTTCTTCTGCTTTTCTGTTTGAATGATGTTTGTTTATTGCATTATTAACAAGTTTCTTGTTAGGGAAACCTGGGCAAGTTAGGGAAACTTCCTTAGGGAAAAGGCCTTTTTTTTTCCTGGTAAACCTTACCACCAGCTTTTAGTTTGCCCTATAAATGTAATTTTTGTAAACAATAAAAACAGGACCAGCTGGAGCAGACACTTTAGTTCTTTAGTCCCTCTTTCTCTCTTGTGACAGCTTCTGTCCAGTAAAGATAGAGACTGTCTTTTGGGAAGGTTATCTTGTAGTGGTATTGTCCCAGTATAAATCTTTTCCTTGTTCATTTTACAGTACAGAAGTAATGAGGGCTGTTCACAGGAGACATGGCACTGACAGGATTTACATTCAGATTTAGTTGTTCTGAAATTTGAGATCAAAAATGTCCTGGCTGCTTTACTATCATGATGATGTTCTTACAGCTGGTGGAAGTGAAGCAGAGTCCTAATGGTTTTCACACTAATTACTTTTTCCTGTGTTACTATCCTGTCAAGTGATTGTTATGAAATACTTTTGACTGCATTTAAAAAAAATGTTAACTGGCTGCATTTAGATACACAGAAGTCTGGACAGTAAAAAGCTGTATACCTTTGCACTTCCTGTGTGTATTATGGTATATATGTAATATAAGCATTAATGTATTAATGAGCACAGTTAAAAAGCAGAGGAGGATATAAAGAATGCTATGTTGTACAGTTGAAAGAAAGAGGGTTGAGAAGCTTAGCTCTTTCATTTCTGTTGTACATTTATCTTTGAAATAAAAGCTATACTAAAATCATGTTCTGTTTGTTAATTCCTGTGCATTGAATTCTGAAGTTGTTTCTAACACAAGTGTTTCTGTCTGTGGAAATACATACATCTCAGTACCTACAGAACTGTACTGTATCCAGTAAAAGGGGAGTCCTACTCTTAGACACAGCTTCCAAACCCTACTGGAATAATACAAGAAAAAATCATAGATGCCAATGAGCGTGTGTGAGTTCGCTTATGAAGTCAGCATGCACTCAGATATATGTGACTGATTCTGCAAATGTAATTGTTTTCAGCAGAGACTTTTCAGTATTCTTCTAAATGCAAATAGTTTGCGGGTGGTCACTTGTGTTTTGTAGTGCCATAAGTTTTTGGCTGTCAAGGATTAGTTTCTAGCTCTTATCGTTTCTTATCTGTGGCAGTCATGCCTGCTGTTCTGAATTTACTTTTATTTCTTTCCTGTTTTCCGATTTTGCCAGTTAGTTAGGTTTTTCATTTCCAAGCAAAGCTTTCAGTGCCATACTTCCATCAAATAAATTTAAAAAGTAGATTGCTATAATGATCTCATTCGCTTGGGGAGTTGGTCTTTATCCTCTAGAAATGATTTGTGTTGCCTAACTGAACTGGTGTAATTATATTTAGTACCAACATGACTACCTCTTCCGTGCTGTTTCCTAGCCAGACCCTGTACTCGCATACATCCACATGCTTTCATTGAGTATAGTAGGAGTTGCAAGCCATATATCTAATTGCACTTTTCATTATGTAATCAATAAACATATTAGTTAATTGCCTAGTTTTGCTTCCCTTTTAGGGATAAAATGAAAATTGATTTTCCAGCCTTCTGACTCGCACCTGCATTGAACCAGTTTTGTGCTGCCCAGCTAGTACAAGTCCAATGTTTTCAGTAACCAACATTCCCCCTGTTTTTTGATGGTGGAGCCAGTCTTTGGCACGATATTTAGACAGATGATTAACTTGGAGACTGAATCATATTCTTCCCTGTTCCTTGAAATTGAACTTGTGGTAAAGCAGTAGCTTTGTGCAAGATGTGATTTATAGGTTGTCGTTCTTTTTTGCCTCTTTTCCCCCCTCATCTTGAAAGGATCAGAGTGGCTGGCAATGTTAGAGGCAGAAGAAGGGAAATCAGTTAGGTCCAGTGGTTGCTGTAAGGGCACCTCTGCCCCAAAGCAGTTCCTGATCACCAATCACATTAAAAGCTGAGATTGCTCATACAAAACCTCCCATACCTCATTAAATACACGGTGTACCTTGTCTTGCTGGCTTTCTTCCTGTCAGGCTCCCTCTACCCGTTTGCCAGGTTAGCTGTATAAGCTCTTTCTCTGCTAGCCTACCACTTTGGCATACCCCTGTTCTGGATAAAGAAACTGCAAAGCTGTGGGATCAGCTGTCAGTACACAGGGGAAGGAGGGTCAGTGCATGTACCTGAAGGAGATAGCTGTTGTGACTAATTAATGGCATTTTTCCTCTTTGAGTTAGGTAGTCACTGTGTGGTTTTAATTAAGCCTAGGTGCAATAGGAGAAGGTGGCTATTTGTTTCTCAGTTATGGATAAGTCTCTTCTGATCCAAGGAGTCAGTAGGGATGTTTAGAACTGGAATCATATCTTGGAAGATTTTCAGAGCTGGGATTTGGGTTTGTGCATCTGTGGAGGCAAAGGAGAGCATTAGGAGGCAATTGGTAACAATGATAAAATATAGTCCCAGTGATTGCAAGTGATCTGTGAGGTCCCTGCAGTACTATAGTGGACACGCTATGATGTTGAAAACCAGCTTTCCATGTGTTATCTGTATCTGAGGAGTGCTGTTTTGGTTGCCAAAATGATGTGAAGGGTTGCTTGTGCTGTGTGGCTGAATGCAGTATCTGGAAACATTACTGAAGAAAATCCTAATTGGCATGTCCAAAAGAAAATTCGGGTGGAGTGAGCTGGGTTTGAAAAAGCTGTCTGCGGAATAACTTTTTTGTAAAGACAAATAGACTTGCATAATCTAGCAGTTAGGTGTTTGCTGATTTTTCCTCTCAAAATAACCAGTGTTTGGGAATAAATTGTGCTAGACATGCTGACATTTTCATACTAACTAATGTGTTTTAGTGAGAGAGCTTGGGGAAAAAGGATAAACAGTGTTATAAACAGAATCTGTGATGGGCTGGTATGCTACAAATTCTTACTGGCATGAGTTGGTGTTATATCATTAATCACAAATAGTAGACTTATGTGTGTGTTGTACTGGTGGCCAGATGAGTGGCAAAAACATTTTTGCCACATGCTATCACATTTTAGGAAAGCTGAGTAAGTCACACCCATGATCTGGAGAGCCCTGTGATAAATTGCATTTGATGCAGTGTGCTATGTGTTGACATGCCAGTCTTCTAAATTGCTTTTAAAAGGTGCTGTCTTAAAACAAATGCTCTCAATCCCAAACCAATAATCTAATTTTACTCAAAGCGTGGACTTCTAAGCCAAAATCATACTCATGATCATGCCCATGGCAAACAATAATTGGGTAGGAGAGGGGAGTTTGTCACTTGTTACAACTAGAGATGAAAACAAACATACAGTCGAAAGTCCAAGAGGGCACGTTTCCAATAGTATTAAAGTACTTGTTCCTAGACATGGTAAATCATGAGATATTGGCTCTTAATCTCCTAGCATTCCTATATATAGGAACACTGCTTCAGGACATATTAGGAAGCTTTGAGAATGTTTTAATGATTGTTTTCCTTTCAGGTTAGTTCTGGCTGATTTAAAAGCGCTCCCAGGCACTTGTTTAAAAAGTTGTGCTTTAGCATAAGTGCAAACAGTCAATAGTGGCTTTTTTTTTTTTGAGGAAACCTTAAACTGTCAATAAAGATGCCATGAGGAAAAGGTAGCACCTTCCGTAATTCTGTTGCTTAAAACCCCTTGTTTCATGGCTAGCGACCATCAATGTTTCCATTGCTGCCTAAAGCAGGTGTCTTCTGCAGCTAGCATCGTCCCTTCGCTGTAACAATGGCACGTGGCTAAAGTATCACAACTAGTAGCGTTGCTGATATCAAGCATGACCAGGTTTTAGAGATGTCTTTGGCCTTATACTTCCTAACAGCTGGCCAGGAGGGCAGGAGCACCACTAAAAAGCCTCCCTTAAGTACAATGTATTGGACTTGGCAATATTACCCATATATTCTGTGCATCAGGAATAATCTTATGTATTCACCAGGGTTGTGACCATGAATCCTTTTTCAAATATGGAGCATGCTGACCTTACTCTGTGTGCTTTAAAACTGAGAAAAGTTTCCATTAGAAAGAGCAAAAACTTCTGTGAACTGAAAGAGGAATGGCATCTCTTACCCCCTTTTGCTCCTTTCCAGCTGAAAGCAGAATTTGTAAGACTTGCCTGTGCTGCCTGCAAACCTCCGACTTGGCTGGCTGCATCCGAGCTCTATGATATGGATACCAACAACAGCAAAAGTCATGTGTAAACATACTGTGGGTTTTGGACAGCCCCCACTGAGACCTGTCCTGCCACAATTTAACTGTTTTTAGTACTCAAACCAGCCTATGTCCGTCCCTTGCACCCGAGTTGAGGTCATCACCCTAGATTGCTGCAGAGATGCTCTCATACTTGCATATTGCAAGCTCAGAATAGTCTAACAGTCCTTGGCTCCAGCCTTCACAGGACTTCTCAGTGCTCAATCCCTTTGGAGCTTGTTTTTTCAGCCAGTATAGATGATTTAAACAGGTCTGGCACTGACGCAACCTTGAAATCCCTGAAGTTGAATTTTATTTTCCCTAAAGAGAGATTTTAAGAATAAAGCAGAAGGGGTGGAGGAAAGAAAATCTTTCAGAGGAAAGATGCATGTTCTTCAAAAGGTCTGTCCTAGAAACAAATTCATTCCTATTTCTAGGCCAGGATACTTCAGAGGTGCAGATTCATTTTATATTTTACAATGTAGTTCGTAAGTTAGACTACCTTTGCTTTAGTAGTTACTTTCAAGCTCATTTGGGTGAATAAAAGCTTAATCACATGAAGAAATTAACCTACGCTGTCAAGTTCAGCTGATCCATGCTTATCTGCCAGTATCAAAATGATAGTGTTAGCTTACTTTGCAAAGGCAGCAGGTGCCTTGACTAAAGGAGCATGCACCAGCAGTGACCATGGCTGTCTGCATGGTGCAGTCTGGAGGAAATTTTGAAAGTGGCAATGTATACCTGAAGGCTAGTAAGTAAACTTTCTAGCTTCGTAAAGGCCTATACATTTAGCCCTACACCTGTGGACAAACTGAGCTATTGCAGAATGAGCGTAAGAATTGGGCCATGCTGGCTAGCAGCCCTACCTTGCTTTTTAGTTGTTCTGTAAACTGAAATGCAACAATTATGAGGCCAAACCACATTGGGCCAGGGTAGTTGTGACCGCACTCAGGCTCTTGTGCAGGTCTCATACCCAGGGAATGACTCCTGCTGTTAGAAGATGACCTGTTATTCCTGAGCTCAGTTTCCATCTGCTGAACAAATGGCAGTCTGGGAGGGAGGGTAGCAGTCCTTCTAATTGCACAGTGTGTCGCTGCCTGACCCAAGCCAGTGCCCACAGTACCTGTGACTGTGGCTTCTGTGAAATGGAAAGCCTACCTATTGCGCTCTCTCCTCTGTTACCTCAGTGTTTTAAGACACATGTACTATTTAAGCCACTATTTTTTTTCCATGAAATGACCCTGAGAGATGCCTTGGTGCAGGAGTCCTCAAATATGAGATAGCAAGTCCTGCTCTTGCAACCTTCCCAGCTGGAGGGTTGTGTCTACTTCTTGAGGACAAATAACAAAAAGAAAGGAATATATCCAACTGCCTTTTTATTTGCCAGAGATAGAATGAGCAGTTAATTTTACAGTAGCCTAAATTAATCAAAGAAAAGCTCACCTAATTCAAATTTAGAGACCATGAAATTGCAAAGCCTTATGTAAACATATGTGACACTCCAGAAGTCTGCACTAATGTGTGAAACATGTAATCTCTGAGAATCACTGAGAACTGCTATTTTAATGGCAAGTCCCAGAGTAAGGTGCGGATCTGATATAAGAAACTGCAGGGCTGCTGCATATTAGGTGAACTCTGACTTTATACAGCTGACTTTTTTCCTCCTCTTTCCAAAGATGAAATACTCTCTGAAACCCACACAATTCCTTTACAACAGTGCTGGAAATGTCCTGTTCCATTTTGCATTGCTGGCTGCCATGCTGTGTGTTTCCTGTAGATTTTTTTTTAATGCTAAGTGTATTTTAATGAAATTAACGATTTAACCACATTTCAGTTTGAATCATCTGGCTGGAAAGAATTTAGTTTCCATGTCTGCTTTTCTTAATCCTACTGCATAAATAGATATTTGAATTTTTGCAGTTCAGCAGCAGAAAACTCAGTCAACCCTCTTTGGCCTCCATTTGAAAGTGCGTAAATTTTGGTAGTACATCATGGTCCTGCCTGAGACCTGGGCTCTGAGTGCCAAACTTTATACAAAGCAAGAGGCAGTATCTGCTCCAAAGAATGTATAATCTAAAGAACCCTGACAAACTGGATTTACTTCTAATTTTTCCTTGCCTTTGTTTCAGAGCCCATTTTGCTATTAAAAGCTAGTTTTGTTTGTAGAGGTGTTACTGTCTCTCTGCTCATTCGCTTCTGATTTAAGTCTGGGCATCAGCTGTGTTCCATAAAACCAAAGTTTCGGAGTCAAAGGCTTGCGGAAGAATTTCAGCTTCCCTGATTTAAAAATTGAGTTTCTCATGCATATAATTAGGGAGACTGTCTTGGAAATGAGATTCTCAGGCTCAAAATTAAGAACCACCAGTTAGTTGACACTGATTAGGATATTAGGACCTAACTTGTGATTTTTGAATGTTTGAGGTTTATGGTGCTGACAAACTCATGCATCTAAGAATTTATACTACTATCTTAAAAATAAGCTCTTCTAGAAATCTGAAGAGTGAGTTATGACCAAAAAAAAAATCCCTGAATAGTTATTTCATTTGTTGCCAATACACATCATCGCTGCAGTTAACGGAACTGTTAAAGCTGACAGTCAGTTGAATATTTAGGGGACTGTGGAAAATCCCCCATTCTGTACATGCAGCCTTTTTGCATGAAGTAATGCTATGCTTTATTTTGAGGAGAAAGAAGACAAAACAGGAGGGCCACATAATACATAGGAATGTGTTTTCAAGTGGGATAGTTCTTTTGTGGTCCAATTTTACACCTGCAAAGTTCAGATGTGTTGGGCCTCACACCTAGCAGCATGATTACTTATCTTTGCATCTGCCCCAGCTGTTGTGAGTGCAGCTTTGAAGGGAGGGAAAGCAGGGAAGATTTTAAACTTGCTTTATGCCTCTTGATGCCATCTGAGAAAAAGATACTGCTCTACATGAGACTATATCGCAGAAAAAAAGATCATCCCTATTTATAAGAACAAATAATGGAAATGAATATGAACCCTAGTCAGCAATCTGATATCCCCTCTGTTATTTCAGGAGTTATTTGACTTCCAGGATTTGTGGAAATATAGCACCAACATGAGAAAGTAGTTTCAAACTATCAGGCTCCAAGGGGTGCTGCTGCAGATAAAGGATATAAAACATGTATGCTCAGACTGGCATTCTGACCTTGATGATACAATGAAGATTAGAACAACGATGACAAAGTTAATTGCTCAACATAGAAGATTATTGACCTTGACTTTTTACCAAGCTTTCAGGCACCTTCTTTATTACTAGAACCTACATAACTTACTTCTAAAGTATTGCATTTCTTGCCTCCTCTCTGAGCAATGCCTCTACTAGATGGAGGATTGTTCTGAAGCGCAGGAGCTGCTCCCTGTGTGTCACCTATTCAGAGCAGAGAGCTCTGCGTGCTCGGTCAGGTTCAGCAAGGATGGGAAGGAAGTCATGTGCGATTCTGCCAACAGGTCTTTGCAGAGCAAATTTTTCCACACAGTTTCTCCCCCTTCGCTGAATAAACAATTCAAGGCTCCAGGGAAGTCTGAGACGCTCTGCCTATTATTAATGTGCTCTAGCCACTCCTTTCTAGACCTTCTGAACTGGAAACAGGAGATGATAGCAGTGTTGTGGCGAAGCGGGAGACCACACGCAAAGCAGAGAAGGCAGGTGCAGCCGGGGAGGGAAGTTCAACCTTGTGCAGCAGGTCAGTGTAAAACCTTTGTGTAACAATGCAAAGCAAGAGGATGCACTGACGCTGAGCCGCGCTGATACAAAGGGGTTATTTTCACTTGCCTAGGAGCTGGTTTTCTCCCTTTTCACGTCCAAGCACTTGTAAAAATAGAAACAGTTCATAACATGATTTGAAATATTTGCGAATTCAGCTTTTGCAAAGCCTTCCCCCTTTGTATCTCCATTGCGCCATGTTCTCTGCCCTGCTCTTCTGTTTTCTGTGTCCACAGGGTCAGGTAGGGATACCTGAGTGAACTTTAATGAGCTACAATGCCACTGAAAGCAATTCAGTGTCAGCAGCCCAAAGCGCCAGAATGGCTCACTTGTTCTGCTGAGAGGAAAAAAAGCCTGTCCTTTACCTCCAAGTAAGTGTTGATAACATAAAGCCTAAGGGACTTGATCCGTCTCTGCAGGGTTCCCAGATCAGGCTCTGCTTGGTCTCTCACTTCCTCAACCATGTCCGCTTCTCAGTCTCACATGCTCACACCTTCTTTTTTTGTCTCTTTGGGGACATGCATGACAGTAGGGGCTAAGAATACTTTTGGCCGCGAACTTCAAAGCTACCGCAGGAGACAGATGCATCATTCTCATTGAAGTATATGGGGAGCTGTGTGTCTAAATTCTCTATGCCGCTTGGAGACTTTATCTTTGTACTGGCTGATCTACCTCAATGCCGCTGGAGGACTGTGATCCAAATAGCATATGCAATCGATGATATCAAACTGATAAGGTGCTGGTATTATCCTGGATGCTTGTTTGACTCCTACTTTGGGCTGCCCTGTGTAGCCGGGAGTGGCCCAGCTCTGTGCTGCCCTCTGCCCTTCTCATCCCGTACATCACCTGAGCTGCCCTCCCTGCCTGTCTGCTTGCCCACTTCCCCTCTCGATGAAGATTCTCTCTTTGCCCAGCAAGGCCCTAGTGCAAAACTGCTGTGTAGGGAGAGATCCATGGGGTGAGAGTATCCTGGAAAAGAAAAAAATTTCTTGAGGAGATCCCATGCCCTTCAGATCAAGGAGGAACAGCACACCTCCTTGCACTGCAGTCTTTGCACTGCACAGAGTCCCTAAAATGACCCCCTCGCGGAAGGGAGCATGGGGACAGACTCCTGACTCACTTGCTGGAGACTTCAGACTGCTTCCCTTCTCCCAGAGGTTCAGTGGTATCAGGATGCCTTTTTTGGTATAAGTAAGAGATTGGCATGATATTGTCCATCGCTGCTCTCTATGCAATTAAACTGCTTTTGGTTCTCTAACTGCTTTACCTGTGCATCAGTCATTCAGTCATTATGTCTAAAGCAGCTGGAAAATGTATATGTTAGTATCGCTGATCCTTTATGGTTTTCAAAGACTTAATTTTATTGAGAATAATAAAAGTGGAATTAGGATGCAAGTGTCTGTGGTCTCTGTTTTATGCATGGATTTAGTGAACACTTTGTGCTGCTTTGTATAAAACCCCTTGTACTATGGTAGTAACAGGAGTAATACCAGTAGGAGAACTTAAAGGGAACAAATCATAATTTGCTCATTAATAAAGCAAGTAGTACCTTGTCTGGTATAGCTCTTCTGTCAAGTCATCCTCCTGACTTAAGTTTCTTCTAGGTTTATATTCAGACACACAAAAAAATCTTCAACCCTTTTTTATAAAGAGTGGAGAGATGATTAGAAATGTCTGTCTGTCATAAACTTTCCCCAATGGAATTTGATGTTTGGAACTAAAGGAAAAGCCTGCATATCCTGCAGTGCTGGAAACCTGAAAATCAAACTGACTTCGATTTGCATTGTCCACACAGAAGGAAGAACAAAAATCTCCACTCCTGTCCAAGCACAATAAAAAAGAGCATGACTTCGTGACAAGCAGATTGCCCTTTGGACCTCTCCTGCTACTGTGATAATTTTATTCTTTCTCTCTTGCATTTTGCCTGTTTGTTTCCTCTTTAATCTTGAAGCAGCTCAGATTGCGAGCTGTTTGAATCATCTCCTATGCTGGAGACGAGGGAAGAGTTCTGTAAGAAGGTGACTGGGAACCGCTGCATGGATGTGGAAGGCCGCCTAGGTTTTGTTGGAGACACGCTACTGCCAGCTCCCAGAACAACTCATGTTGAGGGAATCACAGCTGTATCAACAAGGGACTTATCTGTGCCTGAGGCCTCAAATGCTGCATATGCTTGTTTTCTGATAGGTCTTTGCTGTGTTTTCATATGTGCAAAAAAGCTGCAACAGAAAATATCACGGGTTGTTTTAGTTAGTGCTTCAGCTACTGTATCACACAATGATACAAATTGTCATTTGGCAGCAGTGAGGAGAGCTAGCCAGATGTCCCAGGGACAGGACAGACTGAAGGTGGCCTAGGTATGTTGCAGATGGGGTACTAATGTGTGAGTTTTCTCTAAATTTAAACTTAAAAGCCGTTGTCTAACTTTTTAACCTTTGATTGTCTATAACTAATATCCAGTTGAGCTGGTTGCCCTGTTCTGTATAATAAGAGAGGGGGAGACAGATGTTTAGGAAAGTTTGAAGTATCCTCTTATCATGGAAGCATCCAGTAGTGAAAGTATAGGGCCTGGAATTAAACCTGTTTGTTCTGTAGTTTTTCCAGATTTACTGGAAAGCTTTTATATATGGTTATTGTTCTGGGAAATATCACTATTGCATACAGTCAGAGACCAGCCCATTTTGAGACTGGAATGCCCTGAGAAACCTGATCTAAATTTGAAGCTGGCCCTGGTTTCAGCAGAGGGTTGGACTGGGTGACCTCCAGAGGTCCCTTCCACCCTGAGTTATTCTCTGATCCAGCGGAAGGTTCCCCGATCTATTCAGGGATGTTATCCTGTAAAGCCTCCATCTGGCCACGTGTCAGTCTTTGCACTGGCCACAGGGAACATCAGACTCTCCCATGCTAAATCTGGCAGGTGAAGAGGGAAATGCTACAGCATGTATGGCCAACCACGTGGCCATATCGCATCTCTGATCAGTGGCCAACCACATGTTACTTCTGCACAAACATACAAGGGTTATAAAATGGTTAAAAACAAAACCCAACAAACAAAACCCCCCTAATGTTCTGAGAACAGAACATATGGGCATATGGTGGGGCCTGATTAACCTGCACCTGACCAGAACCAGCAGATCAACAAGTGATATTCATTCTGCATCACTCTATAAGTGGTGATGGATTAAAAGCGTTTGGGTTCTTCAGCTGCAGTAATAGAGAAAGTGTACATGATAGTGGCTTGGGATGGGAATGGAGCATCCAGCATTTACATTTGGCACAGAACATGACAGAAAAATAATGACTTTGGAGCAAAGCCTCTTTTCCCCAAATCTGAAAAACTGTAAACTTGCAGCTCAAAGTAAAAGCAATGGCTATAAAAATCTCTTCCTCACTGTATGGTATTTACTGATTTATGGTGAGGTATGGAGATCTTAGCTGCTGTTTAATAGATTTAACACAGCTGTATAACCCTGGAAAATGTCATCTCCTGAACGTTGTTCTCTTTTACTCATCAGATTTTGTGGGGAGAAAATTAAAACATCCTGCCATAATAGTCAGGAAGGGAGCTTCTGCCTAAATTAGGCAGGTTCAAAGTCCCATTAATTCCTTTTCTGCTCAGCTGAACGCTTGGTATGTTGTGGCAGACTCTTATCGACAAAATGGGCCAGGCTTTGAAAGGCACTCCCTGAGGAAGTAGTTAAATATGACACTCAAAGAGAAGCTTTAAAAAAAATGGAATTGTCTGTTTATTTTATTTAAACTGTTGATCAACATCATCTGTTGTTATTAATGGGCAATTAATAAGGACAGTCTAAATTCCCAAGTGAATAAAACATGTGGCATCCAATAAAGTTAGTTCAGTAGACCTACAAGTGCAAAACAAATCAAAGATTTTCAGTCTACGTGACCATTGCAATGGTGCAGAAAGGACAAGGAAGGGGCAGGTGACATTAAGAAAAGAACAAATTCCTTTAATGACCGTGATAATTCTCTCCATTTTTATGATAACATGATAATTATTGTTTGGTTTCATGGGCTTGCAAAACTAATAGGGATAGATTTCTCTGGAAATCCCTGTTCCACAGTATGTGTCCTTGCTAAATATATATATTTTTTTTCTACTGAAGTGGTTATTTCAAATTTAAATTCCCATTTATTCCTGTTGTAGAATAAGTCATACTCCAAGCTCTGAGAGAACTTTACCTAAGACAAGATAAAGGTGGACTTGTGAGGAAGTGGGGGAATGTATTATTCAAGAAACAGAAACTAAACAGGATGATTTATGGGAGAAAGCATGTTGGGAGGAGGACTGGAAGGAGACTGATGATCAAGAAATGGGTGATATTCTCAAGTATGGAAGTGGTGTAAGAATGTGTGAAGCCAGCAGTGGGAGGAGGAAGTGAAGGACGTTCTCTCTGGTTCAATTTAATTTTCTCAGTGTCCAAAGTTTAAAAAAGAATCAAAGCTAATTTAAAAAACAACAACAACAACTTTTTTTAAAATAAGTTCCTCTTAAGCAAGGCTGAGACAGCAGTCAAAGACACCGATGAGACCATGATGATCATGAAGTGAACACACAATCGCCACATTTTTAAATCAGAGTTCAGCCGTCTGCAGGGAGAATTCAATATTCTCTCAGCATCATGTCTCCCAGACTGTGGCTTCCAGCTGGCAGGATTGGGTCCATTATTAGCAAACTTTACATGACAGTGTCGCCTCAACCCTGGCTTAGGACTGGCAGTCTACCGGAGTAGTGCTAGTGCAAACTCTTAGACATCCACTCTTTGGCCTAGTAGTGCAAGGAATTGTTTCTTTTTTGTGCGGTGACAAAGTATCCTGGCACAAGATGATTTTTTTTTTTCAGAGCCTATTGGGAACAGAGCTGGAGAAAAGACAAAAATTACTCAATGAGGGGCAAGAAAGGTGTTCTCGTATGGGAAACAGAAGGAGGCTGGAAATCGTCTGGCCCAAAGCCACCAGCAAGAGAAACTGGAGAAAGCAGTTACATGAGGCCCAAAAAAGAAAACAGAACCAAAACCCCAGGTGAAACCTAGAGGCTGAGAGGTTCTGTGGAGTCTCAGTAAAATATCCCAGCTTACAGTTTCTTCTCAGGAGCAATCTAATGGCTTTGCCACAGAACAGGTAACTCTGTAATGGAGTGTGGTTGTGTAGAGCAGAGTGTGCAAGAGCTACATGGAGATATCAGATAGCTTTCTGATACCATAGCTAATAAATCATGTTGAGTGTGCTGCTTTCTAGCGCTCCCCTATGCAGGTGTATATTCTGTAAGTTGGCATTCAGCACATGCTGAAAATATGCCATACCTACTGTATAAGTTTCTATGATTTCTCTGTAAGCTTTTCTGTATTGTACAACACTTTGAGACACTTTTATAAATTATGGCACTCAGAGCACTATGTAATAGTAATTCAGTATTCGCTCTCCTATAGCATCACCTTGGGAATGCAGGGGATATAATGATTCCTTTGCAGAAGAAATATCTATAACTGCGTCTATAGCAAAATTTGTAGCACTTGTGCAGAATGTGAAAAAAAAACAACTCTATCTGTTCAAACTTACACGTAAATATTTGGTTTTACACTGTATTTAGGACTGACTGGCCATCAGCCAAGATGGAGCCTTTCACAAATCTAAAACACTAGGTGGAAAGACCATGTGACTGGCCGTCAAAAAAAAAAAAAATCTGTTCTTGCAAAATCCTACAGAATGCTTGTTATGCCAGTACATCACCTGATGCTGTTATTAAAGTGTATGGGGAAATGAAGCGTTCTGCAATTTATTTAGAAAATACCTACCAGGCTTTTTTAGTCATGTTGAAGGGCAGTTCTGCTATTGGAATATTTGATATTTCCACCTAGGCAAAATGCGTTATTTATTATTGTGAAATGTTCTAGAGCTCTGCAGCATTTTACAAGCAAAGCCTGATACCAGAATGAAGAAAAGATGATGGGGTGCTTGCCTGTGCTATGAGGGACCTACATTCAAATAGTTACTCCTACGAAGATTTTTCAGTGCGACTCTGGATAAATTGCTTTGCCTCAGTGAAATGGGGGTAGAAGTAATTGATGCATACATCAGCAAGCCTGTAGACAGCAAGGTCTAGGGACTAGACACTAAGGAGATAAAATATCACCAATATGGAAAAGCCCCTCCCCCCCCACAGTGTTTAGTCAGTCTTATATGAAATGAGTAGCTTAACGCTTTCCTGACATGTCGGTGTGGATATACTGCTTGCTACAGCCAATGGTGCCTCTTTGAGCAAAAAGCCATACCCCCAAAATACTCCTGACCACCTACAGCAAAGTTGCAACCTCTTGCTTAGGAGCCTCATTCCCAGCCTCCCCATGTGATACCTTGCAAGGTACTTTGCTTTTCTCTGTGCTGCTCTGTAATATGTGTGTATATCTTCATAAGAGTCGAGAGCTTGATTAATCAATGCCTCTGAGGCACTCAGAGGTGGGGAAAGTTACAGAAATGCAAAGTCTCATGGTGATTTCGGAGCCATGCCTCTTGCGTAGCAAACTCAGAATGGAACAATATGCCTTGAGCTGCCCTTGGGCAGACGCCTGTTTTTCTCTGGCGTATAGGTATCTGCTCTTTTTCTCCTGCACTTACGACGCAGAAACTAGAGACTGAGAGAAACATTTTTAGAAGAGTAACCGTAGGAAACTACATGTATTAGTTTGGGCGCAGTAAGCCCACTGAATCGTTTGGATGCCTCCAGCACCTTTTGCCCTAAAATATTTTACAAAAGTCTTTTCTGGCTGTCATGGGCCAGTTTGTGGTTTTAAACGCTTGGTAAAGGCAGGGGAGTTCTTGCATTAGTTCTTGGAGGTGTTTTGTCTTATGAAATTTAGGTGTAGAGGAAGATTTCCCCTGGAAGATTTGAGGCAAGAAAAAGACCTCTGCTGCAGTGTCTAGCCTGGATGATGATGCTATACTCACCCTTACAGGGCTTGAGTGCTGAACACTATCTGCTGGTGTGCAGGGCCGGAGTAAAGTGCTCCCTGACCTTCCTAAACTTCATGCGAACCTACACAGGAATGATCTTAACTCAATACACCACTACCTTGCTTTCAGGGACCCACCCAGTGCCTGCAGCCATCTCTGGGCAGAACACAGCAGCTGGTTAATAGTGCAGACGAACAGTACATGATTGTTTAGGACAGGAAGTTGCAATATCCACTTGCAAAAATGTAATTGCTTTTGAGCTGGAACGTGGCCAGGACGGTTGATTCCAGCTGGTAGGAACAGCTGCAGCTGCAAAGGCAGCCAAAACCAGGCCTGCTGCACTGAGGGGAAGGAGTGGAACAGCTTTCCAGCAACCTTCTGAACCCAGAAGTGTGCAGGGGAGAGCCTGCCCAGGTGCCTCATCCTCCCTGCTCCCCTTCATGGCCCTCAGGGAAACCTGCAGAGGAGCAGGCCAGAGACTGCAGCCAGACCCAGCCCAGGACTTTCTGGCATTCAGAGCGCTATCTTGAGTTTTGCCTGGACTCCAGCTACCCTATGCTGATTGCTTGTTTGCTTCCACTCTCCCATTCCTTTTTCAAGGAGCTCAGCATCACTGCATTCTCATCCTTTTGCCTACCTGTCTTTACTTCAGCTTTCTCCCTTTCCTTGGCTAAATCTTCCAGCCAATCCCACCCCCAACACTGGGGAACTACTGTTTTGCTGATGTTGTACTACTCACAGGTATTTCCCACTACTATGTCTTGATTTGAACTATAAATGCCTTCTGCGGGGTCAGTGTGCTGCTGTTCATTGAGCAGCACCTAGAACAAAGAGGCCTCATTCTTCATTGGGTCTTTACACAAAATGGAGGTGATAAGTAACAACAAACCTTCTCTGTTTGCCTTCTCATAGCAACTGTAGGTGGAGCTTGCTGGCTTAAATGCATACCAAGACCCAAATCTGCAGTCAGAGGTTTTCTGCACCTTTGACACTGAAAGTCCCCTACGATAACAAGTGACAACACGAATCCAACGTAGACATGCAACACCACTGTTTAAACAGGTATTTTTTGAACTTGAGATCCCCGTTAGGAGAAGAAACATGGGATGGAAATGGGTATCAGGCCATTGACACAATAGTGGCTTGATTTTGTTGCTGGGCTGCAAAACCGCAGGTTTTGCACACACAAAAATTTCCCAGGTTTTCTCCAGCTGCACTTAAATTTTTACAGGGCTACTTCTGCAAGCAAAGGGGTATGTGGTGTTTGGAAGTGTTAGAAAGTTTAAGAAGTGCTGTCTACCATTTGCAAGCATGGAAAATAAAAATGCTTCCCCATTACAAAAATCTCCTGGGAGAGACAAAAGCATGAGATGCTTAATCATGCTAAATCTAATTCTCTAAAGATGCTGTAACATTCATTTTTACTCAGATAAAAAACAAATCTCAGTCTGTCAAACATTGTCCATGGCTAGGCCCTTTCAATATGATAGGGTCCATTTGAAAATAATTGATTTTTCAGTTAACATACACGCAAAGATCTGAAAACACAAGGCCAAGTAAGATATGGAGACAATGCTATGGAAGAGTTGTCATATGAGGTTGAGAGCTGATGTAATTAGATAACTTTTGTACTTAGGTGTCACCAGGTGATTCTGTGACAATATTGCACGTGGCAAGATAGAGCATTTTGTGGTCTCAGGGACCATCCATGCAAGCGTGCTGGCAATACCCACAGTAGCCTCCTTAGGATAAGGCATTGAGTCATCCTGCCTAGCACCATCAGGCAGCTGCAGTGAATGTTATAAAAATCACTGAAAAGCATATTTCTAAACATTTATTGATGTACTGTCATGGGTTATGGTCAAATCGAGTAGTTTTCCTGCTTGTTGAGTATGCCAAATAAATATGAATAAATGTAAGAAAAAAAAAAAAAGCTTGGCTGGCTCATTGCTTTCGGGTGCATCTTGGAAGGTGCTGTATTTTTTCCAATGTTTGAGTATACAGTTGGTGAAAAAGGCCATTGATACCTCTTTGCCCAGATCCCATTCCCATATGCCTTGCCGTATGTCCTGAGGTCTCACTCAGAAGCTGGAACTGTCCTTACGTATTAGAATGATACTACCTCTTTTCCAAAATTAGAGCTATAACCCATTTAGCCTCTACAGTGAGCTTTGAATGTAAGACCTCTCTCAGTTGAAGTAAAAGAGTTTGTTCTACAGCTGGTAGCATTGACTGCATTCAGTTACTGGTTTACAGAGGTTTGTAGATGTGACCTGATAGCACGTTGTGACCCATCAAGTATCTATGGCAGCACAACTTTTGAGGGAATCCACAGCATTCACATCCTTAGCTGGAGCCTGCTTTTTACACTAAACATAAAGCTTTTTTTTAAACTTAGACATTCAGCTGTTCAGAGGAAAGTGCAACTACAGACAACCCAGAAGAAATTCACTGTAATATTGAATTTGCAAATATGAATAGATAAAGCACAACTAGCACTTCCTCCAAGTTTGGATTACCACCCACTTTGCAGCTCCATACCCTCCTGAGAGAGCAGGGCAGAGCCTGAGGTCCACAGCCTCCACCTCTGGTCTCTCACTGATTGTGTGATGCAGTCAAAAGGCATTGGTGAAGAGCATCCTTTGATGGGAGTGAGGAGGTAATTCAGATCACTTCTTTCCTTGAATGTTTTGTAATTATCGAACTGAATCATGACAATTTACATTCAAATAAAAATATAGTAGAGGTTCATAACAGCAAACCTTTTTCTTTAAGTTCATTCATCATCAAAGCTGAAATTCAGTTCAACCTGCATTATATACTTTGTTTTTGGCCTCAATGGGAAAACGCTATTTGTGAACACTCACATATATGAACGACGCTTTGGCTTGCCTTTTTAAATAACTGCTAAAAGCACATTTCAAATTGTGTCAATGGTAACGTTCTGAAATTCATCCAACAATGAATGGATACAAAGTTGTCTAAGCAGATAAGAGAAGCCTTTCATAATCCATATTCTAGCACCAAAGTCTGTTCTTTGAAATTATATGTTTACAAATGTAATTAGAATTACTTTACAAACTATTTGCAGCTCAAATGTTATTTACTGATGAAATTCTACCCAAAATGTGAACCAGCTTGTTCTGGGGGGTACGCAAATGGGCAGAGAGGAACAGCAGAGGGTATGGGGAGTAAGCTGCTGTCTTGAAGCATTGAAGGCTGTTGTATTGTGAAACCACAGCCTTCAGGGCTCAGCATTTATGAGCAGAGAAAGAAACAATAGATAACTCACTAATTGTTGTGAAACATGAACTAGTTAGATGTTACTTAACAAATTGCTTTCTTGTATATAGCATTGAATAACCTGACAATGTAATACTGGCTTTAAGCAAGATGTCTTTTGACCCAGTCTTCCCCTGACATATGATAAAACTACGTGGGGTGGAGACACCTTCAGAACATGCTATAATAACAAACACCTACAACACACGTTTACCTGAGTAACACTTACACTTCAAAAGACTCATAAACGTGACTCACTGTAACGTTTATGTTTTTTTCTGTACATGGGAGCTTACCCAGTGTTCAGCACCCTCAGAGTCTTCTGATATTGTAACTGGCTTCTGTGTGTTTAGGAAGAATGCCATCAGATGTTATGTCTCATTGTTTTAAGCAGAGTGTTGCTGTTTATTTCCTATCTGTGAATTTCTCTGAAATGCTTTCTGTGAATGTAAATAACTAAGGCCCGACTTTATGTGTGCTTTGATAAGAACAAAAATGGCCAGGTATGAACAAAAACATGAATTATTTGTTGTTTGCTATGCGTCAGTCAGCTTTCTGCTGCTTTAAAACATATCAGTTTCTCAGGAGCAGAGAGAATCTATTGACAGTTTGGTTCTGTGAAGGGCACTTGAGGGGAAATCTGTCCAGGAAATCTGGCATCTCTTCCTTGCAACATTCACAGTCAAAGGAATAAATCTGTAGAAAGCAGAGGGTACGTGTGAACCACTCACACAGAACAGTAGCGTCCAAATCCACCAAGGGCTGTATTCAGATGGCTAAGTGGTTTGACTAGCTTTGTAACTGTGTGCAAGCCGGAGAAATAATGCTATGGCTAAAAAAAGCCACCTCTGATCAAACATAGTGTCTGGGAAAGGAGAGAGGAGAGCTGGAAGCACTGTCTCCTGGTGCTGGTTCTCCTATAGCCTCCAGAAAATGTTACCTATACACAGGCCTGCCAAGTCCTGCGTTGTACTCTTGCATTTCACTGTTACAGCTCACACTTCATGCTTCTTTCGTAGGGAGTTGGCTGTGGCACAGCACTGCGGTCCTTCTGCTCTTCTGGGGTCCGTGTAAGAGACACTGGACCTTGTGCCTCATGTAAGAGACAGGAGCTGGTCTGGTGTTCCCAGGCAGGAGCAGAGCCGGGGGAATGGACCCTTAGATATAGTAGCCTAGTGACTCTCTTTCTTTACGCAACCTAACAAGCTGGAGGACATGTCTGTCCTGTGTCCAAATGAAAGGTTTTATTATTATGTAACTGGATGCCTGACCCTCTCCTGTGATCCAAAGGGTGAATCTCATGTGTTAGGTTTCTGATAACTCACAGCACTTACGATGATCCTTTAACGATGCTCACTGTGAACCATCACAGAGAGGCTGTTGTGCTGAGGGATGGGGTGGCTGGTGCCCTATACGGTGTATGAGACCTGACAAGTTCTGAAGGACTTAAGGGAATTCAGTTGCTCAGAAATCTACTCTAAAGCCTACTGCAGTCAATGGAAGACTTGCATTGACTCCAGAGTTTTTAGACCAGACTCCAAATGATTAATTCTTGATAAACAAAGGGAAAAAAGAGATTCCAAAGAGTCAGGCCTGGAAGAATGACAGAATTCGGTCCTATAACTGTCATACTCATTGTAAACTGAGTTACATGGTGATATAGCCCCTAATTATCTTGTAATCTGCAGTGCATACAAAAGCTGTGTGAATATTAATATTTACATACCATCTGGACATGCAGTATGATTGCCGTGTGCTATACTTGTGTGAGTACTGGCCCTTCCAAGAAATGCCTATTGAAGAGTGGAACAAAAAACTCAGACGGGGAATAAAGTTTAGCCTCTAGGAGCAACTTCCAAGTGCATTGCTGAAATGCCAGAGCTGAGTATGATATAAACTGCGAAAATGCTGACTGGGAAGGGAAGGGGGAAGGGAGAAGAGACAAGATTGAAGAAGGGAGCGGAGAAGAGAAGGACAAAGACCTTTAATTCAGATATATTTATCTGGAGCTTTCAGCTGAACAATTTCAATCTAGCCAGGTTTAATTCTGTACTGTTAAAATGGTGAGGGCATGACTAGGCAGAATAAAAGCTTTTACTGTGTGGCACCAGAGTAGGAGGACTGAACTTAGCCTGAAGAACATGTTCATTACAATTTCAGTTCTTGTAGACAGCTGAGCAGTACAACTGAAATATGTGCAAGAGAAATTCTACTTTGCTCTTAGCCTTCCATGAAGGAGGAAGAATGTGAGGTACGGTCCTCTATAAATGAAGAGGTAGAGTTCCAACAAAAAAGATATGTATCTGAAGCTCACCCAGTTGCAATCCCAGTATTTACATTAGGGTACTGAGATGCTTGAGTTGTCCTGAGAAGGAGACGTAGCTTTATCGGCACTATATTGGAGAAGACTATATTGGCATTGCCTCCAGAGGAAGTGGTGAGGGAAGAGAGAATAATGCAGAGAGAACATTGCAGCTAAGGTAGTGTTGCAGGAACGCATAACACAGAAACCTTTTTGTAGTAATCAGGCAGCAATTCCTTCCGGAACAGGGGTTCCTAAAGTGTAATCTGAGACTGCTAGAGGCTCACAAAGCATTTTATGGGTAGCCTGCAAAGGACTTTCAGCTGTGGATGTTTCTGAAGAAACCAACAGATCATTAGTTTCACGGTCTCTTCCACCTTCCCTGGGACTGGAGCCATTCACAGCTTGAACTGACCAGCCAGCTTGGAGTTCTCAACCAGCTGAGACCCAGCAAACTCCTTAACTGTATATAACAGATCCTGGATACCATTTAACACATTTCTAAGAGATTAGCAATTTCTTGTTTCAGAAGTCCAAGGCTGACCTAGTTGTCTGAGCATCCTTTAAAAGGAATATTCAGAAATCCTGGTACAGAGTTGGGCAGAGCAAGTGCATGCTAGGATGAAAAGAAAAGCTCAAACTAAGTGCCGCCATGCTACGAAATGTTTACTTGAGGCTATCAGATAAAATGTACTGACTGACTAACCTTAAAAGCTAAAGGCAGCGGCAATTTTACATAGTGGGCCTGTTGTGTAGTAATTGTAT
Organism: Struthio camelus; assembly: GCF_040807025.1. NCBI lineage: Eukaryota > Metazoa > Chordata > Aves > Struthioniformes > Struthionidae > Struthio > Struthio camelus. Next base: position 54,821,423 of record NC_090981.1, on the reverse strand, counting down.
TACCAGTCATGGAAGCCTTTTCGTTCCGTGCGTGCTGCCCAGGACAGAGGACAAACAAACTAGAGTCACCACAGCATTTGCATATGATATGCCAGAGGAAGCCGGTTAGTGACATTTGTCCCAGTATTTCCTATCAGTTTAGTGATGTCTTGACTACTGCATGCTTGTTCATGTGTTTGCTTAAGGCTTCTCTGCATGGTTATCTTTGTGGTGATGAACCACATGGTCCCAAGCAGTTGTTCAGGACTAGCCTGAGCACAGCCCATTTTCCCATAATAGCAGTCAATGGAACATGCCCAGAAGCAACCAAGGTTTTGAAAGCTTTGATTCCAACACCTCTATCCCAAGGCAGGGAATACTGCAGTGACTAAAACTAGTGGCTGGGATTTTCCAGCTGCGCTTAGCCCTTTTCTGCTGAGACACAGTGACTCATGAGTGCTATGTTTCTCGGTAGAGCAGAACAGGGTCATTTAAGTTGCTTGTTCATTTGAAACTGTTCCACTTTCTTCCGAAGTGGGCTGAGTGCTCATGTGGCCATTATTTTGTCTTAGCTGGGAATCAGCAACAGACAGCTGAAACATAACCTCTTAGACAGCTGAGCTATCTTGCAAGTGAATCTATGTGGTTTGCCACTGCATGTGAGCACCTTACAATTAGCACAGCAGTTGAACACAGCTTAGATACTTTTCACTGGCCTGGCAAGTTTTTGGTTCCCTGGGAAGTGAGAGCTTTCTGAGGTGCCTGAGAAGAGGTCCTGGCTCAAGCCGAGAGGTCTGAGTGGTGAACAGACATTAGGTCTGATGTCTGGCCTCAGCCCAGGCCAAGTGTGAGCATGCCCTTATTCGTGGGGTTTGACAGGAATCCAGCCCAGTCTCTGCTCGCCAATCTCACTCTGCAGGTCCTCGAAAAGCTTGGCTGTAGAAGAGCAGAGTAGGCTGAAAGTGGTGGTCAAGTGCTAACACATCAGTGGATCATGTTCTTGCTGTGTTCCTGGATACCTTTCTCTGACAAGCGCGCATGCCCACAACAGAAGTACGATAAAGTGTATGAGTGGATAGATGATGAGTAGCTAATGCAAATCTAATTGTTACGTTTAAAGCTGCAACATTGCTCAAGGCATGCAGACTGGTGTATCGGAGACATGGTCGCGTTTCCCTTTGTTTCCATTATAGCCTGTGGTATTCTAATTCTACAGTCGGTAAGTATGAGATGATGCAATGCTGGCCAAGGCGCATGAAGTTTTAGGCCCTGAAAATTTCCAGTTCCAGCACTGAACATTTCCTATCCCCTGTCCTCCCAGGTCTTGCAGGCAATCTTGAAATAGCTGCAGGAAATCGATCCAGGCATGCCTGGTGCTGTCCTAAGTCACCTACTAAAGCTTTGCGAATTGTGAGCAAAACTGCGGGGCGCAAGGGAGCGGCCACACTGAGGAGAGGAATCTTCATGGACGAGGAATCCGATCTTCAAGGTGGCCTTGGGGAGCCTTTCAGGATGCCGTGGAGGAACTTCAGTGTCCTGGTTCTAAGTGCCGCACCACTATTTTCTGTTGTTCGTAAAGGCAGATTCATTTTTTCCCTAGAGGATGGCCTTCTATTATTTTAGTTGTAAGTAACGGTTCATATGCTGCGCAGGTTTTATTTTTAACATATGTTCCCTGATACTTCAGTCAGAATGAATTACACTCCTCTAGAAAGTCATTTGACCCAGTACAGGCTATTGCTTTTTACACTAGTTGTTTGGAAGTGTTAACACTCAAATAAGCACTAGTTTCCTTTGAAGTGAATGCTGGCCTAGAGATCAACTGCCGAAATTAACGCCTTGCTCGTTATTGCTTTAGTCTGTCTGCTTGAGGTCTCTTCAAGACAGGAGTTGACTGTTTTACAGCTTGGGGGTTATCTTTGACATCTACAGGGGCAAGGCACTTAATTTTCTTTCTCTTTTTCTTCCCAGTCAGGCTTTGGATGTAGAGAAAACCTCAGTCTTCAGAATTGCCAAAATTTCCCCACCTGACAATTTGGATTCACACAGCCAGGATAGATTTATTGGTCTTAGGCAGGAAATGAAACATGAAGGAGTCTCAGAAGCTTTCAGGTTGTAGGTTATTTGCCACGTAGTATTACCAATAAGGTTGCACTAGAAGTTGATTTTAAGGGAAAAACCTGGTGAATTTGAGTGCCTCTGTATTAGACTGGCTAACCTGAGGCACCAGGAAGGCTGCTATTTTCAGAAACATCTCATGCCCTGGAAATCAGACCTCTTTATGGAGTCTCAAGGCACCTACAGTCATTAGTCACTTTAAAAAAAATCCTGACTCTTGTTTAGATAAGGCTTAAAGGATACTGCAAGGTTATTTTCTTTCTTGCTCCCTGCTCTCAGAATAGAATATGCTCCTGAGGAGCTTAATCTTATGGAAAAGCAAGGTGTTTGCCAGGTTGCAGATCTTTGCTCAGACAATTCGTACAAACCTTTTCAGGAAGCCAGGAAGGAATTTTACCTCCCACAAACATTTTTCCCCTTTTTCTAAGAGTCTTTGCAGATCATGCCTATGTTTGTACAAGGAGAGATAAGACGCACACACCTTACTATGAAATATACATTAAAGAACTTGGGGTGTGATTTATTTCCTGAATATATAACACAATATTCTGTACATCATTATCTAGCAGTCCCACATGATGACAACCTGTACGCATCAAAAAGATTCAACAAGAAACTTTTATTTGGAACGCAGCGGGGGATTTGTGTACAACAGTTTTGTATATGTTCGCAAAATGTAAATGTATCACAAAAGCCCTGAGAAGACAACTTTGTAGGAAATACAAAATAACCCCCTAAACCAGCAGCAATAAAACCCCTCTAGTACACGAAAAGGCTATATTCCTTAGGATGCACCTGAATTCCTTGAAATTATATATGAGCAAGTATCTGTATTTCTGGCAAATTAGCAGTGTCAGAAAACCAGCACAAATCCTCCTGCAGAAGCACCAGGTCCAAAGCCCAGAACAGATAGCCCACCAGATGTGAAGAGGCCATCAAAGAAAGGGGTGACTCCCCCTGCTCCGAGACAGCAGAAGGAGGGGATGCAGATTATGCATCTGGAGTAGTCTGAGAGGTTTTAACTTTCTACTAAAGCTTTGGAGTTTATTGGCATTGCCAACAACACCTTTAGTTTTCCTGTGACTATAATGCGTTGTGTCTGTGGCAATAGTTGAGGAAAAAGGACTCCTGACTCACTTGAAAGCTCTTGTAAGGGCTCTGTTAGAGGAGAAGGCTTTCTACTATGAAATAATGTTTTAATTTTTGGAGGGGAGTTGTACGGACTTCCATGGCTTGTCTACTTCCTGGGCTTATTGTATCTCTGCAGGAGAAAGAAGTGGGATAGTATACCGATTTGGGGGGGAGAAAGGGGAAAGGGGAAGGGTCCTGAACTGATCCTGATGTGGCTGGTTTGGTGAAGCCAGAAATTTAAGACCCTGGTCTGAATCTGCATGCCCACATGTGCATGCCCACATGTGCAATCTCTGGAACTCACTTCCTCAATTTGTCATAGAAGCAACCTAAACCTCATGATCTGAAACAACTGTATTAGGATTATAGAGGTATTTTGAAAGAGAAATAAACTCTCAGATGTTAAAGAAGTGCCAGCCCGTAAATGGATAAGAAAAAAACTTTTCTTGGGATTGGGTCTCTCTAAAATGGATTTCTTGCACTGGAACAATGGCTCTGGTCACAACTGGCAAGAGGATGTGAGCAGGATGATTCACAGAGGCAAAACCTTTCCCCATGTGTTGCATTGCTGTGTTTATAAGCAGGCCATAAACGATGTCATGGTGGTTTGGTTTTGTTGTACAAAACCTTTGCACAGCATCTAGCTAGCTAACACCAGGCCAAAACTGCCAGTGTTTAATTTGGTAGTCTCCAAAAATAGGGGAAACAATTCTCAGCTTTCTGAACAGCCCTTTGACTGTTCATTGACTTTAGGGGGACTAAAACCAGACAAACACTCAAAATTTTTGCTGACTAAGGGTTTGAGGAACGTTAAACTACCAGCTGGTTCTAATCTGAATTACTGCCTTAATTAGTCATTCAATTAATTTTGGCGCATCTAAAAGGTGTCCTTACTCAGACTAAGCGTTTTCTTTCTTCTGACTGGCCTCTGTTTCTCAGTCCTCCTCCACAGTTTAATCTGTTCTTCAAGCAGCGATATCAGTACATGAATGAAGAATGCTCTGCCCTTGTTAAAACTGAACCCTGTATGATTTTCCTCTCTTCCTGAATCATCTGTTGAAAGGATGTGAATCTTGGAAGTTATTTTTAAAATATTATTTCTGTGATGGAATATGGCATCTCTGATGTGGGTGACCCATTCAAGAAATGTATTCTGCTGGTAAATTTTAAGCCTCTCATTAAAGATTAATCATGACTTTATGATATAAACGTCAATACACTTCATTTTACCTTAAATGTCATGGATGGTGTAGAGTTAGTAAGTAGACATTTTAATGGGCGCATGTAACTATTCTGGAAGAATAAAGCTCCAATCTTCTATCCTGCCACTGTGCAAGACTGTGGTGTAACTTGGGAGTCCTCTTCCCCAAATCTCTGCATGCATCCGTCCTTCATGGGGCAGGCACAGGAAGGACATGATCCCTCATGTGTCAAGATGGGATAGTCTGTGCCTTGTTCTCTTGGTACCTTGCAAAAATCCTGTAGGATTCCTTCAGAGTCTGTTTTAATTTTTGTGTCTTGTGAGCTCTTGTATAGCCCTAAAGAAACTCGGAAAGCAATGATACGGGTGTTGTTCTGGAGTTAGATGAGGCTACAGAGAGGGCAAGGTATAGGAGAGATGAAGCGAGGCTCTAGTGGTTCTCTTGAACTGCTTATGTCTTAGAAAATCATGGCACATTGTAGATCGATGACCTTTAATAATTTCATGATAACCATAGGTATACTCCTGGTTAGCAGGTGTCACAGACTTTAATCAATCCATTTTTGTCTTGAATATGCAGCTTCTGACTCAACTCAGGTGTATTTTTCAGAAAGACAATGGTGAAAATCTTCAAGTAGTAGAGAATTCCAAGGTCCGACACAGATTGTTCAAGTGGTTAATTACAGCTGCTACTTTGGCTAAACTCACAAAGTTAATTTTGAGGACCTATTTTTCTGTTATTTGGTACGTGTAAATGGTAGACAAAGGAGACCATGGGTGAGTTTCCAATACTGTGTGGTCTTTCCTTTGTTGCCTGATGGGCTTTTCTGAAGCCACCTTTTCGATTTCACTCAGTAAATCCTCTAGTTGAAATATTTAGTTACAATTCATTATTAGGTTAACTTTAGACAAGTAAATGGAACCACCTAATGAATAAATGTTACCTATTGTTTAGTTTTTTAAAACTTACTCTTCTTTTGATTGAACAAAAAGTTCGCAAGGTTGCAGCCATTCCAGAAAGAGCAGAGCCCCAGATTCCTTACCCTGTCAAGTGCCACGGATCCTGCAGTTGGGAGACAGCTTAATACTATATGTTTTGCAAAAATCCATTTGTTAACTCGTTTATCATCAGTTGATCTCTACTCCAATTTGACTCATGAGTCTTAACTGAAACTCTTTCCTAATGTTCCCTTATCTCCATCAGCTTTGGACTTTTAGCCTATGTGGCCAAATTTAAACAGAGAGGCTCAAAAGGAAAATAGTTTAGTTAGTAGATTAAGTTAACATACAAGAGTAGGAGGAAGCTGTCATTTTATTTTTTATTATTAATTTATAGCCATTTCCCCAGAATAAAACCTGGGTTTCACCAATAAACTCATCTGGGGGACATGTGTAAGCAGTTAAAAAAGAATGTTGGACTTTGGCAGCACATCTGTCCTAAATAGCCAAGCAACAGATTAGAAGTTGCTTCTTATTCCTTCCACTAGAAAAGTTTTAAAGTTAGAGTCTTAAAATTTTTTTTTTCAAAGTTTTTACTCTTACAAATAAGTTAAACCACTATTGTGACTTGCAGTCCCAAAAGCCAGAGGAACATGCAGAATATAAATCATTTTAGACCTACTTTTCCTTCCAGTCACACTGGCAGCATGTGTTCCACCAAGTCACCTTCAAATGGACAGTTTGAAGTAGAACTACTTTCACCACATACTTGGATATTGGGAGCTGCGTTACCGGATTTCAAACAAGTGATGGTGCCTTTTTTTTTTTAATTATAAGTTTATTATTGTTGCATACTTAAAAGAATAAAGTATGCTTGATCCTAAGATAAGAATGGATCTACTAGTATAGAGTAGGCATCCACCTTGAAAGACTGAAGTTTAGTGAATTCAAATCTCATTTCTTTTGTTGTTTCTTACTCCAGTGGATTTTAATTGACCCAAATTTGTGTTGGCTGCAACAGAGTCAGATGGATTTTTAATGGGAAAATAGGTTTTTGTGAAGACATCTGATATTTATTTTTAGATTACTGTTAATGCTTGATAGTTAATGCATTCTATTTTTACTAATCTTTGTGGTGTTCTTATAGTATGTTTTTCTAATGCTGGCTTTGACTGTGCACTCCAGTAAAGAAGTACTGAGAAATAGGAAATTTCCCTAGTTTGGGGTGGAGGGGAGGGTGCTTTTCACATTGTTTTAGAAATTATTCTCCTCAAAAATAAAAGAAAAATTCATTGGTAAAGTTTAAAAACCCACTCTAGTTAAAAAAAATAAGCATGCAAGATCATATAGAAAAATTTCACTAAAATATGTATTAAAATACTGAAAACTTTGGCTAGCTCCATACAAAAGCTCTGTTTTAGGACCTGATGAACCTCACTGTAGCTCACAGAACCACCAGTTTTCTTTTCTGCCTGCTTAATCTCAGGTGTGCCGTCATGTTTTTGAATCAGGACATATGTTTGGGAGAGACTTTTCTATCCCACTTGCTGAAGTCAGTTTTTAGTGGCGGAATCTGAATATTGCTCACGTACATCAAAGCAGCCTATCAGGTCCCAGGGTTAGAAGAATAATTAAAAGGGAACTGCCGTACCTTTACCTTGACCTTTGTGAAAACGGATAAGGTTGCCGCTTTGTTTCCTGTGAGGGGAGTGAGATATGTTTGGAATAGAGCAAAAGTGTTTAAAAAGTCAAAACCTTTAGAGCATGAAACTAGAAGGCACATACGAGACAATAGAAGTTACATCTGTGCTTTTAGGTCTGCTAAGGGGAATTTTAGAGGCTTTGTTTTTGATGGATGCTGACTTTAATGAAGGTTTCCCTCTTACAGGTGCTCTGTGTTAGGGATGTCTTGAGAAGGACTCTCATTAACATTTTGATACTGTGCTGAAAAGACCTGAGGATAATTTCCCAATACCTGATAGCAGCCACCTGATCTCTGGCTACTGCTGCTCAGTCTTCCCACTGAGACAACTTTTGTCATGAACATCTATAATATTTCTTGTAAAGACTAAACACTTTGCAGGCTGCATCAAATAGCAAGCAGTTCAAAAGTAGATACCTGCCGGTACATAGGTATAAGGTTTTTCAAGTCTCTACAGATTCTACTTTTGCTCAGAGTTAAACAAATCAAACATTATGTTATACATATTGCTACAAGTACATAAACATTTTTGGCTGAGATGCTTAACAGGAATGTATTCGCAAACTGGTTCTAGCTCCTCTTTTGTTTCAGTTACAAGAAAGCCTTTTTCAATTGAACTGGACAAAACAAAATGAGAAGGCACCCTTTCTAACCTCTGCTCGTAGAGATAAACATCACTGTGACTCAGGCTGCTTTTGACCTGTATGTAGGGTCTCTGCTGCCACCCACTGTGTGGGTTAAGGAGAAGAAGCTCAGATGTGTGGTCAGCTGGAAGTCTTTTATAGCCTTTATCCAGACAAATTGCAAAATGAATCACCAAACGATGTGATGTACTCAGTATGTAGAATTTTGCAATGGAAGAATTGTTTTTCTATAAACAAGTAAATCTTCAAATCTTTTAAAGAGCTATTTGCATTCAGAGGGGTTGCTGGATAATACAGTTTAAATCTTTTAGAAATAGAATTTGAAACTTGCTAAATGAAGCTTGAATGATGATCTCTGGAAAGACAGACTAACTGAGGCCAGCTTTTTCTTACGTTAGTCTCTGAAATAGCGTAGGCACCTTTGAAAATGTCAGCCTGTGGTAAACTGCCATCATCCGTCACTGCTCAGTAGAGAGCTGCTGTAAGTAACAGCTCTTTGCGGTGATGGGACACAGGACTTTCCAACTCTAATCGTCAAATTTAGGTAATGACTGAATATCACTAACGTCTGATAGTACTTGGACAATTACTTTAGTTACTAAATTATTAACCCAGAGGTTGTTCTCAGTCTGTTCCTCAAAACTAGCACCTCATTTATTACTAACGAGATTTTCATTGTGGCTGGAAGCAAAGAGGCAGAAGGCAGCTGTTGTCCTGGCTGGGACAGGACAGATGTGTCTCTACAGACTGTCAGCCTCGTGGCCGGGGAGCTGGTACGCCTGCACTGTGCTCATGCGGAGACTTCTCACAAACAGGTCTCTTCAGGGCTGTGCTCACAGTAACTTTCGCAAACAGTAAATTCCTATGATATAAAACAGTGCCATGCAAATTTTATTATCTTGTGCCACTAACGAAGGCCAAAACGGTGTTAGTGATGCATTTGTTAGCAAAATTCTTCCCCGTTCCTTTTAGAGCGCTATCTTCCACGTAATGTTTGGGTAAGCGGGCTCTTTAAAGGCTCCAGTGATAACTCTCGTGAACACAGACTCATGCACAGCCGTAGATACATGTGGGCAAGAGAAGGTCACTGACGTGCTGGGAAAATCTGGTGCCTCTTCACAGAGGGCAGTCCAAGAATAGTTATGCTAACTGTTCTGTATTAACTCTTTAACATACTCATCCTTTCGCTTGCATGGGTGCTTGGATTGCGTCGTTCAAGTGAGCAGACATCCTGTTTTCCCCTTGAACATCTCAGAAATGTATGGTCTGTTATCTCATGGCTTTTAGCATGCTTGGTTATGCATTGAAGTAAAACACTTGATAAAGAACCATCGCAGATGTTTCTGAGGGAAGACGAGCTCTGAAATATTCGTGCTTTGAATCTTAAACACATCTGTCACAATAAGTTGTGGTCAGAGTCCTTCAGTGCCCGGAAACGGGACAAGGAGTAGAGAGCTGAGCTGTATCCCCTTCTCCAGAAGTCCAGAAGACTCCTGAGTAAAGGCCTGGGACTTTGGGCAACTTCTCTTGTCATCCTAATGGCTTATACTTCCATAGCTTGGAGAGGAACAGCAGTACAACTGCACACTACTAAGGTTTTGCTGAGGGGTGACAACACACAACAAATATCCTGTTGAGGTTGGCACAGCTCCACAGTTTGACTGGAGTTCACCTTAGGCAAATGTGACCCTGGCATCAAGCTGAAAGGAGTTCCTCCAAGCTGTGACCTGTATCTGTGGCCAGCCTGTCCTTCCTTCCCACTGTGAAAGTATTTTCCCATCAGGGACAACTTCAGCAACATCTGCTTTTCAGGTGCTACAGTTTTGAGAAAGCAAAATCTTTTTTCCTGACTGCTGTGAGGATGCAGGAGAAATGCCCAGCTCCATTATCCATTGCACCGTTTTAGACGTGATGCCCATTGCTCTGGCTGTTTCCTCCTGTGCAAAGCTTCCTTTTGGCGGCACAATGCCACAGATCTGTGAGGGCCAAATTTACTCCTTCTGGGAGCAGATACTTTGATCTGTAGCTAACGGGAAGTAAAACCAAAGTACTTTAAGGTACACAGATTAAATGTTTCTGACATAAGTTGTGAGAAAAGTTTACTAATCATCCCAGCTGTATCCCCTTTTGCCTCTATAGTACAAAGGAGCCATAAGGACATGATCACGTATTTCTCAGTTGCTGCTAACAACAGTTTCATTAAACAACAGATACCTCTTGCAGCATAAGGCATTACTGTGTGTGCTGGACTGAGAGAATGAAGGTCATTTATGTGAAAAATGCACAGTAATGCATACTTATTGATAAGTTGCAGATGACCACACAGAAGAGTGAAAAGCTTTATGTGCTACTAGCATAAAACAGAGTTTTCAATCCAGTGACAACATTAACTCTTTCGAAACCCCTCAGGGTCAATCCTGTAAGTGTGTCCTTATATGCCCAGGATTCATGCGTCTCTCTCCATCTGGCTCTTCTCTCACAACAGTTTTATATTGTTCTAATTTATATTGCACTGACTGCAGTGCATATATCTCCCTGCTCAGATCTCCATGGGAGTAGAACTGAGTCAAGGGATTTCAAGATGAGCCCGGTAAAGTTTTGAGCGAGACCAGGCAACAGGAAAGCGTCTGACATGGAACATTTTAAAGGGACTTGGGGAAGCAAGCGGGACAAAGAGAAAAACATTAGAAAGAGCTGAACAACTGTGGTTCAGAGAAAAATAAATAGTTGTTTTGAGGATCCAGAGTTAAAGCAGTATAGAGAAAGATGGAATTACCTTTTGAAAAAATGATGTAGAGCGTGAAAGCAAGTGCTTGTGGTTTACAAGTTTGAGGTAAGGAAAGGGGAGAAGGTAAGTGATTTATCTGGGATTGCTAGTGGGGTATTAACTGTGATCATTGAAAATGGGCTGCTATTGATCAACTAAAAAGCTGGATAGGCTTTCTGGATATGTTTTAACCCAGAGACTGACTCCATGTGAGTGGCGTGGGAGTGACAGGTTGTTGATTTCTGATTCAATCCCTTCCTAGCTATGTGTGTGACATGGTCCCTCACTGCCTTTTTGCCTGTGGTACACTGGAGCTGTTTGCTCTGGATTAAAATGTGACTTAGAGCATAGAGAAGCGACCTTGTGTACGCTGCCCTGAGAGCCTCTCAGATTGCATCAGACTGCAGCTCTCTAGGAGAGAGTTTATGGAGAGTTTAAGATCTGTCATATAAAGAGCCTTCCTTTGATAGCAGAAAACGGAAAAGGGTTCATGAAACCCAGTGGGATCTGTGTTATATTGGTCTAATATGCCTGGGAAGCATTTGGATATAGCTTTGCTGTATCATGTCCCCACACAGAGATGCTGAGCTAGCAGGTTTAAAAGAAAAGGCTTTTTGTTCCAATGAGGAGGAACCCAAATTCTGCCCAGGAGCCCATTTCTGTCCTGACTGAAACTCATATTTTAGCTTTTAAGTGCTGAGTCCACAAGGCCAGATCACCAGCCATGACGTCTCTATTTTGCCGATGGATAGATTGGCCTCGCCAGGGCAAGGGTAAGTGAACCCTGAGGAGAACAGGGGATTTGGGCTTTGATGTGTTGGAGAAGGTGGCCGCCATAGCCGCTATCCTCTGAGAACCATCCTGCATGGGTCTCTTTGGAGCTGTGGGTATCCTGCGAGCAAGAGTTGTTTCTCAGCCAGCTGTGTTGTTAACAGTTGGAGGTAGGTAGCTGAGTGTGCTATTTAGCTTTCTGCTCACTTTATGTAGCTATCTGATTTTACTGAAGGGAAAAACAGAAAGTGCTTATGAGTGGGGACTTCCCCGCTGCAAACCTGACCAGCAGTTTTACATTTGAAATTTCTAAAGCCTGGAGAGTAGCTAGTTATTTGTACAGTGGATCATGTCATTCTTCTGGGAGTTTTTTTCCAGTTTTTAGAAAAGCTCTTCTAGGAAGCTGATTATTACAGACACTTTACGAAAAGGAGCATCACAGAGCTGTTCGGGACTGTTTCACACAGCCAGTCCTGAAGGTACCTTCCACCCACTCAACAGCAGAAATTCGACTCTTCTTTGAGAGTAATTTATGGGGTAATGAGTTCTCTGGGTTGGTTTGGTCTCCTAATGAAGTTATTGCACAAAAGATTTTATTGGCCTTTTAAACATGGGAGCAATGCACAGCTACAGTCCTCTATCAGCCTTCTGGTGCCTGTTTGCCCATCCCTCTCTTCCAGATGGTAAGGGCCCCTCATGACAGTTGTATTTCACTCTTCTTGGAGAATTCTCCTCTACCTCAAGGGGGAGCACATCCCTGTCCTACAAAGTCAAGGCGGTACATGGAAGATGTGCACAGGGCCATCACAGTGCCACTGAAACAGACATTCATGTTTATTTATCCTGGTGGCAATAAAAGCAAATCCTCTTTGACTTTTGTAGCAGTGGTGCTTGTGCTCTCATTGCCTCCCACTTGAGCATAGCAGTTCTCAGTCAGGAACAGCATCAGATTGCAGCGGGGTTAGCATGTGGCAGTGTGAATGATGCTGGGGGCCCTCAAGGAGGGAAAGCATTGCTCTAATTTTAAATCATTGAACTGGCAGCTTCATCTTAGATCAGCTTACCCAGTCTCAAAGGATATTGGTATGATCTATTTAACTGAAATTAACCTCTACTGATACGAGACCATTGCATTCCAAAATCAGTGGTGAACTTCTGCTAATCAGTCCCCATTTGACACTGCCCCTAGATTTAAAAGCATTACTTTCAAGCTGTGAGAACAGGTTTTTATCCCCAACTTCAGGGCTTCCTGAGTCCCAGCCAATTCGTGGGCAGCTGAGCATGTGGCGCAGTTTTTAATCAAACATATTCCGCCACTAGATGTTTTTGCAGACCATGGCTTGTCACTGAGCTCACCTGACTCCTGGGTGCTCCTTGACCTCAGGAGAGAGCAATAAAGTGAGAAACCTCCTCAGGTGTCCTCTTATTGTGTGCAATGAGATCGCTTACTTCCCTATCCTCTTCTCTGTGTAATGCCAGTGCCATGGCCTTCACAGTCCTGCTATAAAAGGCAGGAAAAGACTGAAAGGGGCTGCCACTAGGGACACCTACGTCTGGAAAAGCACTGAAACTGCCATCGGAGTAATTCATGTTCATGGGTCATGAAGGAGGACAGAAACAGGAAGCCACTTCGTTCATGTCCTCAGGAAACAATGACTTCTGCACATAGGAGAAGAAACAAGTATTGGATGGCAATAGAAGATGCCAAGATGCGGTGCTCTGCTGTCTGAATAGATGACATCCTGTGGTCATCTGGGTGGTAGATTTTTCTGGAGAAAGGAGAAGAGGAAGCAGGTCTGCTTCTCTCCCACCCCCTCACCCACAAGCCTCTGCTAAGAGACCTTCCTGAAGGATATTTGGACATGAGGACATCTTGTCACCTAAAGCCTGTGTAGGCTTGAGGAGTCAGCCAAACTTCTTGATGTTCAACTAAACCTAATTGTCTGGATGCTCCAAATTTAGGGATTCATATGGGGACACAGGTGAATCAGGACCCATGTGTTCATGTGCACAAGGTCTCCTGTTTACATAGCAATGATTTTCCAGATTGGCAGCTCTTCTGAGGATAACTTTTGAGTTCAAACTACGTCTGCCTTGACTAATGCTCATATTGGTGTGATTATTTTCCTCCTTTTAATGTTCTGTGACAATTTAGAAACTTGTAAGTTTTCTTTAAGTGTCCTTAGAGTTTGTGTGAAAGATTTCTTGTCGTATCTTGTTTTTTGATTCCCATCAGTGGTGTTTCTTCAACTGTATCTGTTCAGGGCTTAGTGCAACAAAGTGTACCACGCTTTCATGCCCTGTATGTCCATAAAGGAAGGTAAGCAGGGAAGGAGAAAAGTATTGACTGTTTAACCTTGCTAAGTGCAGCTAAATTGCTAAGCAATCTAAGCAATCTCCTTCTTGCCTCTGTGCCCATCACCTTCCTTCTCAGTGCCAGACCTCACTGGTGGTGGTGGTTGTCAGTGCTTTGCAGGGCTCTCTTTCTGCTGCTACATAACTCTTGCTCCTCTTTTATCTGAGGTTTCATAGGAAGTGAGGCAGGGAGAGCCCAGTTGTACAAAACAGGGCTGAGCAATTCTGCTCCTGCTTGTCATCGTGAGTCCAGGGCTCAAGCGTCTCCAGAAGCAGCTCAGCATTTTGCATGTCCCAGTCCATATATAGAGTAAAGCAGCTTACTGAAGTCAAGACCACTAACCAGACCTCTGTATTTCTACTGAAATAGAAATGATGTGGGAAAAGATCAGGCTTTGTTTATTCAGGGCAGAGAAAAGATCCTGTTATGGCTGAGACATAAGGCAGCAGGATATATACATCTAAATGTAATGCTACTAAGGTGCTTGTAGAAGCTCAGAGCTGCCAAGTGTCCTGATTGCACTCCAGTGCCTAAACCAAACAGAGTGGAAAAGTGCCTCTGTGCTTTAATGACCTTTTCCAGGGTCATGTTATAGTCCCATTCATTTTGGGGTTGAATCCGTTTTTTCTTTTTCCCTTCAGCAAATGTTTAAACGTTAAAGTTCATCATGAGTCTTAGCTGAATCTCTGTGCCCTTCCCAAAGCCCTCTGCAGCACTCCAACCTCTCTGCTCCTTGTCTGCTGATGCTGACCTGCTACATACCTTATTTCGTACAAACTCTCAAATAACGTCTGTTTTGGGCTGACTGCTGATGTTCAGCATATGACAGCTTGCCCAGTGCAAATTAGTCGTTTCAGAGCTTTAAAAAAAAAAAAAAAAGATGTAAGGATCACAAGAGTCTGGATAAACACAGTAGAGCTATTTCTCTTGTGGGATGGGACTCCTGTGTTCTCAGTCCAGTTTACCCACTGGATGACCTTGGAGAAAGTGGACTGGAACAGGGATTGGCTTATCAGACTAGTGACTAAGTCATCTCAGCCCTGTCCTAGTAAAAAAAAAGCTTCTGTGTTAAGGAGATACCCACCCAGGCCCTATTCAGCTCTTTTCACTGCTCGTTGGACTTGATGCTGCGTTTTCCTTGAAAAAAACAATAACATCTTTTATGGATAACAGGAACAGAGTTTGTCAGAACAGAGTAATATACCAGAGAGGCCTCCATTTGCCAAGGATTCAGTCCAACATTAATGGGAAATCTAAAAGAAGCTCCTCCAAATGTTACTGATTCACATTGTAATATTATTTGAAACTAGAGATAGCTGCATGTTCATCTTTGTGCATGTTCATAAAGAACTATCCGAAAAGCTCACAGCTCTTACTCCTGATTATAAAAGAAATATCTAGTAGCTCTTTTCCATGCTATATTTTGATAGTGAGCTTGGAGAGAGTTTGCATTGGAAAACTGCCCAGGCAGCATTTTATTGGTCACAGTCAATTTTAAAATGGTTTATATCTCCCAAACTCCCAGGTTTACAGTATTTAATATTACTAATGGGATGGTAAGATTGCCAAGCATTTATCAGCGTAGCGATATCAGAATGGAAATAGTAAAATGACACATTAATCTTTGAGCTCTCAATATGTCGCCACAGAAACACCCACTGCCCATTATCCGGCTGTTATGAAAATGCCAGCTCCTTAATAGGAGACACTTTGGAAGACAGGTAGAAGTGCTGGGGGATGGATATTACAATTGGCTCAAACCTATCATTCCTCATTCAGTTTCAGCCACAACCAGTTTGGTCTCACAGACAGTGTTGCCTGCTTCCCATAGAGATGGGTCATTGCCAGGCTGCAAGTAATGGGGGAAGAGATAGTTTGTAGTTGTTTTTTTTTAAGTAAAGGTGCACTAAGTATTCTTACACAGGGTGCCGGTCTGTAATGACAGCAGAGCTCCCACTGACTTGAGCTGGCACTAGATGAAACTCTCAGGGAACTGACATTTATTACATATACTAGTTAAAGTTTTAAGGGTGAGAAGGGACCAAGCCCCAGGCTGCCTAGTGGAAGGAGCATGATCTTGCATCTAACACCCCTTACAGGTTTGGGAGCCCTCCTCACTGCAGGTCCTGACAATACTCATAGCCTATTCTCCAGGGTATGAATGTAAAAACGGAGAAACTGTGCATTTGAAATTCCTGATGGACATCTTTATCTGATGAGCAGGGAATAAGCATCAGCAGCACTTTCACCTAGGTCTATGTAAGCTTAAATCCTCCTGTCTGCTCAAGCTGGTTTCCATAGGCTTTACTGACTAAATAGAGTTGAGTTAACTGTCCCCTCATTTTTAAAATCTGCTTCTCTTTGGATGGTAAAGGAACTGGAGCTAAGTAAGACATAGGAAGGTGCTTTTACCTTTTGCTACAAGAAAAATTAATCGGTCTCTTTCTAATAAGCCAATCCAAAGGGAAATTCTTCCCTTATGAATGGGGGGAAAAAGTTTGTCTGGTACCAAATCTTTTTGGATATATTGGGATGACAACCATTCTTATTAGAAATAAGGCCTGTCTGGTCCACTCTCTAGCGTACGAAGGAATAGGCAACGTACCATGAATAGTACAGTCGGTTTTGGCAAACCAGCCTCTAGTGAAGGAGGAGAAACAAGTGTTCCCCAGTTGGGGTCAGGTGACTGTTCTTGCTGATGGTGAGTAGGGACTGTGCTGGAAAGCATAGCACTGTGCGGGGGCCGGTGGCTCTGCATAGGACCAGCATGGGATCTATAGGTTATGGTACCAGTATTTTCTGGAGGCTCTTAAAGAACAATGGAACAGATGGTTTATAACTTGTCTTCGTGCAAGGGGTGATGATTACTTGTGGAACAGGCGACAGAGGGTAAAACAGAGATCCCTATTTTAATCCAAATATTCTCAGAGACAGAGAGCAAAGGAAGCTAGATTCTGGTTTTGTCTGCTTTAATATGCAGCCCTGCTTTTTATGAAGAACCTGCACATGCACTTTCCTTGATGAACAAGGGATTTGATGTTAACTGGTACATATAAAAGCTTACAGTTATTTGGCCTGTTTCTGTAATAGCACTGTTGGCCCGCTCTTCCAAAATCAGATTCCATATGCAAAAGTGTGTTTAAGTCAGACTTTCTCTGAGAGACACTTATTTTAAGCTCCACAGAGGCTTTGCAGGTGTGCCAGGAATAACCAGAGCTTTCATAGCTGCAGGGAAAATATAAAGCTCTGTTTATTCACTTAGTGATCTGGCTGCTTTTGTCATCCACAATGTCAGACAAAAAGTCAACACCTCTGATTAACTCATGTTTCCACTTTTCACAGACCTGATATCCTTAAATACAACTGATACCTGCTGTATATCTTATAAAGAGGCAGAAGGTATGTCTGAAAATCACAGCAGCACTTGTATAAGAGATCTAAGCATTCGTTCAATGCCTGTGTGTTAACTTTACCAATCTGGGGCTATCCTACACAAGCGTATGGGCAGATAGTAGTGATTCTTTGGGTGCATTTTAGAATGGAAAAAAACCCTACTACCAACTTGTAGATTCTTTGACATGACTTGCCCAAGGCATTTTATTCAATCAGGATAAAGCACTGCCTGGCTGAATAACTAACGGAGCATACTGCAGGGGAAATCATTAATGCCCAAACATTAGTTCTGTTGGGCACTGTGATCTAAGAATAAAAGGTCATCCATGGTGATGCATTGGCACTTTGCAAGGATTAACACATCAGTGTCTTTCTTTCTTTCTTTTTGTTTCTTTATAAAATGCCAGCTTCATGAGTGTTTCAGCACTCGTGATGATTACAGTATTGTGCATCTGTTAAAACTAATGATGCAAGGAGTTTCCAAAGTTCAAGCACTTTCCTCATTTCCTAAAGCTCAAAGCTAGAGCATTTCTGGGAATAGGATGCAAATTTCTGAATTGAATTAGGAAAAAAGTTGGATTAGGAGACAAGATTTTTTAATCTTCTAAGAAGTAAGGGTTAAATACCCTACTGCGTAGTAATACTTCAGAACTAGATAAATAAGAGGCTTGATTTATATCTATTTTCAAATGCACAAAATGAGACAGATCCTTGTCTTATCCTCACTTAAATTAATGGAGTTTTGCTGTATGTGGTATCTGTTTTTCTCTCTAATAATCCAGTCTGTACTTGGTGTGTGTGTGTATGTATATTTTATTTAATGAGCATTAAGCTTGCATTCTAAGAATACATTCCCGTCTGGAGCTGTCTCTAACCAAGGACTGGGCTGCTCTTGCCAGCTCTGTAGTTAGCCCAGTTTGTTTTCCTGACCTGCTCACCTTTTCTGACATAAGCTAACTGCTGAGGCTGACTGCTGCAAGGCAACCATTTCAGCAGAGGGCTGGTCTAGGCACGGAGGATATTGCATATTGAGGTAGGGTGTGATTTATGTAGCACTCCTGCTCTGCGTTAGCAGCTGCCCATGGAAATGTGCTCAGCGAGCAGATGGTGTGGAGAAACAACTCCCCTCTGAAGGTGCCTAACATCATCTGGTTTTGAATGTGAAGGAACTTCCTCGTGTTGGTAGCTCCAGGATTGCACTAGGGCTGATTTTTTGATGGTAAGAAAAAAGTAGCTTGTCCCCATCACACTGCCCTGAAGTGAACTGTTACCCATCCATCAGCTGGTCATCCCTCTGTGGTGTCCATTAATAGCTGGTCTGGCTGAAGATCCCAAACTCTGTAGCTGTTTGGCTGTTCTGCAAATGAAATTCTTTGTCCAGAAAATGTCCTAACCTACTCTTAGGAAAGGTTAAATTTGGGGAGGGTTTGCAGGAATGCTCCAGCTCTTAAGGGAAGGCTGTCTCCCAGAGAGCTGAGGCGCAGACCAAGCTGGGTTGTGGAGGTTCAAAGGAGCACCTTGCACACCTGCACAGAGGAAGTAACGTCAGCCACTGTAATTGCTGTAATATGATCCTCCCTGGTTAATACTATCTTACAGAGGCTCAACCGCAGCTGGATCAAAAGATATTTTGGCTAGGGATAGCATTTGAAACTTTAGGAACAGTCATTGAATAAAAGGCATCCCATAATACTTTGCTTCCCTCCAGTGAATACAGCGCAGTTTCAGTAATCATCAGAGGCAACTTCCTGATGTCTTCAACCTCTTCTCTCTGCTTTCCAGCATCACCTTCACTTTCAGCTTTCCTCCCCTCAATCACATCTCAGCCTATGGCCTGCACTAGAAAAGCTGCATGCTTCCACTGGAAAATGGTGGAACAGCAGTCTAAAGTACCTGAAGGTAAAAACAGTCCATTTTAAAAGTTAGCATAGTTTCATATTCCTTTCCCTTCCAATGCAGTCATGCAAGGTATGATATTGGGTGAATCAAGCTGGTCGAAGGAAAGAAGTTAATAACTACCTTACAGTATTCACTCCTCTGAAATACATGCCCTAATTAAAGAGAATCCTGAAAAGTTTGGCTATGGGAATATATTCTTAATAATGGGATGCACTTCAGAAATACATCCAATGGTGGCAGGCACAAAGCCCATTTATAGCAATTTTCTGGGTCATGCCCTAATGTTCTTAGTTTGGGAACATCTGGAGTGAGTGATGTGGTGAGACTGTCACAATACTCCCATGTCTCTAAGCAAATAGCTTTTCCAATTTTGATCCCTCTTGGCAAAAAGAACATCTGAAGGAATCTTAAGCCAGGGCTGTGTAGTGCCTGTGGCACAGTCTCACCTTGCTCAGTGGTGTCTCTACCACCACAGCTGTCCTGTACTACTGCCTGCCAGGGCAAAGCAATTCCAACCAATATTTTATAAAGCCCTGAGGCAGAGCAGAAAAACAAGATTTACAAGACCTAAGCAGGACCATGGATGGAGATTAGCCATGGTTCCTCTAGCCCTGCAGGTACTGCTGCAGAGAATTTGTTTGTCTGCATTTTCCAGCTTGTGACGCTCACATTTTTAGTGGTCTGGGTTGCGTTATAAACTGGATGACTGAACCAAACCCCAAACTAGCGTGTCTGACTGCATAACAAAAGACAGACATGCCCCTGTTCCAGAAGGCAAGTAGTCCCATGTTTGGATGTGACCTCCTCGTCTTTGCAGATCAGGTCGATAGCAGACCGCCACATGAGCAGAACAGGTGGTTGTGGGTGGCACCGTATCATTTACCCACTGCCACTGAGATGTAGTCACCGCACCACGCAGTGAACAGTTTCAGTTCAGTAGCAGTTGTTGGCCCAAGATTATCATCCATAGAGGCATAAGATTACAGCAGATTGCTAGTCAGAGCTACCTGAGTCCACATGCAATTACTGCTCACACATGAGCGACACCATGTTAGGAAATGGGTTGCTGGTTTTCCTTTCTCTCTCTAAAAATATTTGTATCGAGTATTCTCCAGTTAGCACAGCACAGCAGAAAACAAGCAGGTAGTGACCAAGATGCTTAAGGAAATGCTAATAACGTATTAATAAATACATGTACTCCTAAGAGGAAATAAAAGGAATTTCAAGGCCAGCGTAGATTGCTCTGCAAACAGCTTTAAGAAAACCAAGCCTGAAAATGCTTCCCATATAAAGGTCCTTAAAGATGGAGAGGAACAAATCAAATACATCTTTCCTGAGGAGGGAGCTCTGTTCCCGATACTTCAGCACAGTATAGTCTTCTATTGACCGCAGATGTAAAAGCACAAGCTGGTGGGCGGTACGTACCCAGCTCAGCAGCAGTGCTGGCCTCCAATATAGGTAGTCCTAAGAACAAGTAGAGACGGTGCTGCCTGCTAGCTCTGCAGCTCCTCAGCACGGGCGCCACCACTGAAGCTCTAGAACCATGGGACCTGGGAATTTTGTGAGGCCAAATCTTCTGTTGTTCATTCACTCAATGTTAGAGAAAATCTTGAAATAGCTAAAGCTGTTCACGTGTGAACTGATCCTGCCATCTCTTGGAGGGCTGGGGGCACTCTCTCAGTTTGAATCCTATAAATTTAACCTCTCTAGTGATGGTCACTGTTTCCCCAGTTCCCCCATTTAGCAATCAGCCTACATGTTTATGGTGAACATGAACTGAAACATTACAAATACAGGATGTTGTTAGTACCACTCTTATTTTCCTGTGCAGAGGACCAGTAATTACGTTTTTCTCCATTCTGGGTCTAATTCATTAGGAACCACTTGATAAGGCACAAACTGGTCCTTTTGAAGTTTAAAATGGAGTTTAGGAGGTGTCTGTACTCGACCCTGCTATGAATTTCATTACCCTTGAGCAGTACAGGTATATATTCCAGTTCATAGATTTAACTTTCCTGAATAATTTTCCATGCTGCCTTATGGAGAAACCATCTTGGCAGATGAATTCAGCTATTTGCCCTATTCAATTTTTATAAAGCGATCACCATTTAAAGTGTTCTTCTGAGGTGTTCAGTTGTACAAGGGACCCAGAACCTCTGGCAGTACTGTTAACTCTGTATTTTAACTATAGATTTCCAGGAAATAGACAATACCTTGCAGAACTGAGCTCAAAATGAATCTTATCAGGGAACACCGCATGTTGGCTCTGAATCTGTAATTTACGTGAATTTTTGCAACTCTCAGAGAACAGAAGGATGCTCAGGACCTTCCAGTATCAAACATTAAAAAAGAGCCTGAACAATTCTGTCAGAAGTGTGTCATTATCACAGTCTTTCTCTATCAGAGGTTAAGGATATAGAGTAAATTTCAGAATTGACCCTGAGCATGGATTTATTTCAGAATTTTAAAAGAGAACGGTGACACTTAGCAGCCTTGTTTGCTGCGAGAACGGTTTCAAGTGAACACTTATCTAAATTCATTTGTTCCTGAAGGTCAGCACAGAGAAAGGAACAATATGTCCATTAACGACATCTCTCAGATATGGTTTCTGCTGTTGACTTTTGCCTCATCTGGATACTATGCCTTGTATTAGTGGTGAACCACAGGAGAAGCACTGAGTGATATAGCAGCCTCTATTGCTGTTCTAGGACTTCTGGTGCTGGCACCGATATCTGCAAAGATCATCACAGGGTCAAATGCTACTGTTGGATAAATACTCTAAAAAACAAGACAATGATATCCAAGTGGCAGAGCCACTTGACATTCAGCAGAGCTTCCGTGTTTGAGATAAAGGATTTTAGCTCATTTACTTGTGGTAGGTAGTAGAGCTTGAAGAAAACTATAAAATCAACCCTAGCTGTCAGCAGAACACTGATATTTAAGTGCTCTGTTTGCATCTGTCTTTATATTCTGGCCCAGATGAAAAGCAGATATGCTGCTATCTCAGTATTCATGGCCTAAGAGCAGCAGAAATTCAGATAATGCCCAGAAGCCTGTTAGTGATGCCTGCTATTGCAAGAGTTCTGTGTTAATTTGGAAGGATTTGGGGATTACTAATAACTACCAAAAGTGAAGCTCTTCAAACTCCACACTGCTACTTTTAATCTCCATTTATTGTATACACAGAGGGCCAAATTCACAACTGGTTCAACTCTCTTGACTTCTTGGGATGTGGCCGAGAAAAACTCTGCCCTTTTAACTCTTGTTTTTCTTTCCAAGCTGTGTTGAAATACTTTGATCCTGTGTAGTTTTTTATTACAAGGAAAACATACTTGTTCTACACCTCTTCATGTCACCATTTTGACATACCAACCTCTTCTTCTCCCTCTAGACAGTCTCTGGAGTGCCTGGAAGAGCGTAACAGCTCATTGACTTGCAATGTGATTAATCCTGGATTAGTCAAAATATGATGCAAACAGATACTGAACCAGTGCTGGATGCTGTTCTTGCCTGTGCATGCAGTGTTAGGTACCTTACAACTGTCTCGAATTGATCAGGACATCCGGATTTTGTAACCTCATTTTATAACTGTTCCTCTCTCTCTAATTCCATCCTGTGAAGTTCTGAGGATATGTAACAAGAAGCCACCCCGTTACTATTCCTTGCAGCTATCTGCCAGTGTCACCTGCTTTTCTGGCATCATCATACAAGCATGCACTGTCACTGCCCGCTGGAATCTCAGCTTGCTGGTTGAGATTCACACCATCACTCAGCCTGACGAGAGTGCTGACTCCTGGAACCAGAGCTGTGTTTGGGAGCACATAAAAGCACCGGAGTCCCCTACGTCTTGGCAGGACTTCAAGGACTATCCCAACGAAGAGATCTTGACAGCATAGTTGTAAACTCCACAGGCCCCAAGGGCTCACACACCATGATATTAATGCTATGGCCTGGATTGCCAAGATAGTATCACTGATATGCAGACATAGGTCTCTGGGTAAGAAGTAGCATTTCTCACACCTGTTAACTGGCATTTGAAAAAACTGAGACCAACTGAAGTGGGCAATGTGGCGGAGCAAGACAATGCATGCAAAGGCTGTATCCGGTATTTCTTGTGTTCTCTATTCAAAGAGACTTCAGCTGCATGGGTACCACAAATACTTGTGAAGGCCAGTATTAACCAAAGGAATTACATACTGCATTATTGACATTCCTGATATATTTAGGACTGTATGCTTTTACAGTCCTTTCAGTCTTTATTGCAGCTTCAATCTATGCAAAAGAGGTGAAAAAAGAGAAAAGAGAAAAGAGAAAAAATTCAGATATTTTAAATTAGAAACAGATATAGGAAGCACCAAACTGTATAATAAACTACAATGAGATTACCTGGAGGCTTTCAAATTCAGCATAATCTTTCATACTCTGCTGAACTGTGTCCCAGGTGGAATTATTATATCTAAGGTAGGTATTCCATGATGTTTCACTAGACAGATCTGACTGTAGTAGTAAGTCCAGGTATCTTTGTATTAGAGGCTATTAACTACAGCATAAAAGCCAGGGAGGTGAAGCTGGACACTTTCTGGCAGGTAGTGCTTTTGGCACTTCAGTTAGTGTGAGGTAAGCACAGTTGCTGACTATTTCTTCTAAAACAGCCAGCACTGAAATTAGTTCGTGAAGTTAAGTGTTGACAGCAGATTTCATATTCAGCCTGTTGAAGCAAATAGAGCAATTAACACCTCTGATATAACTAATTTTTAAGTTCACTGTGGGGAAAAACCCTTAAGAGCTTCAGAAGACATCATTGCAGGGCTCATCTCTAATTGTCAACATTTTTCTCTGAAAGTAGCAAGGGTTATATATTAACATAACAACATTTAAACCAAAGGAGAACATGGAAGGTGTATAACCCAAATGGACCGTTCCATAAGCAGAACAATGTAACAGAATACACAAGCTCCCGCTTATAGCTTTTAAGTGTTTTTCTCTGCCTAGAGACCTGATTCTCTTTCTTCACAAACTCATTTGGATCTGGAACAATTCTGTCAATTTAAAACAAATTATAATGAAAATAAAGCCAATGTCAGTAATATGAGAATCTCGACCACGGGAAGTCAAACCCCAAACCATCTTGAAATTATTCAGTCTCACGTAAAATATCTGGAAAGTGTCCCCATCTAATAGTTCAGGGACAGTTCGGCAGACTCTTAGGAAAAATTTCTCCTAATGAATGTAAGGGAAATGAGAACAAAGGGTAATATTTCTTTACAAAGCGCTGAGTGCCTGCAAACAAACATCCTAAAACATGCACTTAATAGCTCCAAGAGGTTCAAAATAATTCTCCTGCTCCGATTTTCTCCTAGTTTTTGTCTCTCTGTCTAACGAGACCGGCGCAAACAGCATTCGAGGCTAAACTCAGACCCGTCGTCCTGCTTGTTCACCCCCCCCCCAACCCTTCTGGATGTGCTCTGCGACCTACAGCTGGTTTTGCCCGCTTTATTCGCACAAACAGACCCTCCCTAGGCACGAGAAAGTCTCCGTCAAGGGGCGGTCGGCGGACAAGCGGCATCGCGGCCCCGGTGCCCGCGCGGCGGCGGCGCTGCGCCCCCTGGCGGCGGCGCGGGGCCCGGGCGGCACGCGTGGGGCCGTCCCCCCCGTCCCGTCCCCCCGTCCCCCCCCCGCCAAACCCTGAAACGCGGCAGCGCCGTTTGGGCTGGCTCATCTGAACGATGGGACCCTTTCGATGTCCGGGGTCTCTACGTGTTACAAGCCTGCGTGGTCACAAAGTTACTTAACGCGTCTCTCCTTACTTCTTCAGTGTAATGATTTTTGGTTATCGAGCTCATTTTCTTTGCTTCTTTGTTAAGTCCAGTACTTATCCAACGTTATATAAGTGGCTTGAAAAAATTTTGGCCGCGTTAGCAGCCAAAAGCCTGACATCAGAATTTAAAGTGCAAAAACGTTTACATGATGCTAGACTACTATTTCAGCTGATGCTATTTTAAACTTACAAATCCCCATTTATTGACTGAATACCCTTGTGCCAATAGCGCACTCCTGCATACAAAGTGAGGAAGTGCTGAGAGCGCCTCTGGTAAAAGCCGTGCTTGGGGCAGCCCACGCAAAATCTGAATTCTGATCTGAACCTCTTAGGCAGCTCTTGTCTTTACAAATGGCTGCAAGTTTGGACTGAGCCAAAACTCGGGCACTGAACACTGGCTCTGTTGATCTGGATCCGAATTTTTGCTCCTCAGCCACTCTGCTGATATGTTAACTCGGGGGTTTTCAGTCTTTTCTGATTCATGGGTGCGCTCACTTACAGTTTAAATCCATCAACAACTGACTTGCTTTCCTTAGTTATCTTTCCATGAACTGTAAGCTTGAACTCCCTGTATTTGTGATTATAGTGATCATATTGTATAGGCAGGCTTTGCTGGTTATCCAAATCATAAAACACTAGGAGTTCACAAGTTTTGATACATTAGCAGTGCATCAAACCGTTTCTGTTTCTTCTAACCCTTTGTAACCGAAAAGTCTTATTTTTCATTCTTGCTAAGGCTTTATTAGGTAGAAGCGCCCTCCGCACAGTGCTCTAAGCAAGGAGCCCACTGTCGTCGTTTGAATTCATCTCAGGGTTGAACATAAAATATTAGAAGGATTCCTTTAGCAGTGCTGAAATAGCATAAGTGGGCATATCTGATGCTGACCATGCATGTGATACTCGCAGCAACTGACTGTCATGCCTTCAAAAGATCAAATTCAGCCTTCCTTGCATGGTATAAGATAAAAATCTGGCCTAGGATTTAACTGTACCTGGTAATTAAGTTTAAAGAACAATAATGCCTCACAAACCTCTCCCGGCCTACAGCAAGCACGCTGGAATCTCGGTTGCCATTTCTGCAAACTGTTTACAATTCACATACCTCTGCAAATCCAATCCTGATCTCAAATTGCTGCCCATAAACAACATAGCAGAGATTTGATGTATGAGGGCATGTTCTGAATTCTCCTTTGCTAGCAGCAGCGTGGCTAACTTCTAGCATTAAAAAAAACCTCTCTTATGTCTCTTCTCATTACAAGCAGTGCTCCGCTAACCACTCGAATACGTCGTTCAGCCAATCTGTTTGCGATTGGTGGCAAGAAGGCAGATGCAATGTGCTTTATTCTCCTCTTCTGCTAGCTGTCTGTAAATGAATACTTTTCACAACCAGAGGCAGGGCAGCCTCTGTTCACCATACCATGCCAGAATTTCTCTCTCATCAAAGCCAGATGTTGTTAACCTTCAAAGCATGATACAAAGCTGATCTTTCAGGCTAGGCTCTTGCTTTAATCTTAAGGCATCAGTATCTATTATTGAACCTCAGTAGTGCAGTGATTTAAAAAACTGTGTAAACTCTCCTGCTTCATGCATGGTATTTTTAAGGGGGGGAAAGGTTATTCGCAGGACATATTGTTCAAATAAGGAAGGAGAAAATTGCTTGCCTGCATTTACTTGTCCTAATAGTATACACAAAATAAAGGGTCCTAGCCCCAATTATTGTGTGTTTCATGAAGACGAAGCCCAATATGTTACCCTCGGGAACTCAAGGAAGCTTAGAAATTTTTCAGAAGTGAAGTTTGAGTAGTTTCTAAGAGGAATTGTGTTTGAAGAGAGCTTTGGGGCAGGAGAACTGGGGTATGCAAGCCCACAAGGAGAACGGTGTGGCATCAAGAGTGGAAGCAGAACTCCCTCGTTTTGCCTTGCTCTCAGTTATCTGTGTTTAAACTGACGTATATTCTACGAGCTCACTGAAATCAGACAGAAAGCTCCTGGGCTGAACTGGGATTGTTCCAGACAATCACTGATTTAAGGACAAGTTATTCCTAATAGACAAGGGATAGGGCAAGCACTGAAAATTATTATACAAACAAATGTAACAGGACAGAGGGGTATGTACATTCGTAGGGTATGTGCATCTTGAGTTTGGGAGGTATGTTAGCAGGACAGTATAGGAGCCAAGCAACAACGAATCAGTAAGTCTTAGTATGTCTAACTGGAAAAAATTGGTAGGCGCTATGTTAAAAAATAGGACTGATAAAGACAGACATAGGTGCCATAGTGGATAAGGATGGATATGACTTTAAAAGAAGAAAACTGTGGCTTTCCAAAAGATCTTTGACAGAGTTTCTCAGAGAAGCGTCAAAAAAATCCTAATCTATGACCGAATAAGATTAAATGTCCTTCATGGATTACTAACTAATTATAGATAGAAATAAGGAATATGAATAAATTGTCAATTCTTCCAATGCAGGGAAGGCACCACTGGAGACCTCCAGGGATCTGCCTAGGGATGGTACTCTTTGACATAGCCATAAATGATCTAAAAAAAGGGGAGTGAGAAGAAGATAACAGATTTTCTTCTGATATTAAATTGCTCAGGGCAGCAAAGACAGGGAAGAGCTATGAAGGACTACTTGCGTTGAAGGAGGATCCCATGCTGTTAATAGGCTGGAGGATATAATACCAAACAAAAATAGTGATAGATATAGCAAAACTGAAAACAAACAAACAAAAACCTTAGAATGGCAGCAACGATGATCAAAGATTTGGAAGGGCCTCTGTACAAGGATCAGTTAAATAAACTAGGATTATGCTAGAGTTGGAAACAGAAGAGAATGTCTATAAAACCGTGAGTAATACAGAGAGGGTATATAGGAAAAGTGTCCACTGTTTTTCATAATAATACCAGAACTGTACTAGATTTGAAATAAACAGGAGGAGGTTTTTCTTCACACTGATCTGCAGAGCATATTGGCATAGGCTTGTGATTGCTAAAAGTTAGCATGGAATTAAAAACGCAATTAAATATATTAATGGAAGAAAATGAAAATTTTTGCCAAGAGCTGTTTGACACAAAGGTAACATCTCCGGCCCAGAAGTTTCTGAGCCAGAATCTACTGGAGGCTGGGAAACTGTTCTGGGAAGGTCTGTACCTCTCCTGCGCGTTACTGGTGGAGGACACTGGGCTAGGCAGATCTATAGGATGACCCACTACAGCTATACCTACATTCATATCGCTAGAAGAGCTAGCACCAGCAACACAGAGGAAATGGTGAGTGCAGAGCACGGGCTGTACAAGACCCAGGTTACATGCTCAGGTTGTCAGCCCAAGTCACCGTCTGGGCTGCTGTAGCTTCACCACTACTGTTACCCACACAACTAGGGGAAGCTCACAGCTGGCACAGAGAGCACTTTTTTTTACTGCACCTGCACTTTTAGACTGCAGTGGAAGAGCAGAAAGAATTAGTGTTCTGGGAAAACACAGCCCACGTAGCAGATGATACATTTTCTCAGGGAGTAAGTGCCCTTGTGTTTTTGCTTAATGTTTATTATGTTTATAGGATTCTGTCCTGGTATTGGTGTGTGTCTCTGAGTAACTGAATATCCATGACAATAGGCCTTTTTTCCACTAGATGTCTCACAAAGCCAGTGATTGCAGTCATTCTATTCAGCCTTGACTTTTCAGATCCGAAAGATTTTATTGTCTTTAGAATATGTACTAAATATAAATGCTTTATTAATATGTGTACTGATGCTTGAGATAGTACCACACAGTAAGCTGAATAATCTAAAACACATTTCTAAATCTAGATTTGAGTGGAAATTTATTATTACTCGTTGAACTTTCTTCAAGTAACTAAGTCAGGCAAGTTATAAATGTCTAACTGGCCCATAGGGGACATCAGCGAGCCAAGCAGCTTGGAATCGGGTGCTTCTAGGCTGTAACGTAATTCTGTACAACTTACAACACAGGGCTTCTTTTCAGAGACAGTCACAATATGTTGTTTTTTAATGGTGTTTGGGGTATTTTGCTTCTTTCTATTTGGGAACTGCCTTTCCGAGGAAGACCTTTGCTTTCAAAGTTTCAACTCTTCCCTCTCTCAACGTATATAAAATCTAATTCGGAAGTCCCCACTTGCTGGCATGCAGTTCTCCAGACATACCAACAAAGATCTGGTCGTCACCTTTTCCACAAAGGGTACGGATAATTAGTTGCCTGAACATCGATATCCTTTCGTGGTCCTACATTTAACTAAGAGCTGTTGCATCTGCTTCAGGAGAGACCATAGTGCTAGATGCATGACCTAAAAGCTGTTGTGATTATTGACCCTCTGTCTACCATAGTGCTCTGCAATTCCCTTTCTGTGATACCCAAACAGCTGAATTTGGGGGCTTCTGCTCTAAAGGTCACTGAACTATTTTTACAGTAGGAATACTTCTCAAGAAATGGTTTAATAGGATATTTTTCATTTTTTATAAACAAACCCAAAGGGTCATAAGATGTACAGCTGACATGCTGTACAATACAGAACAGAGATAACGGCCCGTCCAGTTGCTAATGCGTGTATTCAGAAAGGCCTCAATCTGGCTGCGAAGGCACTAGGAAAGACAATGTTTTTACCCTAGAGCTGTTGTGTGGAGGGTTTCTTTGCCCTAAGTATTTTGTTGTAATGATTAATCATCATCACTGCCAAAAATAGAAATCTGTATTTCTTATTTGATTTTTTTTCTGATTTATAAACAGACAATTTTGCACCTCACAGGATTCTGCCTCAGTTTGGTCAGAGACAGTGGTGTAGCAATACCATGGTGTTTGGGGAGCTTGGGAGACTGACTGTGGGGTGCTTAGCTGCTCATTTAGGGCTCTGTGATCCTTTTTCAGAACAGTACACAGCTAAGCATCCACTATGTGGCTCTTTGATTTGGTCCCTATAAAATAAAATTGGCTGAACATGTAGACAAAGGAATAATTGTCTTAATTTCTAACTTAAAGATAAAAGAGCGCTCTCCATAGAACCCTCTCACAGAGTAAAACCATAAAACCTTTTCTTATACAATGGATTTAGGAGCATTCAAAGCTGTGACAAGGCAGCTTACGGTGCAGAAACGGTGATCTCTTGGGCTGTGTCCACAGGGTGCAAACACAGCATGAGAGCCACTGGCACTGACCGCTGGGGTGCAGTAGCATGTTGGGGGTCATCCTGATGATCTGCTGAACCTGGAGGAGCAAAGAACAGCGGACACTGCTTAGAGTAGGCCCATTTCAGTACCGGCTATGCTGAGGGTGCTGTTGTTACAGCAGTACAGACCATACTGAGATGGATTCAGAGATATTAAAGCTATAGAGGATCACATAAATAATCCAACTGCTTTTCTGCATGAAACCTCTTTTGTCTGAGCTATAGCATAGTTTCTAGAAAGACACCTCATGTTCAGTGAAAGTGAGCAAATAACCCAAATTCATTGTGATCATAAGTATGTTGTTTCAGTAACTAATTGTCTTCATTGTTAAAAGTGTATGTTCATCTCCAGATAAAATTTGTGAATTTGTCCAGCTTTACCCAGACGCTGGACCTCATTATGCCTTTTCACGTTAGGTTGAAAACGACCAGAGCCAGTACCAAGGCCTAGGAATGAGATGAATGCATCTAGTCTACATGACGATACATTTTAAGAACCGTCATGATATATATATGGTATGAAGTTACAGGGTGATATAGAAGAAAGACCCTGGAAACCAAACTTAAGGTAGTAGGAAGAAAGCTTATGTTCAAGAATCTTGACTTTTACTTCCGTTAAAATGGTTCTCCCTCAAAGTATCTGCTCAGCTTGATCCTGAGAAAACAATATAAAATATGTAGAATGACAAAGTTTAGAAATACCTTGTGGTGGGAGAGGAAATCTCTGACTGCACAGCTCTGCCTTGCAGTCTTTGGTAAAATTCAAATGAAGAGTGAAGGCTGTCTTCGGTGCTTACTGTTTCTCTGAAATCATAGTCTCATTTTTTTGTGGTGTGATGTCAGTATAAATCCAGGTAACCAGATAATCCAAAATAACTGCCCAAGAACTTTCATGGATATCACAGCATTAAAAAAAATAGAAAAATTGAGCTTTTCTTTCTTGGTGTTGGTAACAAGATTTTTAGTGCTTCCTTTTTTCTCAAGCCTGTCACAAAGTTGTCTTCCTTCTGGAGGAAGAAAATCCTTTCATATTTTCATGTTTTTCTCGGCAACGACTGCCAAAAATCTGGAGTTCTTTGAGTTCATACTTCTACTTGTGTCATATCTCAGGAGAGATTTCTAGCAGCTCTGGAGTCAAAGAGGCACTAGAGACTTTGTCAACAGTAACTGTGTAAAATTACTACACTAAATGCATTTTGAGGGGAGATCTGCCAAATAGTGATAAGAAATCAAATGAAGAAGTGGTTTAGATACTGACCTCCAAGTTAGAAAGGAGAAAAGTCTTGGCAAGTAGAAGGAAATGTGGGAAACTGAAGGAAGAGAAGAACTTGTGAAGACATTTGAGATCAGAAAGGAAAGAAGACTCTTGAAGTTGGGAAGGCTTTGAATGGACATGAGAGAGTTGGTTAGTTCAGAGGTTGGGGCAATGGCTGGAAGGGCTTTCTTCGGTCATTAAGTCTGGCCTCTTGTGGGAAACCATGTCACAGCTGTGTCTTGAAATAACTTTATTCTTGCCATGTTCTTGCCACTAGTCTTTTGGAGGACTTGTTTAGAACTTAACTCCTGTGCTGGTCACTCACATTCTCCCAATTTTTAGATTAAATTTGCTCTGACCCTGTTTACAACTTTTTCTCTTATGTCAACATCGCCCTTTATTTTAAATAACTTTCTGCCTCTTGTTCTCCCTCATGTTTACCATCCTTCTATATCTATAGAGAGCAATCATACTCTCTCTCAGGTTTAATTTTCCTAAAATGTTTAGCCTATAAGTTTGTCTCTATTCCCTTGATCATCTGTAGTGCTGTATGGTTAATTTTGTTTTATATTTTCCTATTTTCATTTTCAATTCTGGAATTCATCCTTTTATCAAAAATGCCTCTTCCTTGAAAAATTCTCATTTAAATCAAGTACATTCACAAATGCTTGAGAGCCGTTGTTAATTACCTGTGACACCAGCACTAAAACATTTAAGAAGAAATGAGGCTGTATTGTTGTAATTTTTTTGTAAATATCTGTAAAAATACCTATTCTAACAGACAGGCAGCAGAGTCTATTCTATGCTATTGTAAAGTAGATTTTGAAGTGGAAATATTTTGGTTTAAGGGCAGTATTTTTGTCATTTCTTTTTATCCTGTATTCTGATCTGGCCTCTATGCAGGTATTTTGTTTGTTTTTTCTGCAATAAAAGATTTTGTTATTCTCCCATTGTATCAGGAGGACTTGAAGTGCTCTATCAGTAAAAAATTTGCTTAATAAAATTACTGAGTCAATTAGTGAACTGCGTCAATTACTGCATTTTGGAAGGACTTCACTGTTTCCTTTTCTTTTTTCCTGAGAATTTTATTATACAGTTTGAAAACTCAAGAAATGACACCTCAGTAAAAAGTACTAGAAAGGCATCAAGTTTCCAGGGTTAAAAGAGTTTTTCTGTTCCTTTGGTGATTTGTTGTCATTGTTGAAAAAGGCCTTTTAGGGTTTTGTTCTTCTCATGTAGAGATCTAGATGAAAAAAAACAGATGAATGTTATTGGCTTCGTAAGTACACTGAAGCCTGAACCAATGCACAGTGAAAGCAGTGGAAAGATTTCCATTAACTTTTATGGGCCTGAATTGATGCCCTTTAAACATTAGCATATCCTCCAGCATAGCAGTTGATATACTGCTGTTGACTGTGGCCTTTGAAAATGGAGTATGCTTGGGTTTTTTTAACCACTTGCAGTGGGATTCCACCAAGTTAATCATTATGTACCAATATTCTTTTACAAAGCAGAGTAAGAGAAACATTTGCTCTGTAGTATATTAGTTATGTTTTTCCCTTGCCAGTACCTCTCTACTTTTGCTCTCCCTTTGCTATTTATTATTTATCTTTGTAATTGTAGTCTTTCAGTATGCATAACCTATTGGGATATAAGTTTGTATGAAAGGCACCACAGAAAATAAAGTTTTATAGCATAAAGAATTGTTTTTAAATGTTGGACATATTGGCCATTGATTTCATTTTTATTACACTCTGAAATCATAACCCACTTCAAGAGCAAATTCTCATATCCTTACCAGCAAATAAGCAAGGAAGAAATGAATAATACATTTTATTTATGTTGCTTCCTGCAAGTTCCATCTAAGCCCACGGGGTGAAGATTTAATTTTCATTGCACTGTGCAGCTAGCAGTCACACATCTATAAACTACCATAAAGTAAATAAGATATTTGTATTGCTGTGTTAAAAAAAGGAAAAGAGAAAAACGGCATTCTACATTGATAGCGGATTGAAAAACATGAAAGTGCACTATTTGAATAAGGCCCTTCTTTCTGGTTTTGAGTTTAATTTTTACCCAGAGATCCAGAAATGATCATCTCCATGTTCAAATAGAGATGGGTGAAGTTAAATTGTATTTAGGCATCTAATGAAATAGTTTTGTATAATCAGATGATTAATTTAGGTATCCAACTTAGCCAGCTTTGAAAATGTGAGTTGATGTGACTTTTTCTCAGATGACATGTAAGTGTTAGAACAGCCTCTTGTTTACTCCTACCGCAGTCATTGGAAGCAAGTACAACATGAGCCTTAAAAAGTCCATTTGAGAATCTTGCCAGCACTCAGATGATAACGTGCATGCTAGTAAAATGAGGTAGCATTCTCCAAAACACTCCCTTTCCAGCCCAGCCTTCTGTTCCATGGCTTGTTCCCTCCATTCTTGCTAACAAAAGGACCTAAGGATAATTTGAGCTGTCTGTTGGGTTTTTTTTTGTTTTTGTTTTTGTTTTAACTAATATGGTTTTGCCCTTAGTCCATCTAGCCTTTGCTATCTTTGCTGAAAAGAGGATGTGGGTTTTTGCTATCAAAATAGTTAGTTTAACAGGAGTAGCAAGATAGAGAAAGGACCTGGCACAGCATCAGAATAACTGAGTGAAGCACCACTTATTGCAGCTTTTCAAGCGATGGAGCCAACATGAACACCCTAAACACTTGTGCTAACACTTTCCAGTGCCTGTTTTACCTGGAGTCCAGCTATGCTAAGGATGAGGAACCCCCTGCAACACAAAACTAATGCAGAGAGGGCCTTTGCGATGTCCAGATCTGCTCCTGTGGCAGATGTGGGACAGAGTGACTGTCCGGACCTAGAAGACCCCAGGGACCTTGACTACTCTAACACTGTTCTGGTGAGTGGCCTTTGGAAAGTCACTTCTTTGTAGCTGAGTTTTCTCATCAGTGACGCAGGGATAACAGTCATGAGTCTTTTTTGTAAAATGCTTTCAGCTCCACTGATGGAAAATGCGATCTTAAGGCTGTAGATTGTCATTGTTGTAACTGAGCATAAGACTGTGTACACCACATTTTTAGTGACATTGCAGGTGGAGGCTGCAAATCAAAACAGTCCTATGAAAACAGTTGAAGACATTCACCCACAGGTTAATGCCTTAACTGATCTGAGGGAGTTTCTTGAACCTGGGAGTGCTGGTGGACAACAAGTTAAACATGAGCCAGCAGTGTGCCCTTGTGGCCAAGAAGGCCAATGGTCTCCTGGGCTGCATTAGGCAGAGTGTTGCCAGCAGGTGGAGGGAGGTGATCCTCCCCCTCTCCTCAGCCCTGGTGAGGCCTCACCTGGAGTACTGTGTCCAATTCTGGGCCACCCAGTACAAGAGAGACATGGCACTCCTGGAGAGAGTCCAGCGGAGGGCTACAAAGATGATCAGGGGACTGGAGCATCTCTCCTATGAAGAAAGACTGCGAGAGCTGGGCCTGTTCAGCCTGGAGAAGAGAAGACTGAGAGGCGATCTCATCAATGTGTACAAGTATCTGAAGAGGGGGTGTCGAGAGGATGAGGCCAGTCTCTTCTCCGTGGTGCCCAGCAACAGGACAAGAGGCAATGGGCACAAACTGAACCACAGGAAGTTCCACCTAAAGCTGAGAAAAAACTTCTTCACTGTGAGGGTGACAGAGCATTGGAACAGGTTGCCCAGAGGGGTGGTGGAGTCTCCTTCGCTGGAGATATTCAAAACCCGTCTGGATGTGATCCTGGGCAATATGCTCTAGAGGACTCTGCTTGAGCAGGGAGGCTGGACTAGATGATCTCCAGAGGTCCCTTCCAACCTCAACGATTCTTTGATTCTGTGTGATTCTGTGATTCTTCTTAAGTCAAGCAAGAGCAAGCAGAAAGGCTCTTGTAAGTACAATGCAATGCATGTAATATTTCCCTTTCTTTCAAAGGAGTGACTTTGTGTCTGTCACCTCTGGCACTGACAAGGGAGATTTGGACTCTGAGTAGTCAGTCACCCCCAGTACCCAGAGAAGTGTCCTGGCTGCTGTCTTCACACAAAAGTTTTCTTCCATGGTTGCCCATAACATGTCAAGAAAAATGATACGGACAACCTCTTCCAGGCCTATGGACCTACATCCTGGGGCTGTTCTAAACTCTTTTTGTCTTGCTGCACACCTACTTTGTTACAGGGATGATCCTACGCTTTTTCCTGCCCCACCTAGTGGGCTGAAGTAAAGGCTGTCATTGAAATACGAGGGGTAGCTCAAACGTTTCATTACTATTATTTCAGGCTATTTGTATCAGTTACCTTCGGTCATGTTTATAAGCTTTCTTTCTTACTGCAAAGGTTACAGACTTAATTCATTTTAAATGTAAGTTGAAGTGAGGGGTTAATCTCATGAGTCCAGGACATGTGGCCCTTAGAGTGGTATTGTAATGTCTATAATATGGGTTGAAGCAAATACTCTTGGAGGACAAAAGAAGATCACATGAATTAAGTTCACTTTAGGGCAAGATATTACAGTGAGTTTTATTTTTACTAGTATGGTTCCTCCATATGCGATCATTCCTTGCTAAACTTAACTACTCTTCCAAAGGTTCCTTCTTGTTCACCACAATTAGTAATGCTAAATGTCTCACTCCTGCTTTTAAATCCAGGCTAAATTTAAGACTCCAGTCTTGTTTCTCATCTACTCTGTGTTTTCACTATGCTGCTCTTCTAAACCATCAGTGACTTCCCAAGCCCATTGCTCTGGTCATCTGCTGTCTTTTTCTTATCGCTCACAGAAATTCTTACTTCTGCAGGCTTAATCAATATTGAACTGCTCCAGGCAAGTGTTTTCTCAGCACCAACATTATGTTCACAGAGGAGAATATAAAACTGACTCTGAATTCTTGTAGATCTTCCTGTGCATCTTCTTCTTGGAAGGGAATTAACTTTGGATCTTGCATAGGACTCTGCTGCTCACCAGCTTTTAAACAATCCGTGATTTATTATGGAGTTCTCTTGTTGACATACATATTTTCCTTGAATGTTGTAACAGAAGTTAAGAATACAGCTTTGCTGATCAAGTGGTGATATTGAACAACAATAGCACTATACATGATCAGCACTATTTTTCCAACCAGTAGCTCTTTGCAGTACAATGCCCCCTCTCATGAGGCGATGCCTATAGACATGCAGAATACAAAGTCAGACTGTGTGCAGGAGCTGTTTAACAGAACAACACTATGCACTTTACCAGCTATAGGGGACAGCGGAAAGGGGAGCGGGGCATGGAAATTCAGACTGAGAACAAAACTTAGTTCTTAGCTACAGAATCCAAGTGTTATAGAAGCTAAGCTCAGCATGCAAAGATCTGTTCAGTGAGAGCAGTCTCCCCATAAATGCATTACAGGAAGTGTTCTGACACAAAAAGGCTATCCTATTCACCACATGGTAAATTAGATACAGCACAGCTTTGAATCCTTCGGCAGTAGAAAAGCCCTGTGCCATAGGAGAAAGGATCATCAAGTAATGCCTATGCAGAGTTATCTGAGAAATCCACTCTATACTGATAGGGGGACACAGCTGCTCAGAAATGCCTTTCTCGGTAAAGCTGATCCATGGGTGGTGTATGCAGGGGTGTAATATAATGCCCATATTTAACAACAGGTTTCCACACACATCCCGCAGGAATTGCCTTTGCCTCTACACTGGCACTACATGAATTGTAGGAGAAAGGAGATGGGAGTCTCCCTGTTTATTCTCTGAGTTTGGACAGGAGTCTGAGACAGAAGACCTTGCAAGGACCATCCTTCACGAGAAGTGCTCCTAACTTCCTGCTGTTATTTGATGATTCACTTTCCATATTACAATCAAGCTAGGAAATCCTGTGCTCCTCCTGTTTTCCCCAAGGCTGTACTAGTTATCGAAAAGGGCCCACGGTGGGAGGAGATGCGCGGAGAAGTTGTGGTATGCTCCTTCCTGCTGACAGCTCAGGGACTCGATGCTGCCTTGGCTTTTTCCACTCAGAGAGGGTCACCCTGTGATGACGAGCTGAGAACACAATGGCAGGGCTCTATCTCCTCCACAAGTAGTAAATGAAATGAGCATCCACGTGGTGAGTTAACGTGAGATACTGTGATGCATTTACCAGGCGCTGACCTCCTAGGGCAGACAAGCCTTCTTCAAAGTGTGATTTTTAAACCAGTGCAGTGAAATGGGTGCTCAGGACTGCTTTTCTTTAAATTATATATCTGCTTTCCAAGTGAATGAAGACTCCTTTAAGTCAGCGTGGAACAAGCCTCTCCTAGACCAAAATACAAGTGTCCACAGAGCTATTTGTTTGACCTTGACTGAACCAAGTCTGCGCGTGGACAAGTCCTGACAGCAAGGGCCCCCTCGGGAGTCCCGTTGTGGTGTGGCCATGCGGTGCCTTCGCCCTGCTGCCTGGCTGTCACAGCTGGGCTCCTCCAGGCAAGAGTCACATCTCCCGTGCACCTGAAATCCCACGGGAACTCCCTGCTTTCGTTTCAGTATGCTGTGCTTTACGTTTAGGTTTTACTTGCTGCTCATCTTGACAGCACAGAAGCAGCTGCACATGAGAACAAACTGGGGCTCGCAGCATCTGTGTAAGGGAGGCCAATACCCTCCTGCGGAGAGGTGAAGCCCCAGCCTCATCCCCTGCATCTTCAGGGGAGCAGCAAGGCAAGAAGAGAACGCCGAGGTTGCGCCGAACACTAAAGCTGCTTTTCACATATATGTACCACTAGTTACGTTACCTGTTATCTTAGTTTATTTAAATGACTAGAAATTCAGAAAATATGATGATGATGCACTGGCAAAGACGCTGACCGAAGGTAGACGAGTGAACTGGAGCTAATACTTCTAACGCAGGAAAGAAGGCCCATGGTTTACTGCTATCACAGTCTCTTTTTTTCTTTTTTTTGGTTGTGTGTGGTTTTTTTAACTTAGCTTGGAGGTAGAATAAAACTCACTTCATTCCCT
Source organism: Struthio camelus (assembly GCF_040807025.1). Taxonomy (NCBI): domain Eukaryota; kingdom Metazoa; phylum Chordata; class Aves; order Struthioniformes; family Struthionidae; genus Struthio; species Struthio camelus. The sequence goes on along the minus strand of NC_090981.1, from coordinate 54,783,276 downwards.
TAAAGAAAAATATTAACCATCTGCAATAGAAAGTATATGTTCAGCAATGGCATTCCACATCTATTTTCTTAGCTTTTTTAATTATTTATACAATTACACCACCCACCGCTTCCTGGCCCTTTGCACTCAATGAAAAAGTTTCTCTGTGGCTAGGATTCACTCTTTTGTCTCTGTCTCACCTACTATATGTGGGAATTGGATTATCTAGTATATAAAATGCGGTGCAATAACAGAAGAAATGACAATCAATGGTATGAGACAGGAGAATGCTGGAATATTCACACCCAGTGCATAATTTACCAGTTGCTTGGTAAATTATGTGATGCTCAAACACGGAGCTGAACCACTCTGGTAGGATAAAAATACAACAGCAATGAGTCTGAGGCTGCACCTTGTCCTTATTGATGCTGATAGCAAACTTCCCACTGGCTTTAATCTAAATCTGAGCTTGTTCACTAAGTTGGAGAAAAGATTATTAACTTAATGTCATGTAATGGAAATGTTGGGAGGGAAACAAGAAGCAACAAGGACACAAATTTTAACAGGAAATCTAATTATTACATATCATGGAAACATAAGCAAGCGTTCTTGAATTGCAAAATATCCTTACGTTTCACTCTAACAGTGAAATGTACCACTGAAGATTAAGAAAATATTTACATTTTTTTCTCTGGGAATTTCCTTGTTGCATTAAAGGAAAATAAGACAGATTAATAGTATCATTTAGAGTCTTGAAAGTTTTCCATCAAATTTTGGACTGTTGCTGATAAATCTGTCCTTTGAAGGGTATGCATTTCCCTATAGCTGTTACCAACCCTCCTCCAGAAATACCACTTCAGAATGAAATGTTCTGCTTTAAATTGATATTTCCGTGTACAGTGGTATTTAAATGACAGCCTGAGTTCAAATACCAATATAAAACTAAGCATTGACATTTTGAAATGAAATATTTTGGTTAGTTTCAAAATGTTGTTTTGGAAAATTGAAATATTTTCTCAAAATTGGTATTTTCCTGCGGGGGGAGGGCACCTTTACATTAGAGAATGCAGGAAACTTTTCTCCTACACCAATTCATCTGCTTGACTTAGGAATTTGAAAGCAAAACTGAGGCAGGTCTTTGAAAAAAAAGCAAACCGAATCTCTAGAAAGAAGAATAAACTCTAGTGTATCTCTCCATCAGCACAGTATTATTTTGTATTGCACATTTTCTGCATTTTGCAAAGTTTCTGAGAGCAGGAACAGAAGCAGATTAATATCTGTACAGCATTAAGCATAAACCTACTATGATTTCTGCTGCAGTGCAAACAAGAATCAAAACTATTTTGTCCGTTTGACTGTAGCTTTTAATGTCTGAACATACAGGGCTTGCACTCACGCTCTAGGGATGTAGCTTAAAACTCTCACTCTATCCTATTGTTTTTTTTCTAAATTCTTTTCAAGCAAGTGTTATGTGCTTCTGTTTCTCTATAGCATGTTCCAAGCTGCTGCAGTACTAGCTGCATTATTCATTTTTCTTAAAGCACTAATGTCTAATATGTTTCAGCTCTCCCTTCAAGTCCATCCGTTCTCAGTGCTAAGTCTGATTTTCCACAAGTTTTCTTGAGGTCAAAAGAATTCATGCTCTGGACACGCTCAGCCTCTTGTGCTGGATCCAGAGTTAACACTAAGCTTGCTGAGCTTATGAGCTCAGCTCTAACATCTGATATGGTAGATCAGTCTCACCCCACTCCAGTTCCATAAGGAAAGATCAGGAACCTAGCCTGGGATGCTAGTTTTCATCTGGAGGAGCCACTTGTTTCAGCTGGACCCTAAGGACACACCTGAGATGAGCAAGAGCAGCAAAACTAGGTTGGTAATAGATGGCAGCCAGAGCTGTGCCATGTTTGAACTGATTGTCCCAGCCTTTGTGGTGAAAGTAAGATACTGAGATTACCTTTGGAGTAAGGGGTGCTTAAGCGCTCCCTGTTTTAAGAAAATAAAATAAATAATGAGCTAACTCAGCTCTTCCCAAATGACCCTGCCTTGTGTCCCATCTCTCCCTTAGCAGAGAGACACAGGTAGCTGTGAAACTTGGCTTTCCAGCCCATCTGGTGTCCACAACACACTGCACTGGGATCTGCAGCGGCATAGCCCATGACACAAGCAATGTGTGCTCTTGCTCCTTCCTTGCCCCCCACCCCCACCCCAGGCCCATGCTTTTGGGCTTGTCCCTGCAGCCCTTTGGGAACTCCGGCTCGCTTCCCTACCCACGGCCAGGCAGCCCCCGTGCGGTGCGTGGGAACCGCGGTGCACAGGAAGGACACAGTGTGTTTTTCTCCCTTGAAAAGGGCAGTCCACACTGGAACCATGTGCTCACTGGGATGTTGGCCCTTGGAGGAGGGATTCAAAGAGGAGCCATGTGCTGGCTGGGGCCCTGGCCAGCTCACTCTGTAATATGTGGTTTGGGCTGGTTGTTTTGAACCCTGCCTGGAATTCAGAGTTTGCTGTTGAGCTGTCTATGGCTTCCATCTTTTCCACAGTTCCTAGATTATGTTCCTCCCTCACTGTTGCCCTTTTAGGCTTAGACCTCTAAATCCTTTCCCCATCCTGTATTTTAGCTCCCTGGTTCCTAAACCTAGGAAAGTACAGTGTGTCCGCACATGTTATGCTATGCTACAGCTAAGAAGCCAGTGCTGACTCTCTGGCATGTTGGAGAACCCAGACTTCCCCTGGCATGGTGTAGCTCTTCCCTTCAGGTGTTGGCTAGCAAGCTTTGATCTGTCACAACATGAAGTCCCAGGTCTGATCCTTTTTTCATTAGTAGCAGGTTGATGTTGAACCAACAAGTTCAAGTAGAAAATAAGACTGTTCTCCTGGAAGACATAGAAAAACAAATGGAATTGAGAATTGCTGCACATACTCTGAGTTAGCTTTTCACTTTTAATCTCAGGGAATGGGACAAGGTTTATTTATCAGCACTTTGCCTTGTAAGCAAAAGCAGAGCGCAGCCACAGCCCATTGTATTGCTGCCAGGCAGAGCGCGCCAGCCTTCAGGTCTCTGCCACATGAATTCACTGCAGCACTTTGACGTCCTCGTTCTTCCTTGATAATTCTTTTCCAGTGATGGTCTGATGGGACAGATACCTCCTTGTGAAACCAAAAGGCCTCCTGACTTGCTTGTAAGTTGTACTGGATAAGGGAGAAGCTATCCAGCAGGTCCCAATGCTTGTACAAACCCACACTTCCTCCTCAGGCCTCAGAGGCGCAGGGGGGAGTCCTACTGTGGTACACCCCAATTCTCAGACTGAAAAAGTAGGGTAGCCTCAGGAGTATCAGTTTGTGTGTGGAAGTTGTGTTTGAAGGGTTTTCATTTTGTTCGTCTCATGAGGAACTTCTCGCTGTTACTATGCTGAAAAGGCATTTCAAATACTGCTGGAACAAAAACTAGATCTTGCTATAGCAAGATGGGGCTGTACACATTTACAGATGCTCTGTAGTACTTGCTTCTTCAGTAAGTAATTTAGAATGAGAAAGTCTTTCACCTTCATCAGGGACACACATAAATGCTGAGGTAATGCTGGCACACGTCTATCAGAGAGTTTTTCAGGGAATCAGTGGGCAAAAGAAATAATTTTAGGACAATTTTTAAATCTAAAATTATACATTAAATTTTGGAATTATCCGTCCATAAAGATTTTTTATTTCACTTGCATTCAGAGAAAACCAGCTGTAAAATAACTAGGACAAGTAACCTGACTCTGGCCTTACAGACAGTATTCACATCAATGACTTGCTGGGGGTTTTACTTGAACAAAGATGAAGAACTTGAGGATTCGGTTGACTCTAAAATAGTTCAAGTGTTGAGATCAGCCATTTATAGTCCCCTCCAGATGGCACTACTTATGTGACTTACAAAACAGACAACCAGTGAGTGTTTTCTAATAAATATAGTGGTATGTCCTGGGAAAAAAAAAATGTAACAACTAAACATTGCTTTTGCTTTTATAGGTGCTTTTTTCCCAGTTGGCATGATGGCCCTTTAGCCCCTCTGATATTTTTAGCATTCTAGTCTAATTCCTTTAAATTTTTTTTTTCTGGTTCTGATGTAAACCACCACCATAACATGTATTTTTGTAACATCAGGTTAAACTGCCACAGCTCTTGCTGGGCTATGAAGGGGGTAAAGAGAGAACTGGAAGGGTTTCTCTTAATGCTCCTCAATCGCTCTCCTCAAAAAGTGACTGGGGAGGCAGACGGACTAGCGGAGGAAGAAGGGGAGAGGGAGGAAGGAAGGAAGGAAGGAAGGAAGGAAGATGTTATTTACTTTTGTAAATGAGTGTGAGGTGGTGAATCTGGGGAGCAACTCCTCCCATCCCAGTCTCTGACCAAAAATATTGTCCCTGTGCATAGCTGTTGTCCACTGCAAATGTTCAGAAATAATAATATTAGCCTGAAAATCAGGTAAAAATTCCTCAGAGGATCACTCTGCTGCGTTTCAATTGTCTTTTGCTGTTGGGCTTACACATAACACTTGCTCCCCCCCCCCCCAACTTAAACGACAACAAATGTGTTTTAAAAATAAATCCTTAATTCTTCACATGGCCACATAACTCCAAGAACTGGAGCTCTGGAATACTCACGAGAAAAACTGTGTGAGTTGACAAACTCAGAAGGTGTACTTCATTTAAAAAAAGTACAATCCCTTCCTCCCTCTCCAGACCAGGCAGCAGCAGAGTTAGGACTCTGGCCCTTGGACACGTTCGTCTCTGATTTTGTTCCTGGAGCAGTACAGCTTTCTGGAGCTTCTTACTGAGGGAAAAGGGGATAGGAACCCAGCAGCTCCCAAAATGCTGCACGGAGAGTGCTGTCATTAGATTGAGGCATGGGAAATGTTGGAAAAGGCTCCCACAGAAGTCTGTTGCCTCTTTACCTGAGTATTACAGGATATACTGGTATTCAGCCTTTCACTGCACCAAAACTGTCCTCTTTTCGGTGGTTAATAGCCCTCCTCTGAACACGCAGCTCTCTCTTCCCATCCTGACTCATCTCTCTTCAATGCTGGGTACCGCTGAACATACGGGCTCTCTTCAGCAAGCAGAAAAATTTGACTTCAAACAAAACCTCTCATGGGATATTAATTCACTCCACTACATGTATTCCTTTTCTTTGCTGAAATATGTCTTAATTCTGTAACTTAAATCACTTTGCTGTTCAGGCTGTAGGGTCACCCCAAACCTTTGCTTTAAATATTGAGGGATTCAGAGCCCACAGCTTTTGAAGAAAACTGTAGCTCTGAGCTGGTTGCTTCACTGTCTTCTTTGACTGCCTATCTTTCTCTAAATCTAGTTCAGAATGAGCCTTCATGTTGTCAGCACTCTCCCTAGTCTTGTGCTGTGTCCTCTGACCTTATACACCCTTCTCTCTTACAGTCTTGGCTCTCTTCTTTTCCCTCTGGAGTTTGCGCTTTCATTGGTTCTGCTCCATCTGGAGCTCTCTTCCTCTATCTATCAAGATGCTTCCTCTTTTCTAACGTGCCTTCATAGCCTTCCTGTTTGCGGTTATGCTAGACGCTTTTCAGGACTGCATCCATGTAGTTTCATCTTTGCTCTGCAAACGAGGCAGATTTCTACTCCTCCTTTTTCTGCTGTTACTTTCTTTTCTTATCTTTCATCTCTGTAGTTTCCCTGTCTGTTTATACGCAAGGCTGTACTGAACTCTCCCTTCTAACTCTCTCTGACAAGCATTTTCTTAGGATGGTAAATGCCACATAAAAGTAACTATATTGTTATGTCGTGAAAGTTAGCACTATTTTCTTGTGTGCAACCCTCAATAGTTCTTTTTTCTTCCTTCCTTCTAGTGATTCCTCTTGGTGTGCCATTACTTTGATTATGCATTGACTGTGCAAATAGTTAATTAACCATATTTGCATGCACCAATTTGACAATTGCACATATTTATCTTGCTTTGAAGTGCTGGCTCTTGCTATTTAATGGATTAGCTATTTACATTGAAGATCATGTCATTCAGTCACTAGAATGTATACATTTCACATCTCCACCAACTAGAAATACGTCGGTTTTTACCAAACAGTAGTTACTGGGCTACAGAGACTTCCAAGGCCTGAAATGGAGATCTTCATTCAGGCGAAGTAAAGGGGCATCTCATAGAGCCAGTACCCTGCAAGCAGGGCAAAATTGGCAGGAGTCCCTGACTAAGTTATGGTTCTCCCTTTTCTGGGAAAAAAGAGAGAAATGCTACTGCCGTTACTGGCTTTACTGAGGCATCCCCTCTAAACCTGTCCAGTCTCTGTCCAGCTATGTGGGAGGAAGAAGAGCAGCAGCCACCACAGTGCATAGTTTGTATCTCAGAGTTAGGGGCAATGCTCCAGGGCAGGGCTCAAGAAGGTGGACAGCACTGGCAATAGCTACCGGATGGTACCAGACCGCAAAGGAGGAGGGAACCTTTAACCTTTCCCTTTAGTTCACTTGTGGAGATAGGGGCGAGGAGATGACTTCCATCCCTTTGTTCATGAGGACTGCTCTTAAACAGCCAAAAGTCCCAACTGTCTGCAGCTACCCTTTTCTGCATCTTTCCTTTCTGTCCTAGTCATTTTCTGGGTGTATTTCCTCAGAGTTTTCCAGCCTTCTGATCCTCTTCACGTTTTTTCCATGGGAAAGCCTATCTGACCCATCAAATCTAGGAGAAGAGAGCACATTCTGGGTCTGGACTGTGAATCTCCCATCTAAGCTGAATTGGACAAGAGGTAGTGGCAGGTAGAGACCAAAGTGTAAACTATAGGTCCCGACCCCAACCTTGTTCCGGGAGCAAGTATCACTTCTCTGTGCAAAAAAAATTCTTTTTCTTTCTGAGCCATCAGTCATCTGCAGTGCCTGGCTTACACAGGAACAGGAGGAACGCCTTTTTCTGCACTCTACCTCTGCCCATTTGCTTATAAGAGGAAGCCACCACTTTCCTTCTCATGATACTGGGAGGATGAAAGTCTCTTTACTTCCTTCACCAGCTAAGTTGGGGCAGTGATGATTTAATCCTCAGCCTGCATGTCACACCAACAAATAAATAAACCAAAACAGTCGCCTTCAGCTTTCACAGACCCATACTTTGGCATGCTGACTTTTGAGGCTCCTGCTGTAGCTAATTGAAAAGGTCTGTTTACAGTTTCGTTTCTAAGTACTCTGCATGACATGTAAACTATCTTGCACACACAGGACATGGGGCAGGGAGTTTAAAAGCTTGTAACATGGCTATGTACTAATAAGTGTTTAAAGAGGAAGAGAACCCATGCCCCCAGTGCATGACGGCATTTCTCAGAGTCCCATTTTTTGTTTCAAATCATTCTTGTTCATAAGATGAGAACGAGACAATTTTTTTTTTTGCCCACTAAAATTTGCTTTTTGTTTTTCTAGAGCTCATAAACAATGGGTTTACAAATAGCAAGAAAAGCGGTTGCAGAATGTGATTATAACCAGCTGCTGAGCGTGTCTGGAAGGATTGTCCCAGCCACAGAGACATCAGTTCTATCGCACTCGAAGGCCACAGTCCTGCCAGCTGGGTTCAGATGGCCATGCTATCACAACTGCTTCAAAGTGTAGGAACCAATTGCAGAAGAGTTTACTGTCATGTAGGTGTGTCTGCATGCAAACTGTGGATTTTCTCATGTGGATTCAGGACTCTCTTTCAGTGAGTGGTGCTGTATGGGGCTATGAAACACAGCCTGAAGTTAAGGATGGTGCAAAGCCCAAGCATCCTGGGGAGATCACAGGAGGCAGGGCACTGTAGAGACACTCCCTTCCTGCTCTGTATTTTTGGTTATGCTGGACAGAGAAAATACTATTTATTTAAGAAGTAAAATCTGTATCAAGTCAGAATCAGTTTATTAGTGAGTGGAAAGGTTACAGTATTGGTTTTTGGTAGTAAATATTGATGTAATACCGCTCTAAATGAAGATGAAGTCATGTTAGGCTCTTAATTATGTGCCACATGTGCAACACCCAGTATATGTGGTTAATCCTGCTCCTGAGTAACTGACAGTCTATGGAAGAGTGAAGCTGCTTATTGGGCAGAGAGGTTAAAAGTGTAAGTCTGGAATAACTAGAATTTTATTGTGTGTAGAGAGGACATTATTAGACAGATCCAAGTGTCTCCCTCAATAGAAAATAACATGGTTTACCTCTGGGATTGGTACAGGAATAGAAATAAATCAAAGAAAAATGATTCTCAGAAAGCTACAGAGCAGTGTGCTTGGGGGGGGAAGAGAGGACCTGAATATGCCACCAGCAAAACAGGGTTCAATAAATTTTAAATTGGCTTCATCCAAGAAGCAGCATGATGTCTCACAGATGTGATACAACGGATGCAAGCCTCTATCTATTATCTCTGTTAACAAAGTGCATCTGGAAGCCTGTGAGGAACTGACAAGTTTTTATAGGCTTAAGTTTGTTCTGTACTTCTTTTTTTTTTAATTTTTTTTTTCTGAAGATGGCGTGATGGAGAACAAGCACAAATATATATTATCTGTGTGAAGTCAAAAGTCAAAATAGCTTGTAACATCAAATATAACGTTAGAAAACTTTTAACTAATAGAAATACATTGATCGTCAGTGTCTTTCATCTGGATCAGGTGAGAAAAGAAACCTTGAGGATTTTGAGGAAGGATTTGGAAAACACAAACAACACCAACACTGGAATCTTCTGTCATGAATAGGCTGTCTCTACACCCCATGCTGCTGCAGGCTAATGTGCTGGGGCCTGACCCTCAGTCACTGCAGGAGGGCGTGTTTTTCTGAAGCTGGTGCAGTCTCCAGGGACCTGTCCTGACTTAAACCCACAGAGGATCTGGACTAATATATTGTGAAGGATAATATGGTCGATGTAAAGAAGACATACGTTTATATCCTTATTGGCCATCTGTCTGTTCAGCAGCAGTGATGGTGACGTCAGGGAGGGTGGCTGTAAAACAAAGACGTCGCTAGAGTTCTTTGCTATCACGGGTCCAGATGAAGCCATGAGTTGAGAGTTATATAGCAAAAAATGACTCAGTATCTCTTCTTAGTAGGATCCTTGGATTTGCTGTACCCAGTGGTATGAGATTGACTCTTTTATGTGGAGGGTCCTTTTGCAAAAAATAAAAATGCAGTATAATACTATGACTTAGTAAGTAGAATACTGAAAAATAACCCAGTTTATTCCACTTAATCTATAGTTATTTATATGCCCTTTACCACCGCTCTGTCTAGAATCTGATTCTGAACTGAAAAATGGTAGTTTAAATCCAGAATAGCTCCACTGATATAGGTAGACATGGATAGATTACTCTGGGTATATGCTGGTGTGTTTTCATTTTTCAAACTGTGTAAAGGTCAGTATTTGCTTCCTTCTCCAAAGAAGGTCATTTATCTAATTTTTGATGGAACTAATCACTTACAAGAACATAAACGTGAAGTTGGCTGTTATCAGATATAGTTAGGGCTACCATTTGTCTAGTTTTTCTTTTTCTGTCTGGACATTTTGTCTGGGTAGAATTTAAGGACTTTTGGACATTTTCTAGGATTTCTGAGTAGCAGCCCTAATGCAGCAGCATGTCTGACGAGGCTGATTAAGTATCCACATCACATCCAGTAGACATGCTCTTTATATATGCAGAGCGGAGACTATATAGTGCACACACAGTTGTATTTCTGAAAGGAAAATCTGGACAAAAATACAGCAATACCAATGATATCATAAAGTCACAGAGCATTGCCAAACAAAATAATTTTAAAAAGATGTATCAGATTGTGAGGAAGTCTCTCAAAAATACAAAGTTCTCAATTCTTATAATATGGAATTTACAAAGGAACTTTAATCCTTTATTTTTCCATTTAATCCTTTATTTTTCAGTATTATAGCTGATTTAGGTCAACCTTAACTTTACCAACCTTGTTGCATCATCTATGCAGATGTTAAGACTGTATAGGAGATCCTACTAATATATATTGCATATGCACCTGAAGAACTAAAAAGACCAGTCTCAAAGGGCTTGAGGTCAATAGCTTCTTCTCTCTCTCTCTCTCTCTCATCTTGGTAAGCCATAGCATGATTTGTTTTTTTTGGAAAGTTTTATTGGAAAGTAAATTTGACAGGTTGTTCTTTTTGATTTGTCCAGTATCCATGTCAGATTTCTGGACTCACTAAGGTTATACACAGTTTTGCTAGTTGCTGTGTTCAGAGTGGTGAGTCCAGAGACCTTTGTATTGTTTGACAGCTGAATAGCAAGTCCTACATACGTGCTCAGATGGGAATATGGGAAGGGCAGCTTCCTGACTAAAGTAGCTTCCCTGTCTGCCTTGAGTTCTGCTGCAATCAGAGAAGAGTGGTTGAAGCTTCATATAGCCCCAGGCAGAGAGGCACTAAAAATCATGCCTAGAAGACCTCAACATCCCCTTGACAAATGCAGAGCCCCCTGAAGTCACTAGGAGTCTTTCCATTGACTTCATCAGCTTTGGATCAAGCCCAGTAATGCATTAAGATCTGCAGACTATGATGTGCTTCGAGTCACAAACAACGCATCTTACTTATATTGGATCAATAATAACAAATACTAATTCAGAGAAGAAAGGAACGCACATTCAAGCTACAAGCTGAATGCAACTTTCCATCCACTTTCTCTGACAGAGCATACATGAGCAAAACTGAGAACAAATCCGCTCACTCACAGGGACTTTACCTGGGATGCCAGGTTTTTCAGCAGTGGGTAGCAGGGAGTTTAAGGGCAAGATGACCAACTTTGAAATTGGGGTGTTAAATTTTGTGGGAAATGAGATCAGGATGCCAAGGGGTGCACTAGCCTGCTGTCCTACACCCCATCCACCCCACAACATGACGAGAACATTGATTGAAATGCACACGTCAAAACTGATCCTTGGTATTAGACAATTGTGCTGGAAAACATCTGGCCTTGTACTTCAAAGATCAAGTCAAAGAAACCTGAGACGCATTAACAGCCTGGAGCACAACATAGTGAATAGATAACTTCAGGTAGCTTTAAATACGCTAGCCTGGATATCGCATGCTATGCGTGTGTACAGCTGTCTGGTGACAAACCATTAGTCCCCTTTCAACTTCTGATTAAATTTAACAGAATTGATACCCTGATATTCTGAAACTGCACTAGGCCAACACCATTTTCCTTGTAGTGTTTTGCCACCTGCCAAAACAACAGTTGAGACCTGAAACATGAATCCACGGCATATTCACTGTGAATAAAGTAAAACTGGACAGTTTCTTTCCCTAGTTCATAAAATCTGCTGCTCTGTGACTACTCAAAGGTTTATTTAGTCTTGTGCTATTTGGAAAACAAAGAGTTTCCCAAACAATAAACAGAACAAGCTCTCCCAGCTCCCATGTATTAACAGTCTAGGCAGTTCATGTGCCAGCAGTTGCCTCCAAACAAGCATGTTTAATAACTACAAATGAACTTTTCCCTCAAGAATTTGTCAGAACCTTGATATTGCCCTATGCAGGTGGAGCAAAGGAAGGTGGCTGCATTGTGTAAAACACCTTTGGGCCCAAAGAATAGGAACTGTGGTTTTATGATAAACTGTGTTTCACTAACGTACTAGTTTCATATTTATGTAAGCAGGGGTCTTTTCTGATGAAACTAAAAGGATAAGATTATTTCAAGACAGGCTTACAAAATAAAAAATGCAACATTCTTGGGTTTTCTTGGCTGAAAAAGTTAAAGGTTTCACAATTTCTTTGCCATGTAATTCTATCTTGGTGCTGTCAGCATCTTAATGGTCTATTGATTGGATCTTGCTACCTGCTATTTTAAAAAAAATATTATTACTCTGTGGGGGCAAACATGAAAAACTACCTTTAAAGATCCTTTTAAAGTTTTATGATTTTTCAAAAAGTTCTTAGAGACTTATCAAGCTCAAAGACAGCTGGAATTAACTCTTTGCATTTCTGAGACAGTGAATTAATCTGTGGCAAGTATAGTTATCAGTGACCTTCAGGAAGAGACAGAGAAGGAACATCCGAGGTGAATCAGTGCATGAAATTAGTTGGAGAGCTCTTGTCATTTACATTTATCTGTAAAAGGGGAGACCGCACGATCTCTACGGCTGGGTGTTTCAATATCGAGTCCCAGAGGAAGCTGGTATGTGACAGTGTGTTGCATTCAGGCTGCTCTTCTGATCAAAAACTGAGACTGCAAGATCACGACTGCACTCCCACAAGGTATGCGGTACTTTTTCCGCAGTTTTCTCCTTAATCCTCTGATTTAGAAAGAACTTCCAGCTTCTTTAAGCTTCCTCCATTTCCTCCAGACTTACATTTCCCTATGGAAGGAGCAGGAAGGACTGACTGAACAAAGTAGCAGATCTTGGGATCCACTGCTTCTCCTTCAATAGCCTTCCCAGGAGTGTCATTCCTTCTGCAAAGCCAGTGGCAAGTTCCAGAACATGGAGTGGAAAACAGGGTAATTCCCTGAGGCACAGTGAACACGTATTAGGGAGTAGTTCCACAAACAAGTAAAGGAAATGAAGTTGCATACATTTATTCTGTTCCCTGTCACTTGTGTTTCAGTCGCTCCCAGCCCCCACAGGAACGTCATCAACATAAGGGGTAACCGATAAAGTGGGAGCAGTATTCTCCCCTTCGGTTTTCACTTTTCCCCAGCAGAGATTAATGAGAATCACATTCCTTCTGCATGTAGAATGGAAGCAGACAATAGAGCACTTGCCTTTAGTGTATGGGTACTCCTTCCAGAGGAATGTAAATTAACAGAAAATTTAAAATAGCAGTGAATTCTGATGCTTTTCATCCCTTGTTTCTACAGAATTCATCCTCTTTTCCCCTTATTAACTGTAAGCTATCTAAGTCCAAAGACATATGGGGGTTCAACGTAAAAGCTGGATGGGTTCTCTGCGATCAGTCTCTTTCCTCAATCTGAAATCCTGATCAGGAAACCAGAGGAAATACCTCCAGGAGATTATATCATAAGCAGGAGCTATATACCAGTCTGTGCAACTGACAGATGAGAGGATGGAAAGAGCATACATCTTACATTAAATAGAAGAACAATGAAAGTAACTCTTTGAAGTCAGATTGTATTGAGAGCAGCAGAAAGACTGAATCAGGAAAACAAATATGAGGATGATGCTCTGAAATCCCCAAAGCATTGTGGATAATTTTTTTTTAAATATCATCATCAGACACTGAAAAAAAAAAGAAGAGAAGCCTACATTGGGCAATATATAATTTCTCCAGCTCCTCCCAGACTTGCAGATACTGAATACGTAATATTTGGTCCAAGCAAGTTTTGTGAGCGTCTAAAGCAACACTTAGGTTTGTAAAAGGGCTCATTTCTTCCTTCTATAGCCTTTCATTACATCGATCATACGGTCCGAGGTCTGGCAAGAACTGACTTGCTAACAAGAAGAGAAGAACCTACTCCATTAAATCACCAGGAATATTACTGGCAAGTATTGACCTATCTCACATGTGATGGTCAGAGGCAAGAGAGATGCTTAACCATATACTTAGATTCTTAGGTGACAGATTCTTAGGATTTGGGCCTCTGTGCTTCTGTTGTTTCTTTATGAGCTGAATGGGGACAACATAAAAAACTCTGAGCCAAAATAACACATTCTCCACCTTACCAAGACCTAGCCATATGAGATAAGAAGAAGGAAAACAAAGTTACAAAAACTGGAGCCTATAAATCCACAAATAGCTCAGATGGAAAGAATAGCCCAGCGACTCTTTCACTGACCGTAAGTGTGAGGAGCTACTCTTCCTAGCCTTATTTCACATAAAGTGGCTCCTTGTGCTTATGAATCTGCCCATCCTGAGGTTAAAAGAGCAAGAGGTAAAATTTAAACAAGAATCTCTATGCAAATGCCATTAAAAAATCCTATTTGGATTGTGGTACCCTTACCAAATTTCATTTGATAGGTTCCAATCCAAATGTCTTAAACTGTGTAGTTAGGACAGATGGAAAAATAAGAAGGATAGATATGTTCCAGTCTGGAAGGAAGAGGAGAAAGCACTATGAGATAAATGTCTAGTTCACCTATGAGCAGAAAATGTATCCACCACGTCAGGGAGTGCATTGTGTTAGGGTAACCTTTGCAGCTTGAAGGATCTCCGTATAACTCGTAAAGTCCAGGAGTGGAAATACTCTGTGTGCAGGCTGAATGTTTGCTAGAGTCTCTGAGGGGCTTAGGCACTTCTTTTTAGAGAAATCTATGAAAAAAAATCTGTCAAAAATCTATAGTGGATTATGGTTGAATAGATATAATGCTACATATTCAGAATTAATCTTTTTAAAAGCTGCAAATTATTAAGGGAAAAAGAGGGATAGCAACATATTTTTTGAGGCTTTAGTTGGAGAAATAAAAATCAATACTTTGCAGTTATGTATATGTATAGATACATTATTCTTAACTTTCTTAATCGAGCCATATGCAGTCACCATAAAAACAACTAGAAAGGTGTAAAATCTCCACTTCATCATAGAGGTCTCCATTTTTGTTTATATTTCTAGCTCAAAAGACTTCTTCACTTATTTCATTTTAATCTTTTTCTGGACAAAATCTTCCCACATATGGAGTTATTCTGGAAAATGCTATAAATTCACACACTCCTTTTATCCCAAATATCTTTCAAGTGTAGACAATCCCAAAGGCAGACATGCCTTTTTCCCCCATGAATCACAATGGAAAAGCCTGCTAAACCAGGCCAGACTTCTAAATTCTCTAAATAACAGTTTGCTCACTTAACTGCCCACAGACAAAGACTTCCTCACTTTTACCAGATAGTTTTTGAGTAAACATCCTGCTTTAGATCCTTTCACAGCAAACTGCCTCCTCCATGATTTATTGTAAAAACTGCTGTTAAAGGTAATTGTAGGAATCCTTTTTTTTAATATGAATGATCTACATATCTGCTAAAACCACTTTGTTGCATCATGAGACTTTATGTCCAGACTGTTAAAGCTAACAGAAAAAGCAAAGTCATGTTACACTGGATCTTCAAAAACTGAAAGGGAAGCTATGGCCATGTCTGAACGTTTGGTGCCTTACGTTCATACTATTTTTATCTGTTGCTTCATCAAAGCAAAGGGGTGGATTCTTGATTTTAGTACTTGCAGACCACAGGTGGCATACCACTGAAACACAGTTGCCAACCTGAAGTGAGTCAACCGTTCTGAATGTAGAGCTTTTAGAGGGGATATGGGTATGTAGAAGTATGCGAGAGCGTTTCTTCTGCCTTCTCAATCGTTCCTTGCGTTCCTATTCCTTTCTGCACAGAGAGGGACCGTGCATTGCTCTCTTAGAGAAGACATATGGAGGAAAGACTCTGTGCTCTGTTTTATAGCTCATTACTTCTTATGGTGAGAAACTACGTGAATTGGACCCTAATTCCCTCCCATAACTACATTACGGGAGAAAAAATGGAATATTTGGCCTGAACACAGGCAGGATGTATCCCAATTAATACGCTAGCTTAGTCAGAGTCTTCCCTGGTGGAGTACATCTAACAGATAATGAGGGAAAACTGCTCTCTGCCACTAGACTCACCCACTTACAGACTTCCACAAGATTGTGTCTCAGTTCTTATCAACTCTTCTATACAACCACTGGGTGAACAGTGGTTGTATAGAAGAACATGTCATGCGACACATGGGGAGTAATTTGCAGATCTACATGTTCTCCACAGCCCAAAGATCATGTTACTGTCATAGAGATGGCTCAGAGGCTGGATCGATTCACAGGCCATTGACAAAGCCAAATCCAAACGAAACAGAAGTCACGGGTGAGGACAAAGAAAACCAATTTGTTGAGTATGCAACCACGGTGTGTCATTACTGACAACCATGCTCCTCCTCCACAGTGGAATCCTCCATAATAAAGGGGTTTTTTTTGTCTCTAAGAGGATGCTCTATCTCGGAAGCTTATATGAGACTGGAAAATGAATTCCCCCAAAATCTCAGGACCATCACAAGTATGTGGTACACTTGACTCGTGTTCTCTAAGATCAATGAACAGCAACATATATTTTTATCTTTTAATCTTAAAACTAGATACTGCACTAGAAATGCTGCTTCCTCAGGAGAGCAGTTGCAATAACAAATACGTGCCAAGTGTTATTCATGTTAATCAGTACATTACTGGAAGACAGCCAGGGACTATGCTGCTGAGCACAGTGTAAAAACCTTAACAGTGAGAAGCCACTGGGAATCTTGCGGTTTTTTAGAGGAAATTCAATAGACTTGTGGCAGATTACCTTTGCTGGGAGGATTTGCAAGAAGAGCACCACTCCATGAACCCAAAATTGAAGATCCCACTCCTTCCTAGCTTCCAGGTTGGATGACTGCAGAGATAATCTTCCAAAGTTGTCATTAGAATTACAAAATCTACCTGAATCTGACAGCAGCCTGAAACTCAAGAGTATGAACTTTTGTGATCCACGTAATTTGGCCTTAATATGGCCAGCCCTTAATCACAGATTACTTTTGGTAAATAGGTGTATGTGAGATAGAGGACAAACTACATTACTGTCCAGTATGAGTGCTGCCAGAAAAGAAAGTCAGAGGAAAGAAGACACTAGAGAAAGAGGAGTTAAAGAAAGAAAGAAGGATATCAAGGAAGAAGGAAAATAGAAGTATTTAGGAACTTGAAGACAGCACACTGTACAAATAATAAACAATCACTTGGACAATATATAGAGGATAGACTTAGCTTTTCTCCACCCCTTGCCATGATCTCTTTGCCGTCTTCTGCCAGCTAGTCAACAATCCCATGTGACTTGCGGGCAAATGTGGATTACTGAGTTTATTCTCTGTCTTGTGAACTGTAATTAAACAATGCACTAAAATTTCTGACCCAGCCTGGATTTCCTGCCATAGGCCCTTCACTTCTTCTGCAGCTACTGCAACTCCTCAGTCTCTGAAGAGGCAGGCTGATAAGGGTCTGAGAGAGACAGCTAGACATCAGACGTGCAGTTACAGAATTACTCCTCACCTATAATTCCTGGAGTCCTGAGCATGCTCTCTCTGCAGGGATCTCTCAGACGCTCACACTCTGCCTTCTCCAAAGGGACCAGGTCCAACTTTCGTGCCTTGCCCCTGAGGGACTCAAGTGCTAGTCTCCCTACCATCCCCTGTGAGGACTTTGATTTCCCCCCTCTAACTTCTTCCCAAGGTTCTTAAAGTGTTCTTACAGGTTATGGGCTCCAACTCCCTTCCTCTGATCTTTCGTCCGAAAGAGCTTCATCACCATGTCCTTGTCTTCACTTCTACCCCAAAGGGGTACAGCTCTCCTTATGTTCCCATCTCAGCATTGTTTCCACTGTGGGCCAAGACAGCTTTTCTTGTGAGCTCTTTTTCCCCACACATCACAAAATTAGACCATGGGACTCATTGAACACAGTATCAGTGTTAAGAATTTAATAAAATTCAAAAAGGGACTGTAGGAACATACATCATTTATATGGACATCAAAAACACTCAAAGTTATCAAAGTGAACAACGACAAAAACAAATGAAGCTCATTTCCAAAACAAAGCCCACACAAACCCTCAAGGCATAACAACCCTGGTGTTTCAGGGATTAAACTGATCTCTAACTAGCAGAGATTAGGATGAGACCTAAAGTAGAGGGCAGATAATCCCACATCTGCCTAATGCAAAGTTTCTTGCACCTTCTTCTGTCTGTTACATTTCAAAAAAAGGACACTGGGCTCAAAGGATTTGGGCTTTTGTCCCACAAATGCTATATTGCTTGAAGGGACGCTTTGGGATCGTTCTTAGCCTCGCCTTCCTTTTTTCCCAGGATCTGTGAACTCCGTTACTTCCCCTTGCCTTCCTCCCCCCCCCCCTTCCCATCCCCTCCCCTTCCCATCCCCTCTAATCTCCACAGGGGTTTCTATATTAGTCTGAGTGGCTGGATAGGTCTCAGCCTCCATCTGGGGGGATTAAACTTAATTTTATCTTCTTAACTCAGCAACAACTTCCACACTGAATCCTCTTCCTAGCTTTACTCCAGGACTTGGCTACCACTTCAGCCAGCCAGGATTCAGTCCCAGCCTCAGGGACACCAAGGGGAAAAAAAAAAAAAAAACCAAGGAAAAAGCCATTAACCCTATTTCCTCTGGGAACAGGAGGCCGCCAAATCGGGAGTCCCGAGGGACAGCAGAGGGGCTGAGGATGGCTCAGGGCGGGCAGCCGCAGGGGAGAGGACAGGGCTCGTCGGGGGCGCGGCGGGAGCGTGGGGCACTGGGCCAGGCTGCGAGGGGTCCCCGGGGTGGAGGCGGGGATGACGCAGGGGCCAAGAGCACCCCGAGCCCAGGGAAGGTCCCAAGTGTCCCCCCCCCCCGCCCCCAGGGCAGGCAGGGCCCAGGAGGGCGGCTGGCAGGAGAGGCCGCGGCAGCGGGGCCGGCCGCGGGCAGCCCCCGAGGCGGCTCCCCGAGGGCGGCGGCGGCGGTGGGGCGGCCCCGGGGCCGGCGGGGGGAGGCGCCGTGCCCCCCGCCGCGGCGGCCGCCGCCCGCCCCACGGCGTCTCTAATCCCATCAAAGGGCCGGAGCCAGCCTCCTCCCCCCTTCGCCGTCCGTGCGCGCGTAAAAGCGCGGCCGCTGCGCGCCGGCTCCAGCCCCCGCTCCCCGCCCGGCTGCCGCGCACAGGCGACGCGCGGCGGCGGCGCCCCTCGCCCCCCCCGCAGCGCCGGGCCGGGCCGGGCCGGGCCCCCCGCCCGCTCCCCTGCGGCCCCCACGTCGCCCCCAACGCCGGTGGGCGGCGGGCGGAAGCCGGCGCCCATGGAGGTGCCGGGCCGCTGCCGCCGCCTCGCCCTGCTGCTGCTGGCTGCGTGCATCGGCTGCGCGGCCGCCCCGCGGAAGAGCCTCCCCCGCCGGCAAGGTAGGGCGCAAACCCCGCTTCTGCCGCGCGTCCCGCCCCTGCGGAGGTCACGGAGCAGGAGCAGGAGCCGGGGCGAGCGGCGGCCGGCGGGCTCCTGCCCACGGGCGTCCCGCGGGGCGAGCTCCCCGCGCGCGGCCCGACGGCCGCCGCCGGCGCTCCTTACGCGCAGCGGCAAGTGCTGATGTGCGGGTGCGCGGGCTGCTGGGGCAGCGGGAACGCACCGCTGGCGCGCCGCCCTCGCCCCGAGTGCGGGCCGGAGGGGTTGAGCTGCCCTCGCCGACTGACGCCTCGCGGGCCGACGGCGGAGCTGTCAGCGCGGGGGCGCAGCCGGCCGGCGGTGTCTCCCGGCGCCCCTTCACTTCTTATTCGCCCGCCTTGCTGCCGTGGCCGGTGCGCGCGGTGGGGACGGACGGGCGGGCGGGCGGGCGCCGGGGTGCGCGCTGCGCCGCCCGAGCGCGCCCTGCCCCGCGCTGCGCGGAGCCGTCGGCGCTGCGCTCCCCTGGCAGCCGGTCCCCCGGCCTGCGCCAGGCCGCCCGGCAGCTCCTCGCAGCCGCCTGAAACATCACCCGCGCTTCTTGTTTGTAAAGCAAGCCTGGCTACTTTTGGTAGATTCCAGTGGTGGCAGCGATGGGCAAGTGGCGTATTGCCCCGGCGGTGGACAATACGTTATTTACGGTCTTAAACATATGATTGATTAACTTTGTTTTCGAGTAAATGGCTTATGTTTTCAATGCTGTTTCCTTCCTGAGTTTGGATCCGGTCTGCGTACGTACGCAGCATCCC
This sequence comes from Struthio camelus, assembly GCF_040807025.1. NCBI lineage: Eukaryota > Metazoa > Chordata > Aves > Struthioniformes > Struthionidae > Struthio > Struthio camelus. Next base: position 54,763,599 of record NC_090981.1, on the reverse strand, counting down.
CTCCTTCCCCCTAAAAAGGCCAGCTTTATTTTGGTTTGTTGTTGTTGTTGTTTTTATTTACGTTTGTTTTTGTTTAGAGACTATACTTAGGGAATATGCTGTTGAAAACAGTCAAGTTGCTGGATCAGTATAAGGTCCATTTTCTCTGGCGTTTTCCTTCGAATTCTGGCCGAGTCATTCAAATGCCAAATCAAGACCCAACTCCTGCTGTTGCTGAAGTTATTGTCAAAACTTTTATCATTTTTCCCAGGAGTGGACGGTAGCCCCTAATTTGTGGTGTTGCCTGAGCAGAGTTAAGAGTCAGGTGAACTTCTCCGTCAGTCAGCGGTTTCCTGGCTAAAGACTGCAGGGCTGTACTTCGGCTCTGACATTTATTTGTATGGTAGTGAATTCTGTAAGGCAGAGTAGGGCATCTGTGAAAGAAAATGGTTTGGTGAGGTGGCAATTTCATGACAAAATTATGTAGTTACTCTATACAAAGCATGACATGGGGTACTTCAGGATTTTGTTCCTCTGCGTTTCCTCTGGCCAAATGTTACCTCTGATCCACAGCAGAATTCCCACTGGTGTCAATAGGATTGTTACGTGTTGATCAAGGCTGTATATGGTCCTTAGTGGTCAAAAGGTAAAGGCCTGGACTCTGAGCAGCGTTCACAGCCCTTGCAGTCTGCATGGTATGAAGCAGTGAGATGGGACCCAGTATATGATGAGGTTTGACATTTTGCATACTTTTAAAACTGTGATCAGAAAATACTGATGACTGAAACTGTCCCAAACCCTCAGCCATATCTTGAAATCGTTAAGGCCAGCACTGATTTTTATCACTGACTTTCCATGGATCAGGGTGAATCAGATGAACTGAAAACTTAACAAGTTTAATACATTTTTCCTCAGTGGACAAAATGTTTGTAGGATCAGACCCTTTTTGCATGTATGCAGCATTGTTAAAACATTTATGTCGCTGTTTTTTATAGTCAATATTGTACATTTTCTTGCTTTTGTGGGGAAAAAAAATGTCCTTACAGTTGGAAACTTAATACTTAAGTACAACCTGAGCTTAAAGCCCTTACTGGACAGATGGCTAATTTTACTGGTCTGACCTTGCCTCTTAGGGATCTAGTCCCATGATCCTTGGTTATTATAATAGCTACCATTAAGTACATGAGGAAATTAAATAGACAGTAGTTGTGAATGAGATGATTAGTAGCTTGCATTAAAATATTAGCTAAGCAACTTTGGGGGCAGGAATGTGTAAATATTTTTAAAGATTCCTCTAACATATTGGTCTACTTGTTTACCCTAATCACAGCAGAACTGTGTATTCCTATGTGTTAAATTAGAATAGTTTACCTTGGAAACAAATTGTTTGTAGTACTGTGGAAAAGACAAATTAATACGCTAACATAGTGTATACTTTTGTTCGCTGTACATTTTACGTTAATTTTTTTCTAACTTTGTTTCAGGTTTACTGACTAATTCAGTCATTCATTTTCTTGTTCTTTTGTTGTATGAGAAGGAGTCCGTTTTATATGGGAGCAATTTTAACAAATCTGTGCAGACATTTGAAAATCCACTTGTAGCTAGATTTGGAGAAGGAAATCCCCCAGAGAGTTTGTGTGCAGCAGTGTGTAATTTAGTTCCCACCTACATGCTGCCAAAGGCTATTGGAATTGTGGGTTTCCAAGAATCCTGTGGCTGAGTCCATACTGTGAAATGTCATTTTCAAAACACTGAGATCAGGTATAGTTCTAGGCAGCACACATCTCTGCCTTGGTCCTGCAGTTTAGCCTGCGCTGGTCAGTTAAGAATGAAAGGCAACTCCCGTTTGCTCACTCATCAAAAAGCAGCGGGTGGAGAAGAGATAAGATAGAGAAAAGTGTGGGTTTTTTTTCACTTTGCCATTTTAATAGCAATAGAAGGTGGGATTTGTACAAGAACTGTATCTGAGGTGCAAGCATAAGATCACATTGAGAGAAAAGGGGTAAAACCAGTTTATCTTTAATAATGGGAGCTGACTGGGAGGTCCTGTGGGTCAAAAGAAAAAAAGGTAGTCAAATGCACCTCCATTTTTCCAAGCTTCTTCATTCAGGGCTCAGCTTACAAAGATCAATTTTGTAATCCCAAGAGAGCAGTGGAGTGAGAAATCTATTTGTGAAGTTAAAATAGATAGTAAAATCGCCACAAATACACCTTGCTAAATTAAACTTCAGGAACAAAAGCTGTCGCGCTCAAATTCAAAACATCCTGATGACTGCTAAACTCATTTGAACATTTATTTACAGTTACATGATACATTCACTGGAGACAAGGATATGGGATGACAGACACTTTGGGAAGGGCTTGAAACAAATCTTTAGACACCGTGTGGTGAATACCATAGTTGGGAACAGATTAGCCTGGGATTCGCTAAATCTTTTACTCCCAGAAGAACTGGGCACTCGTGCTTCTTCTTTCAAACTGTTTTCTTGCTTTTGCCTTCTGCAAAACCACAGATTTTTGCCACTTGTGTTTCACGTTTCAGTCAACTGATTGCTAGAAAGCCTAAACCTAGCCTTCTCTATGTAATACTACTGCTAATACAGGTATAATTATATTGAATTTTAATGGTTCTATAATTTTAGAGAATTACAGAGGAAAGAGCTGACCACTAACCTGATTCTCCATGAATGTTCATGGCACGAACTTTCTGCACTATTTTGCATTGTTACTTTTTTTTGGTAACAGAGAATAAAGCAGAAGTCCAAAGGCCTAGAAATATTAAACCTCTCAAGTTGCTCTGCACAGAGAAAATAAGATATTCGTGTCTGATGCTTTGAGATTTTTTTTTTTTATGATTGCCAATTAATATAAATAAAGAATTGAATTGAATTTCTTAGCGTGAATCAGTTTCCCAGATGTCCACAGTGGTAGAAGTCACTGACTTTGTAAATGTTAATGCTAGAAGAATTAGGCCCATTAAAGTTTGAGACAGACTTTTATGAGAGTGTAGCACTCGATATCGGGGCCAGATTTTCAAAAGAACCCCGCTCCCAGGTCAGCGCTACAGTAAATGACTTTTTTTTTCCAAAGAACTTGGCACTGGGATAGCTGAATTCTTTAGAAAATCTGGCTATAATAAGAGCTGCTGGATATGGAACACTTTGGGAAATCTAGCCCTCTTTAGATATCAAAATAGGTCAAGCTACCTTGAAAATCTTGTCTACAGACATGGAAAATGTTGCTGTCTTCGGGAGAGGAGGAGTTTATTTTAGTTCTTTAAACATTATGAATTTCAGGGAACAACATTAAAATGAGTTGTAATTCATTGTCACAGTAAATTCTCCAGGTAAAGCACGCAAGGGTAAGGGTTGATCTTCTGCTGAATTTGAAATGTGTGTGAGAAAAGAAATGAGTCCAAGGCTGAATGATTCGTAATGCAAGGGCTGCAGAACTGGAACCGAAGGTGCATATCCCCGAGCTAAAACTAATAAAAAAGATGTGAATTATTTATTTAGGGGAAGATTGGTCTCATTATTTTATTGCTTCAGACATAGCCAAAGCGTGTACTAGTGGAGTACAGTGGTCTATGTCTTGCACAGCAGTGAAATCAAACAAGCACTAATGGTGTATGTGTTTATTGTTGTTTATCACATTTGGGTGTCACTTGTGTCACAGCACTGTGTGATGTTTTTGTTTTGACTGGACTTGCAGTTGTAACTCTTGGGCCCCTATTCTGGTACTGTTACTGCCAACATTCATCAGTCTGATCACCACCTTGTGTGGGGATGTATTTCTCTGGGAGCTACGAACATTGTCCCCGTTCCCTCTAGGGCAGAAGATACCATTACGTCTATTAATTCATTGGATTATTTTACTTTAGCATGTTACTTAGTATATCGCTGTTAATCCCTCATTTCGAAGTATGTTTTCTGGTTTTATTTTGTCTTGTTTGCATCAAAATGTTTCCTCCTACCCTTTGCATCCTGAAATCACCATCTTCCTCTGTAAAAGGAAAGCTTTCAGTAAATGCTTTTCATGGACACCAGTTTGCCAATGCCCCCTCCAAAGCTGTGTATAAAAAACGTCTATTTTGTATGTGTAAGATTTTATATTGTTGCAAGAACTTAAAGGGCATTTCCAAATGTGAACTGGCAACAGGATTTCCACCACTCCAGTAAGATTAGCCAACCAAATTTTAAATATTGGCAAAGTTATATCAGTAGCAGAGGTTGGAATTCCCAAAGACGCTTTGGAGAAGAGGGGTCATTTTGGAGTCAAGGCACTGGAGTGAGACTTCGGAAATCTTTATTTCCTGAGGCTGTCACAGACTTGCTCTTTGAGAGTTTGCCAGTCCTTCCCAGGCCAGGCTTTACATCTTTAAAATGAGGTTAGAGTGGTTTTGCACTTTTATCCTTTTCCAAGCGTGCCACCTTAGATCGTAAGAGGACTTGTATATAGTACTCAGCAAAGGTGTACCCCACTTTTAGTCAAGGTTGCTAGCTAGGCGTTCCCCTGGTAATGCTACGTAGAAGAATGTCTCCATATCTTCCATGTGCCTTGCAGGAAAAAAACAAACAAAAAAACCCCTTTTATTCTCTAGAAAATAAAGTGACGCTGGACTAGCCAGGGCACGTTCTGGTGTGTGTATTTCATTAGGAGTGAAAGTATCCAATGTGCAGATTCTTGAAGTTAAACTTAATGGCAGCGATTCTGAATGTCAGTCACCCAAAAGGCACCCCGAAGAGCAGGAGAATACACTTTTGTCTGAAAAAAATTTCAGTGGATGAGGTCTCTTCAGTGCCCCACAAACTCATCAGTTAGCTGAGAGTGTACTTGGGAGTTTCCCATTCCTCAGATTGAACTTATTTTAGGGCACAACCTTATGTCTGGTTCTGCTTGTATCCCTTTTCTGTGGGCTTACTAAAAAAAAAAAAGAAAAAAAGCAACTAACACTAGCAGGGCTGCTTCAAGGTGGATCTTCAAAACAGGACAGATATGTCCTGTCCTCGTTTTTTATACCACACATTAAATTAATGGAAAGTTTTTCTCATATTAAAAATTATTAAAATATAGCAAAGATGCTAGTAATCTGAGTAAATTACCATAAACCAGTGTTTACAGATTTCATTATTACATTTTATTTTAGTAGATATATAGCTTTTATATAAGTAAGAGGCAGTATTTAATTATAAAGAACGTTCAGTTCAATGCCATGTTTGTTAGTGAGTGTGTAACATTGATCTATGATCACGTAATAAAAGACTTTTCAAACCACAGGCATGAAGGAGACTATGTTAGCTATGTGATCTTGAATGAAATTTCCTAATTTTTGTCTGTGCAAGCATATGGTCTATCTGAAAAGAAAAAAAAAAAACAGAAAAACCGGAACGGGAACCTGTTCTTCACAATTAATTCCTGTTGAAAGGGAATACTTTTGGATAAGAACATGCATGATTTGATTTCCTTTTATTTTTTACTTTTAGTAAAGATGCTTACACATGAAGAACAAATAAGTGATTTCATATAAAACAACCCCCCCAACAGTTCTTCACTGCAAACATTCAAACCGCAGCAAAAGACGAACGTTATTTTTTCAGACTTTTCAGAAAACATTTACCCCTGAGTTGAGAACAAGCACAGTAAAATTCATCTGTGAAAAACTGCTTCAGAAAGGCATAAGCCACTGAAAATTGGAGGCTTAGAGGGGAAAGCTCCATCTCAGTCAGTTAGCTAAACCAAACCCAGCTAATGATATGGTGTGTGATGATCCATAAAACTCTCCAGGTGAGAAGCGTATAGCGTAGAATACACAAAGTTTGCGTGGATTCTTCTACTGAGCGCAGTGTAACTACCCCCATGAGTAAGGGCTACTCATGAAGAAAGCTTGTCAGGATTTTGGCCTCAAATGAAAGAGAAATACGCATAATACTGACCCAGGGAACCTTTTATCCAGAGGGAACAGGATAGCTATTGGGTCATGAGAGAAACCACTTCTGTTAGGGATGCTCTGACCATGCAGATAGTCAAAAGACGCAGCCTTCGTTTTCTTGAAAAGATCTTCTCTTCAAGCATAGCCAGAAATTATCCTGGCTGACTTTTAGACCTGGGAGAGACTATGTCCAGATGCTAACATATTCTGCACCTGGCATTCTGTGATTCACACACCAAGTGGTGGTTGCATATTTTTCAATTTACCTTGTAGTTAATGAACATTTTTTAAATAGTTGTAGTTAAATAGCAGTGCAGATGACAGTCAAGTTAAGAACAGATGTCCAGAGAAGAGGACACTGAGCAGTTCTCCATTTCCCATTGTCCATATTCTCAGAGGATACTCAGCCAGTGTATGTTACACAGAGAGATCTCTAAGTTTGGAAGAATCCCAAGCCAAATTACCCTTCACACCTCTTTAGATTTTTAAAGTCATTACAAATTGCTGGCACCTGTGAAAATGATGATACAGCCAAACATCAACACCTGTGCACATTTGGAACTTGCAATTTGAATTGTCTTTCTAAAATTAGGGGGAACAAGCATGTTGAGAATGTTCAGTATGCTGCTTTCAAATACAGAAATCATTCCAATTCTTCTGATGTGTCAGAGGCATTAATCCACATATAAAATTTTAAACCAAAGCTAGCTTTGAGTTGCTGAGCTCAAAAATCTTCTGGAAAAAAACCCTGAGGGCAAAAGTTATAGATAATTTCACTCAAATTCTTGCTTACATGAAAAATTTCAACTAGAAGATCATTTTAGGAAACAACAAATGAACGGAACTCAACAAACTGCACATGACTGAAAATAAGTGTCTAGGACCAAAACTTTTGTGATTTAATTAGAGATGGCAGAAGCCAAAATTTGTCAGTTGGAACAGAAATGTTAGCTCTGTTTCATATCCTGCTTTCTAGATGATCACAGGAGAGGACAACATATTTCTAAAAATAAGCAGGCTTTTTATTAAGATAACTATTTACCAAGATGGTAGAATTGCAGCTGGTATTCCGGCCATGTACACAGAGACCAACATCTGCAGACACTTTTCCCTTCATTTGCCATGCAGGTTGCTCCTGTTTCCATCTTAACTGAACTGTCATAATGTCAGCACTATATTATGGTGAACCATAGTCTCCATATTGTAGTCATAGTTGACTATATAGTCAACAATTGCAACTTTCTCCATATATGTGCTAATGAATTTAACTTAGTCCTCTGATTTCACTTGTGGAGTAGTAAGGATTAGTGATCATAGTGAGGATGAAAGAAGGAACCTGCAGAATATTAGGAAAAGTCACTGCTGGATGAAGGATGAACCACCACCTAAAATGGGCAGAAATAGGAAAAGAAAGAGCCCTTTGAACTGGTTGCGGCTAGGAGAGGCCCCCTGAAGAAACTGAGGGAAGGGCATGGTGTGTACTGATAAGGGTCAGGGCTGAAGGGTGGACTCTGCAAGCTGCAGAAGTGATGTACCTGTGGAGCAGGGAATGCTATGAGAAGATTTGGAAGTGTCAGGATATTAGCTTTGTGGACAGCATAGCTGCTCCCAAGAGATTTGCTGTTCCCTTATGGAGTTGATCTCTACTTACATTGAGATATGTTTTGTGTCAAGATTTCTCTGGCAGCTAATTTCAGAGATTCCCCATCCTTCACAGTCATTTTCTCTGCTTTCACCTTCCGCTGCATGTTACCAGCTCTTCAGATACACAATTATGTCCTAAACTAAATCAGCGAAGTGATTCAGATTTAAAAAACACATCTTTCTCTTTCACCTAATAGATGCAAAGAACTTCTGTTGTGTTTTCTACTAATAGTGTTAACGTGTGGAGAGACTTACTGACTGCAGAAGATAGTGAAGTTGGCCTATTTCTTAGGGAGGAACTGAATCTGAGAACAATTTCCTGCTGCTTGAGAAGTTTCCAGATTTCCTCCTTGACTTGGCATTCAGTAGCCCTTAATAAAATCACAGTCGCATTTGTGCTGTTTTCTGCAGTTAGTTTAAGATGATTGGGCAGTAGCGTCTAAATAAGACTTGCTGCCAATGTACAAAAGTTTTGGCATGGGTTTCATAAAAAAATTATTAGCTTGTTAGGTTTCATTCTTGTAGAAACACCAGAATTCAAATTTCTAGTTTTAGTGTAAATCTCAAGATTTTTCAAGTCTTCCCTCAGAACAGTGGCAGAATTCTTGAAAACACAGGAGCAGCCTCATGCCTGTATCCTCAAGGTTAAGGTTTCATTCCTCAGTTTTGAAGTACCCAGCTCAAAGAGGACTGGTTTCATATTTTAAAAACAGGACACACAATCTTGTCTTTAGTTGGCCATCAGAAAAAGATATCCCAAGATTCAGTGCCCTGGTAGCAGACGAGGGGCTGGAAGCTCCATCCAGTGAAGTGCCCATGGTGGCTGAGCTTGAGCCACATGGCAGCACCAGGAGGAAGTGATGAATGATAGTAACAGGTGACTCCATGCTGCCGGAGACAGAGGTCTCTCTTTGCTGGGAGCTTGGACCTGGGATGTTGTGGAGATACTGCTGAGGCTTGTCTGGCACTTGAACTCCATTATCCCCTGCTGCTCTTCCACATGGGCACCAATGCTACTGCCAGGGGAGACCTCGAACATATCAAGTGTGCCTACATGGCTGTGGGTGTGAGGGTCAAGGGCATAGGGCCCCAGGAGGTTTTCTCCTCAATCCTGCTGGTGATGGAGAAAGGCTTGAGGAGGATCCTGTGAGTAAACAATTTGTTGCGTAGCTGATGTTTAACAGCGTTTCGGCCTTTATGACCATGAGGCCATCTTTGAGGATTGAGGACTGCTAGGAAGAGAGAGGATCTGCCTTACAAAGTGAGGCAAAAGCATCTTTGCCAACAGGGTGGCCAAACCTGGTGAGGAGAGCTTAAAACTAGGAATGATGGGGGAGAGAGACGATGACCCACAACCAAGCAAGGAAGTGGTGGACTGGGTTAGAAAGCCAAGAGTGCCTGGTGATGTGGACAGGAGAGAACTTGAAACTAGCAAAACAGGGCTGAAGGGGGCCCACCCTGAGCCTTCAGTGGCAGATCAGGGGCACAAAGACCAGGTGGAGGCCAGCCACTAACAGTGTACCCCAGGGGTTGATACTGGGGCCAGTGTTGTTTAATGTCTTCATTAATGACTCTGCGCCTGATGGGCAGAGTGCACCCTCAGAAGTCTGCAAGATGATAAAAAAATTAGGAGGAGTCATAGATACACCAGATGGTCATGCTGCCATTCAGAGGGACCTCAACAGGTTGGAGAAAAGGGCAGAGAGGAACCTCATGAAGTTCAACAAAGGCAAGTGCAAGGTCCTGCACCTGGGGAGGAATAACCCCATGCACCAGAGCAGGCTAGGAGCTGACCTAGCAGCTCTGCAGAGAAGGACCTGGGAGTCCTGGTGGACAAGCAGTTGACCATGAGCCAGCAATGTGCCCTTGTGGCCAAGAAGGCCAACAGCATCCTGGGTTGCATTAGGAAGAGGATTGCCAGCAGGTTGAGGGAGGTGATCCTTCCTGTCTGCTCAGTCTTGGTAAGGCCACACCTGGAGTACTGTGTCCAGTTCTGGGCTCCGCAGTACAAGAAAGATGTGGACTGACTGCAGTGAGTCAGTGCAGGGTCACGAAGATGATTAAGGGATTGGACCGTCTGATAGACAAGGAGAGGCTGGGAAAGCTGAGACTGTTCAACCTGGAGAAGAGAAGGCTTGGGGGGATCTTATCAGTGTGTATAAATACCTGATGGCAGGGACTACAGAAGAGCAGTGGTGCCCAGTGGCGGGATAAGAGGCAATGAGCACAACCTGAATTACAGGAAATTCCATTTAGACAGTAAAAGAAAATTCTTTATTGTGAGAGTGGTCAGACACTGGAACAGGTCAGCCAGAGAGGTTGTGGAGGCTCCATCCTTGGAGATACTCAAAACCTGACTGGACAGGGTCCTGGGCAACTTACTGTAGTTGACCCTGCTCTGAGCAGAGGGATTGGGCTAGACAATCTCCAGAGGTCCCTCCCGCCTCAACCGTTATGTGATTTTTGTGAAGTATCAAAAGTCTCTTTTGAAAATGTGTATTTCAGCACTTGCCTTTAGCCTCCTTCATGCGCTGTTCTTCATACTGTCATCGTTTGAAAACAGCCGCTATACAGTTATAACTCTGCTCCACTTTGTACAGAGAAAGTGGACATTTGCTTTTAGTTGCAATCAGTACAATGATGATCTGTGGGATGTCACTCCGGTCTGCATAGCATTCGAGGTGGTGAAGCTGTTGATGAGGCCTGTGCCTAAACCTCTGGTCTAACTAAGCTGGACATTCCTTTCTGTTATACTTTCTGGTGCATGGCCAGATCATTTGTGTCCATCAATAATGAGCTTCAAAATAATTAGTCAGGACCTGGAGGGATTGTGAGAAGCCAAGATGCTGTGTGTCCTGTCGTCAGCCTGCGCATTTGTTGCTTGTCACGTGTTCAGCTCTGTCCTCTTTATACTTTAATCTTTGTGCGTGTCTGTGCGTGTGTGCACACACGCGTGTGCTTGTGTGTACATAAAATAGCTATGATTGTAGGGGTTTTCTATCTGATGTATTACCAGTTTTCTAAAAGATATCCTTGAATTTTATTTCTTATACCAAGTTAAATGTTTCTTCAGGAGTTTAGTTTAGTATTTGGTATCAGAGGAACACTGAGAGAGAAAAAAATTGTCATTCATAGAGCAAAGAGATTAAGAGACATCAATACAAACATTTATCAAGTAGCAAGAACAATTTAGCCATGGTTCTCATTGAAGATATTAAACTTTGGATACCTAACTCCTGAAAAATATACCCCCAAGTGATATTGATAGATGGAAAAGGAATTTCAAGTTACGTGGCATTTTTATGGTTTAACTGGATTTTTATGTGTTTGTGTATCCAAATCTATATATAAATAAAGTATATCTATATCTATAGATATTGTATCTATCTATCTATAGATCCAATAAAACAAAGGTTTTATATGTGTGCACGCATGTGTGCATATGTGTGACACACAAACACACACACACACACACACACACACACACACACACACACACAAAATAAAGCTGTATTTTTTTACAATAAATACGAAGTGGTATGTTCTTTGGGTTCTTTGGATCTGTGGTTTGATCTTTGATCCTGCTTGTTTTACCTGTGTTATAAACACTCAGAAAGTGTAGGAAGCTGACTTTTTTCCTTACTTTTTGTCATTTCATTTCAGAACAGTAATAACCCACTTAATATAGTTCATTTTCACCAGCTAGGCATATGAACTTTAAGTCGTGGGTGGTCAACTTCATTCATGTTTTCAGGTTTCTTCTTATAGTAGTATGAGTGTTGTGTGCCTTAATGCAGAATTTTTCATACTACACATACCATAAACATGAAGAAAACATCTTCAGTGTTACTCAACACTTCATTGCATATTATGTTGATGATGTGTGTGTTACTATGCCATCATGACAGATACTATGAGAGTCTTATAAATAAGATATTACAAAAGGAAAAAAAACAACTGGAGGAGAAGAAAACCACTCAGTGTAGGCACTTAATTTATTCTTATACTTTAGGACTAATGAAACAGTCTTGCTAAAGCAAGTTACTAAGTTCTCTGTGTATTTAATGGTGAGTAGTGGTTGCCCTTGGAAAGGTTCACACTGCCTGTAACTTGAAGGGTTAAGGCACTCATGTTATGGCTTGAACCAAAATATCAGCTTGGAAAGGCTCCCTGTCCCATCTTCCCTCTCTGAAATCCTGGCTGTGTTGTCCTTTCACTTGCCTTGCTCTGGCTCTGGAGCTCATCTGATTCCATGTTCAGCTCCTTATGGCCTCAGCTACTTAACCCACAAGGGAAAAGAGAATAGGTTTTTTTTCTTTTCCCCTAGGGTTAGTGAGTTGAATTCTCTTACCATGCGATCAGATGAACATCTGAGTCTGTGCAAAAGGGCAGGGAGTAGTCCTGGGAGTCAGGGTAAGAAGGTGGAGGAGCATGTGCCGAGGGAAAGGGATGGGGGAGTGGGGAGGTGGCAGGGTAGGGAAGGTGCGAGACCCTTCCCTTTCCGTTACTGTTTCTGTTACAGAGCTGTTTCTTCTGCTCTGTGGCAGTATGAAACTGCGCCTTTAAGATGATGCAGATTTTCTTAGGGTTTCATTTGGAGCTGACAGGATCTACCTTCGTGGAGGCAGAATACAGCAAACCCTCTATGGTACCAATTTGCAAAGTCACTGTTATTTGCTAGCTGCTGTCCTTTAACAACAAAGTTGCTTTTAATTCATTGCAGTTGGAATTCCAATGTAGAAAATCATTGCGGGAGGCGAGGTCGGAGGGGTGCCATTGGCACATTGGTGTGTGCCATTGGCACGCTAAGTTTTATCCAGCCTGTCCTCCTATAATTAAAGTGTTAATTGTTACTGTCTGTTGCATAGACATAACACGTTATTGTTCGTTTTCAGCTACTTTCTAACGCTTATGTTAAACTTTCCAGAGACTTTTTTTTAAAGTTGTTTGAAAATGGGTGAAATATTAGCAGATGAGATGCTGAACGTCTGGGCGCAGCAAGGACCAGCTGCTCTGTAGGGGCAGCAAGCTGGGCTCCGTGGGCTCTCGACAAGGCCCCGTCCCACAGCGCCCAAACGAGACGAGCAGAGCAACTCCAGGGGCAGCAGCCAGGGTCCGTCCAACGAGCGTTGGACAAGCCTGTAGCCACGAGGCAGGTCCAAGGCCGAGTGGCGAGGGAAGGCGAGGAGCAGCAAGGCCCAGGCCAGGCGCACGGCGCCTGCGGCCTTGCTTGGGGAGGACTGAGGGCAAGGGCCTGAGCCTGCGCGCAGCCCCCGAGCCGAGGGGCAGCCCCGGACGAGGCCTCTCGCGGCCTCTCTCGTGGCCTTGAGCTGTGTCCGCAGCAGCCCAATCCCAGGTTTCCCGCTGCGCCGCGGCAGAGCCCACCCCGAGCACGGCACCCAAACCCCGAGGAGGAGCAGAGGAGATTGCAGAGCCTCTCGCTGCGCTCACAGACCTGGCACTGAGAACTAGAAGGTGTTAAAGAGTAAATGGGATTAAAAAAAATAATAATAAAGTGCTGCTTCTTGGAAAACAGGAAGCAAGGACGTGGGGAAAAAAATCTCAGCAAAAGTAGCCTGTAGGCTTGAGCACACAGATTAGACTCAGTGTAGCCAGTTCTCAAGGAATAAAGATCTGACTACCGTTCTTCTTTGCCATGCTGATATGCAGCAGATAGGGAAGCAAAGCCCCAGCACTGGGACTACGACAGTTGAAGTGCAAGTCTGTTTAGGGGCATAAACACTTGATTTTTGTCTCAGGCTTCCAGGAATACCCCTGAAGTTATACAGCCAGAGTGCCTCTATGGAGGTTTTTTTTTTTTTTTAAAGGCCTCTCCACTTACCTCTTCCCATTAGCTAGGGCAGTAGGGCACTTATATTAGGAGAACTATTTCACTAAGTGTCTAAATGCAAGTACCATTTATGTACTTGTGTTAGGCAGACCAGCGTCTAATCTATAATAATCAAAGACCCACAGGACTCTCAAAGATAGCCAAAGATTACCCCATCTGTTCCTCTTCATTAAGTCCAGGATAGGTATAAATTTAGACCTTTGCTTAGAGATAATGGTCTACCCTGTTTTTAATAACCTTTAGCATCAGGAATTCCACAAAGCATTCCAGTGCTTAACTATTCCCACTTAGAATTTTTTTTCTACATCTAACTCATTAAAAAAATTCTTTACAAAATCATTTTTTTCTCCTTCTCTTTTCAAAATCATTTCTCTCCTTTCTCACATCTAGAACAACTGGTCACTGTGCCAGTTGTTCCCTCTCTTCTTTCCAGAATCAGAGCCCTTCCCTGAATCAGAGCCCTACACAGGGAGTACAAGGAAGGGAGCCTCTTTGCCGTACTTACCTCTTCCCTTCTCTTTTGCAGTTTGCAGGGCCAAGGCAAATCAGGAAAAGCAAAGACACAGTCACTACTGCCACTGTTCATTTTTAGTGGGATTCCCTATATTCCAAGTATTGCCCTGTAGCTTAAGTTCTAAGCGATGCCGCCTTTATTCCTTTTACTTGGGCTATAAATACTCTGATGATAGTCACCTTAAACGTACCTGAGACAGAAAGCGGATGCTGTATACTGCGTCAGAAAAACATTGCTTGAGTCCAAGCCTGTTATTACTATGACTTTTCTTTTTATTGTGTTCAGTACAGTATTTTCAAAGGGCTAGCTGAGACTGGGGCCCCACAGGGCTCTGGGGAGCTATACAAACCCCAAGCACCAAACCTGCCCTGATCTGAAGAGCTTATGGTCTGAGTAGATGAGACGTAGCCAAGGCAAGAAAGATAGAGTAAGGCAAGAGAGTATAGGGAAAGTGTACAGGTGAACAACCTGATCACAGCATATGGCATATTTGTCACAGCGAGGAGTGGAGGGGTTCAGTTAGGAAAGAAAAACGCAAGGGAGCAGCAGGATGCTGAGGATGAGAAGAGGAAAGCTAAATGTGGAGTGAACTTGAGGGAAGATGACTGTTGGGGAGGGTGGTGAGAGCGCGCAGAATAAAAAGACAGTTAGCTTAGGACAGAGAAGGTTTGGTTGAAACTACAGTGAGTGGTGTTTAAAGCTGCGCCTCGTGGCTAGCGTCTGCTCGGCTCCTGCAGACAGGGGCAAAGGGCCTGATCCGGAGACAAGCCTTGCGCAGTTCTGCATCTGTGCTGGGGCTATGTAATAACTTCAGTGCAGCGATTCCTCCGGGTGGACAGATGTTACTGTGAGGTACTTTCTGTCTGCAGCGGTCTCAGAGGTATTGAATGCTCACCTACTTTCAAAAGGTTCGTGCCACACGGTCTGGAGCGCTGAAGAACCCTGGTGACTCCATAGGACCATAACAGCTAGAGTCCCTGTGGTCGTGCTGACTGTGCCAACGTGTAGGTGATCCAGGGGGATCTTCTGTTGTCTGGACCCAGTGGATTAATAGCAGCGGTGTGAGGAGCCATGCCGTACTCCTCCGTCCATGCTGTGCCGGAGGTTAGGAAAGGGAGAGAAACCAGTTCAGCCTTTTCTCCTACCTGTTTCCTCACGTGCACCCTCGGTTTCCTCATTTGCTGCTTTTTGTTATGTGACTTGCTTAGAGAAAACCATCAAGTTTTATCAGGTTTGTGATGTTTCCTGAGGCTGATGCTGCTGTTCAGTGCCCCACAAACAGGACTGGGGGAGACTGGCTGAAAATTTCTTGATGCAGTCGTCGTTTTCTGTGATTATTGTGGTTGGGAGATTCTTGCTTTCTTACATACTGCTGCTGAGCAGTGGGAGTTGGAAAAAGCTTCAAAGCGATGAAAAGATGGCACATTTTTTTCATTTAGGATTTCCTGACCTTTTTTGGTTTGTCACGCTGTCTTCATTCCACTGTGGTGTTTACATAACCTAGTTCAGTCTGTAAAAGAAGAAAAACGAAAAAAAGCCCCTATCATTGTTTATTGTTTTACAAATGAGAGTTTCACTATTATTTCAGTGAGAGAGTGAACGGGCCATAATACACTTTATTTTAACAGTAGGAGAGGACAGAGTCTTTTCTTGAAAACTGCTTTTTCATTAAAAAATTCTATTTCAATAAAGCAGATTATTTTTTCATTAATTAATGAACTGAATTAAGTAATATTTGAAACAAAAGGAATCTGAATCTTTTGGGGAAAAGTTTCTGTCCGAAAACTTAATTTTAGAATTAGTTTGAATTGTCTTTCATGAGGTTTTTTCCTCCTATTTCATCATTTCATGACATGTCATTAGTGACAGTCAGTATTTCAACAGCAAATTTCTTTTGTTTCATGGGACACAAAAAGGAGACACATCAACCTAGAAAATAAAAAATCCTTTGATCACTACCTATTAAGAGTTACCCACAGAGATTTAAAAATAAAATAATGAAGCAGCTATTTCATTTTGCTGACCCATGCCCATGGCCTGTTGAGAAATTTCCACTAAAATGGAAACATGAAAATGTGACAAGCTTTATCCAACTTCTTGGAAGTGCCTCAGATTTGAAGCTTGTGAACGTAAGAAATGTATTTGTTTTGAAGATTATTTTTAAAGGATTTTTTTTCCATAACAACTTGTCACTGTAGGAAGATTTGGGGTCATTGCATGACTGGATTGAGGAAGAAACCTGGCTAGCAATTTTCTTGTAATAACTGGAGCAAAGCATCAACCTGAAGCAGTTGCTTCTGAGCTCTTCCTCACTCTGTTATGGTTAGGCTAGGAGGTGGATTAATCTGAACTGGAGTGTTCACGTTAGAAAGCCAAGCTAATTCTGTTTAGGGTTGCTAGTGTAGACGTGCCAGTTGCATCTCAGCGAGGGAGTTAAGTAGCGCCGGGGACTGTGCCTAGGCTCTGATACCTCGTTGCCTGTATGGCAATGTTGCCTGTGGTCCCTGGCACGCTTTTCACCAGGCCAGCTAGCATTCCTGCAGTGGTTCCTCCCCCTCTTCCCAGGGTGATGGAGAAGCTGCCATGGGCCAGAGACCGTCTGCGGTAGGCAGGTTGCATGTGGCTGTCCTGATTATAGAGTACAGGACTCTAATTGTATGGACACAGTTGTATGGACACAGTACTATGGGCACAATAGTATGGCAAGGCCATTCTTTGCCAGTTGGCTTCCAGGTGAAAGAATAACGGTGCTGGGCACATTTCATTGACTGGTGCAAATGTATCCAGAGGTTGCCCTGGCCTGCTACCAATGCTCTTCAAGGGCACCCAGAGTCTTAATTCTCACACAGGGCAAGTAAGAGGGAGTGGGAGCAAACTATCCCCCTTAAATTTTCGATAATATGTTAGCTGTGACGAATAGAAAGGAGACTTCTATGGATAGGATAATTTTTCACCATTTTTGATTTGACTTGTTTTTGTGGAGCAAAGATTGAAGTAGTAGTAAAATTTACTCCAGTTAAGGGAGAGGGCTCGTGTTCTGGAGAACTTATTTGGTAACTTCTTCACTGTTTTAGCAGCTTTTGTGTATCTGTAGAAGTACAGAAGCTAAGAGATCTTTAAACAATAAAATAGATATCTGTAAGCAGAGAAGTAAATGCAAGCGTGTCACTTCAACTTTGCTTACCGGCAGGTGAGTCCTCACTTCCATCTTGTATTTGATTCGCTTTTACAATGTATAGTCAGATATGCAAAAGTGCTCTCCTTTGAGTAATGGCTTTTTTTGCCTGGGACCAAAATCATAGCTTCTGTTTCCTGTTCCATCCAAGCATTTTGGCCAATATCAAACTTTCTATGCCTGACTGGCCAGAAAGAGGAATGACTGTATTTGTACAGAAAGTGTTTCATTTTATTTTTATATAAATTTGTCCCTTGCTCTTCATTATTAGAGCTACTCTCCATGACTTCTTAGGCATTCACACAATCCAACTGTAGAGGTTATTTTCAGGGGAGATCATCACTGAGACGAATCTTTGCAGTATATACTAGATATATTGCTTTTTTCTTCCTTGCGACAACAGACTATGATCTAATTCAGGCATCAAGTCACCTGTCATTTGCAGGATTATATTTAACAAGGATTTTAGATCAAGCAACCTGCTCTGGAAATTGCTCATCACTATTTGTAGTTCCACTACAAATGTGACTGAACAGTGTAATCATGCCATCCTGCCAAGTCCTGTCTGGGAAGAGCTGCAGCTAATGAACTTCTCTGAGGGAGGGAGCCAGCAATACCTGGCAGTATTTCTGCATTTGTCAGAGCTGTGCCAGGCAGGTTGAACCCACAGTGCTATGTTATGCCAGGTACGTGGCTGATCGACAGCCTGCTACATGTGCAGATTCCTGTCCAGGAGCTCTGCAAAGAAGAGGAGGCTCAGTTGCGTTCTTACGTTGTGCATGGTGCTACCACATCGAGGGGATTTTCACGCGGAATTTTCAGAAGAGCTATTTCTGACTTGAATTGTAGGGAAAACTATAAATACCCAGAGTTTTACCCTTGAAAATTGTTTTAGCATTCAAGCATGGTGCTTATATCATAAAACTATAGATGTTAAGACCAGTTCTAATGTCCATTTTTAGCGTGCTGATACCTGATGTTCTGTAAAATCTTACAGAATACCTCAAGCACACGTTTATCTCAAAGTAATTTGTTAGTAAAGCAGCAATATATGTTACAAAAGTTGTGATGAGCTGACGAACCACTTTGATATGATGCTATAGAGCAACTGTTTAAAAACCATGACAGCTTTTGCATCTCGGTGGCATAAACATTGCATGTATCAGATATTGCAGTTATTTTGTCATAGCTATGAAGGGAATGTTCAGCCCAAAAATGGACATTCTTTGCTTTCTGTTAGGGTATGTGAAATTTGGACTCTGGGAACGCTGCTCTGAATCCCTAGAAGCCCATCAATAATTGACAAGGTCACAAGCCGTGACCACAGAGGGCTGTGGGGATGGCTGCACGGTATGAGATAGTCCTATTTGCCTTCCCCTTTAACCTTCCCTAGAAATAACTTCTGTGTGAGGGGCAGAGCTTGGTCAGGTTTTCCTTTTCCTCTGTCATGCTTTTGGTTTGGAGGCATTGTGCTTCAGCCATTTGCCTGGCACAATGAACGCAGAGAGGCGGTTGTGTCCTGAGGAGGGCAGATGTGCACACGGTGGTGGGGTGAGCTGCTGTGGCACCCGGGCCACTTCGGAGAGGGTCCCATGATCGCCCGCAGCCATCCAGCCATGGCTGCTCGCAGAGGGCTGGGAAGTGGTGCTGCTGGGCTGCCAAGCACGCCTCGTGCCTTCCTGCCATGGTCTTAGCAGCATTAAGGCAATTCTCTATTTTTTAGGGAAAATTAAACAAAGCAATTGAAAGTATAGACCTCTCTGACTCAGTTTTGCTCTCATTTTCTCTAGCGTAAATTAGGACTTACTCCACCAGGGACAGTTTATAGGCTGCTGTACCTGAGGTCGGTCTGCGTCTGTTTTATCATGCGTGAACTGGAGATAATAAAGTTTAATAGGGGTGGGTGAATAATTCATGGTGGAGCTACTTATTAAACGGATACTGCCTCTCTGTATTTGTGGATAGTCTACAGATGAATTGCATTTTTTTTCAAATTTATATTTTTTCCGAATTATTCACCAAATACATTCTCTAAACAACTTTATTAGCCTATAGTGCATTCAAAATATGAATTTGAAGTCTGCCTTAGATTAATATTTATCATAGCTGGTTAAAGTATGTTATTTCAGCAACTATGCCTCCCAGCAAACTTGTTTAGTAGAACCTCGACAGAAAGTAATACAAGGAAGGCACAAATACATTAAAGTGAAGGTTTAGGGTGTATTTTTTTCGTCTGTTACTATTGCAGCTCCAATACTTACCTACCTCACTGGCTGTTGTGAAGATAGTAAGGTATTTTATGAATATAAAGTGCTGCCTAAGTAGTGATGTTGTCTCTAAGAGAACCTAGAGATACTTCAGCCTTGGCTATTCTCACCTGTCTGTACTTTTGATGGTATATGGTCTAGGTCATGGTCCTGACTGTGTGGCAGGAGGCTAACAAGTGAGATGATAGTTACTGCTGTACTTAGAGCCCCTGAATAAAGCAGAGATCTGTGAGACTAAGTCTACACTAATAAAGAAAGTGGGCCAGGGCCCAGAGAGCAAGTGCCATGGGCTGGTATGGCTCTCACCCATCTGGTAAACTCTATGCCTTCCCAAAAGGTGTCTGTATTGACCTACAAAAATGGTCCGTGCCCTGGGCTATCCTCCAGACCATCCCAGGCACTTCCTAGGAGAGTGTTAGCCTGTGCCAGGGTCTATAAGGGCAGTTAAAACCTATGGGTGGCCTCATCTTAGAGTCCTGGGTACCGGTGCCTTCAGGTTTAAAAAAAGCCTGTGGGAAGCTTAGCCTCAACCGCATTGCTTGATGCGCTGACTGGTTATTTGGTTACTGAAATATATGTTCAAGACATATTCAGCTCTTCCTTGTCCCTTCTCTGGGAATTAAGGGAAGGGAAGCAAAGAGCATAACTTTGCCACTGTCTGTGGGGTGCTGGTGGTATCTCTAGAAAGTGACCGGAAGGAGACTTTGGCTCCCTATTTTACTGTCTGGGAAACGCAAAAGGCTTAGAGGGAACCTGAGAATCTGGCTAGTGTTTACTAACTAAAATCTATTAGTAAAACTTGCACTTCTTTTGAATGCTTCCATTGATTTTAATTAGATAATTTCAGTGCATAAGGACAATTCATATAGATTGGAGCCCTAAGTGTGTTTTCCCTATTTAATGTATAAGCACAGCACTGTCCTATTACATCTACAAGAACTTCTTGAAGAAGTTTTAATACTGCATCTGTTTTCAGAATTTCTTTCAAGTTTAGCTGATAAAGATCTTCTCTGGTGTGTCTAGGAAATATAAACCTTTAGCATACAACTGATAGTCTTGTTTTCTGAAAGTGTGTTTTTTTTTCTCCCTGTATTTCAACAAAAAGATAGGTGTTCATGAGTAGCCCATTGCATACAGTCCTTGCACAGCCTTTGCCCAGGAAGGACTCGTCCTGAAGTCCATGGGAATATTTTTTAAGTACAAATGGCTCAAGCTTCAGCTATAAGGACTGAGTGGTGAAAGAAGTTAGGCTGTTTTAAACATTATATTTACATTATAAACATTATAAACATTATGTTTATATTTATCCTTTCATCATAGCAGCTGGCACTATCCAGGATTACTTGGAATGGAGTAGAAAAATAAATGCGTAAAAGGACAACAGAGAATCATTTGTGTGTCCTGTAAGGTGTAGACCCTGCCTAGTCACACTTGGTCATTCAAATTAAAAAGCATAAAACAAAAAGTTTCCTAATAGCAGAAAAATGCAGAGTCAATCCTTAAAGGATCTGAATATCAGTTCTGCTCTTATTTTAACTTTTCAAGTATTGTTGTTGATTGATACCGTGGAGAGTTTGTAAGCTGTTCAGTTCTGTGTTTAGCTTAAAATCAAGTGTGTTGGTGGAAGTGACAAGTGTAAATCTGATGTAGACTTGCTTCACATCTTAAAATGACCTTTACAGTAGCTTGATTTCTCTTGATATTTTTTCAGAACTAGTCAAGAAAATCAGGTTTTCTTAGCTTTTGCTTACAGTTTTCATAGGTAAAGGCATGCAAAAAACTATATAGAGTAGATCTGTTGCCTTCAAAAATTGAAGTTGCTATTTAAATATTTTGATCGGTTCTTTGTTACAGTTGTTTCTGACATGGGTTAGGTTTCAAGAGCATGAATGATGGCCGTTTAGAGAATTTGTCTTGAAAATCTTGGTCCTGATCACATAATCCATACACAGTCAACCTCAAAATGATTCCCACAGCCCACAAACACTGTCTGAAAGATTGATGGTTTGGGGACAGGAGTTGTACTGAAGATTCCTAGAAAGCAGCTAAATCCTTTCAAGCAGGAAAGCAAGACTATTACTGTTTTTTCTCCAGGTAAGTACAGCTTAGTGCTTGTTGTACTCAATGTACACATGCCTTCATCGTTCATTTTGTTGCCAGATGTCAGATGCCAGCCCCCTGCTTTCATTACAGTTACAGGAGAGGCCCTGCGAGCGCTTTAGGATCCCCAAGGCTTGATTAGAAATGAGAGAGTTTCTTTTCAGAACTTTACTCAGTTTAAGGGGATGGTTGACTTGTGATCCTTATTATTTTACTAGATAAATTCCTTTGTTTTTTTAAAGCTAATGATCTCCTTCTTAGTTAATTGAAAAGTATTTTTGGCAAGACCATCAAAGAAACATTAGTCAAAAATTCAAAAATTAGGAACACCCTGAAAAATCTCTTTAAGAAGCTAAGGTAATGAAGTTTGTACTGCACCAGAAATTTACTCTAGTTACAGAAGAGACAAACTCTTCTACCTGCCTCTTTCTTCATACAGTAAATACAGTTGCTAACATGTAACTAGAGACATGGATCTCAGGGATTTTTTTTCTCCTACCCTTTTGATTTGCAGTAGTTAAATTAACTGTTGTATTGAAATGCTGACCTGTACAGTGTAAAAGGAGAGAGACAGATGCTATGAGATCAATATAGCACTATAAACATATACCCTCCTCTCTTTTCATCTGATGAGAGACTTGATTGATCTTGGCAAGACTGAAGGATCAGTTTGGGCACAGTGGCGAAGCAAGGGAGCCCGTCATTATAAACTGCATCCAGCCCTCAGCAGCAAGGAATGGGGAGGGAGGAACTGATCCCTCCATCATTCGCTTTTCATCGAGTTAAACTTTACAGGCTTACTCCTAAAATTGCCCCTCCTGTCTATAGTGATAGTGAAGGAACTGAAGTTCTGGAGGTGACCAGGAGACGGTCTGCCTCTTGGATAGCTCATAAAGGAGGTTTCTTAGCCTGTGCCAAAGCAGCGTGGGGTGAGGATGAGGCATGTTTTGGTTTCTGTTTTGTTTTCCTCGTCACTGAGGAGAAACAAAAGGTCAGTTAGGAGATGAACTTAGAAATACATTTAGACATACATAGGAACGGTTGTATAAGTGTCTTGCAGCTGGTGTCTGATGCAGGTAGTAGGCTGGAGGGGCACTCCCAGAGCCCAACAGTTTTGCTGTTGGACTTGAAGCCTGTGGGAGAGAAAACAAAAGGAGACAAACTACTAATCCCCTGCTGATTTGTCTCATTGAATTCATTTAAACATATGCTACATTAAATTAAGAAAACTGTCCTGATTTTTAAGACTCTCCCCATCTCTATTTTCCATACGCATGTGAAACAAAATTAGCATCGGGGCAGTTTCTAGGGTAGGTAACAACCAATTAGAGTATGATTTGTGTGCTATGTTTGACAGTCTTAAAAAAGAGAGCAGCACAGATCAGTTCCTCTTTAAATACATACTTGCCTGGTGACTAAAGGAGAGAGATTCCATCCTATGGCTTCTTATACAATGTCATTTTGTTTTGAGGCAGATAGGCTGGGGCCTCCTCTAGATATACTGCTGGATTCTCTGAACTGCACAGCTTTCACCGTACAATGGAGAATGCCAAAGCAGCATGCGAGCACCGTCACGGGATATACAGTAAGTAAATCTTTACACTGTTAGTAGAGAACTACAATACACTGCATGGCCTCAAGTCTATGCGTTACTCCTAAGCGAACGGCAAGCAGCAAGGCAAAGCAAGCAGGAGAGCCCACTCTCATAACAAATAATGTCATTGCCCAGAAAGCGTTCAGGGGACAGTGGACTTGAACTAATTGAATTGTAACTTTAAGAAACGAGCAGTATGTGTTTTAGAAGCAAGTTATGATGGGAATTTGGGTTGAATGCCAATGGCTTGTCGTGGGAAATAGATTGCTCTTCTGTGGCAGTTTCCATCCAAGGATCTCAAAGCTCTTTGCAGTTGATGGAACAAAAAAGTGCAGCAGAGGTCAATATTACATTGTACGGTGAAGGGAGATTCGTAGCGATTTCAGGGCCATTCAGATCTTTTGGTTCATACTTCCAGCCTGAGGATTGCATTAGCAGCAAGAGCTCTTCCAAGCTAAACTCTTACCTTCCCACATTGGCAGTAGGTGCAGGGAGAGGACTGAGTTCCATGGTGTGCTCCTCTTGATAGATACTCTACCGCATAACATTGCTGGGATCCCAGGTTTGGCCTTAAATATCAGAGAACTGTCTTTTAAACCCCCCTACCTCTGGGGTGAATTTCCCTTGAAGAAGTCTAGCAATTTCCTTGTTTCACCCAGCGATTCTGTAGGGGAGATTCTGACCCCTTTCAGTCCTTTCCACCTCCCTGCCCTCCTTCCCACCTCCAAAGTCCCTTCTGCCTGTTGGACAAAACTGAGTGGCTAGCCTAAGTTGGGCAGGATGTTTTAGTGTGCACGCAGAAAAGCAGTGAGCACCAGTCTGTCATTCATTCATCAACAAAAGCGATGTAACTGGGAGTTATTAGGTATTCCATGGCAATGAAACTCAATCCCAAAATGGAAGTTAAGCAGAGGTGATTTTGCCAGGGGTGAATTAGCACTGAAGATGTAGTATATCTACTAGGCACTGTATGTAGTTTGGTCCATTCTTCTGTGTAAAAACAGAGGTGCAGCAAATAGGACTGCACATCGCATTAGAGAGGTGCATACAGGAATATTGCTTACAGTTCTGGTATCAACTCCAAAAAAGGACATTGATTGCTTGGAAATTCTTCTAGCTTGAGTGACTTTTCCGTAGGTCATAACATTTTCAAAACAGTTATAATGCTTTGCAGTCACATGTGAAAAATATTAGTCACGGTTCATTCAGTAGATCAAATGTCTAAGCCCCAGTTTAACTCTTGAGCTTATGTATGGCATGATAATAAAACAAGTGACAAAAGTAGCATTTCTAGTGTTGCACCCAAGCCATCTTCACTTTGTGTTAGCTTTGGATAGTCTGGCATCTCAGGGTTTCTCTGTGCTTAAGAAATTAAATTCTCTGTGGTTCATTAGTTCCCTGTATTCATGAATAGATGTGAAGAGAAACAGTTATAGTACAGCAATTTGCATAATCACACAATGTCGTTATCTTCTGTATATGAGGTAAAATGCAAAGCTGTGCAGACCAGTTCCACAAATCTTGCCGTGTTCAAGCTAACTATGGCCAGATGATGCATAATTAAAGCTGTCAGTTCAAGTCTGACCTGAAAGCTAGGCTATGTTTCACATCAAATTAGCATATCGGCTCTAGGATGGTGTCATTTGGTCATGTTGACGAGTTCTAACAAATGTGAAGGGAATGTTGAAGGCTTTTCATATGTTTGGAAAGGTAGGGGATCATAAGCTTATAGGCTGTCCACAATGCGGTAACAGTGCACTTGTTTTTAAATCATTCTGAAGCATTGCATTATTATTTTAACTGGCTTGACTCTATCTTCTTCCCAAGGTCTTTTACTCAGAGGTTGAAGACGACAAAACAGCCAAACCACTTTCACATGACGTTCCCCTGAGACTGGATATGCTTAGCATGGTAAGCATTTCTTTCCATCAACAGTCAGACACTAGAATAGAGTTTGCAAGAGGGAACTTAAGCTCTGCAGTTGCTATTGCTTTGTGAATTATGCCCAGGATCCAAGCCTCAGATCTACTCTCATATTAAGCAAGAAGCAAATCATAATATTCTGTAATCTAGTCAGAAGGCTGTGATATATTTTTGCTTCTCATGGTCTGATTAATTTTTATCATAAAACTATTGGGACTTGCTCTGCAGTTTACTTGCACTGACCCCTGGCATCTACGAAAGTACAACTTCTAATTTTAAATGTGTATTTTCAATAAGGGATTCATTGCACTTCCCCCGTGCTAGGGGACTCTCTGCCATTATGCATAGTTAATAGTCTCAATATCTGTGTGTGCGTATTGCAGTGTCTGACCCAGGTAAGTGTGTGAATTAGAAGAGACGCACAGTTTTAAGCATATTTTTGTTTGCATATGTGAGACTCTGGCCTTGAGAAGTATGGATTTATAGTTTAATTGTGCTGTTCTAAGAGCATTTGTGGAGGTCTGTCTTCTTGAAGATTCTCTCAGTTTCTGATTTTTTTGTTCTTGAAAGCACAACCTTTCCTCATTGCTTCCTATTTTTCCCCTTTCCTTCAATTGTTTTTCCCTTAATCTGCCCTTTTTTCTTCACTTATTTCACTCTCCCCTTGTCTTTCCTCCATTCCCTTTCCTGCCCGATTTCACCTTCCTTCTCCATTTGCAGTTGCACATATGCCCCTTCTCTTCTACTGCTTAGCAATTAGTACCGAGATGAAAGCAATCCCTCCATGCTTCTGGATTGTGTTGAAACTGTCTGTTTTTCAAGGGTGTTCTCAAAACATGCAGGCATTTCTGCAGTGTGGAGGACCTTGCTCTTTGAGTTCAGCAAGGCAGGATCAGTGATGCTCCAGCCACTGCTCAGGCAAAGCACAAGGGCACTGCTCAAAGGAGTGTCTCAGGTTGGGTGCTGTGAGGGGAGCGCTTTCACACCATGCGCTGGGAAGAGCAGTTCGTCCTTGAAACAGTGATGTTTCCAGCACAGGAATCGAAGGTTTATGTGTGCATGCAGAGGAGCATTGCAGGCTTTTGTGATCTTTATTTTGTGATTCTTCTTCACAATTTGATTTTTTTCCCCTTTCTCTTCTACTCATCTTCATTCTCCTTTTCTTCCTCACCTTTCTTCCGTTAGCCTCCCCACTTGATGTTCAATGAAATGCATTCACTCATATTCTCTAATCTGCGTTAGGCAGTGCTCAGAAACCTGCACTGTAGGAAGTACGAACGAGAGCAATTCTCATATTTCCTGCATTTTTCAGTCACTGTAGTTCTTAATTCTGACTCCTATAGGTTTCTGGGATGATAGTGAATGAAAGAGTCTCATTGCCACGATACATTATTTCTTTATTTATGCATTACTTTCTCCCTTCTGATGTTTATCTCTGTATTCCTCATTTGTTTTTTTTCTCAAAAAAACATTCTTACTGGTAGGGCCAATAAAGATCAAACAGCACATTCTTTTTTTATCTTAATCCTGACAACAGCAATTCTTACTCCTTGGGAGAACAGATTCTGTGTTCCATTACTCACACAGATGAATAACAGCCACAAAGAATATTATATGATGCAACATTGGTCATGTTTTATTTCACTGACCCATTATTTACGTAGTTTTGCCATCACTTTTTAGCATGATACTTCATTAACAAGTCCTGTTTCACTTTTTCCCAGGGTCAACTTGAAGGACAAGCAATTTTTGTAAGTATTGCTTCGCATGAAACTCTCTAGCAGCAGTGATTTAAAATAACGCTGAACATTCTGATCCTGGCTTTCCACAGATTCACCCACAAAAATGTTTCCATATTGATCTCAAATGGTGATTCTACTTAGCGCTTACACAGGGTCTTTCATAGTGAAAACGTGACAAATAGCTTACGCTCAAAATCTAGAGATAGAGAAGCACTCTGTGAAGGCACGCTTGTATAGGTATAGTGGTTTCCATTTTAGAAATGGATGATGTTTTCTGTTAGTCATCAAAAGTATTTATGGATATGTTATTTTGCTTGAGGAGATGTGTGTAAGAATGAGATAAATTCAGGCAGTGAAAACTTACAGGGGGCAGGAACAGCCAGGTAGTCAGAAACACTGTAATGGGAAAGAAGAACGCATCCAGGAGTGTGAGAGGAGACGGAGAGGAAAATATCTGAGGCAGTCCAGAGAGACGAGAGGAGAAAGATCACTGGAAACATGGGCAGGCAAAGCGAACATGCGGGAGGAAGGAGTGGGAGGCTAACTACTATTATATAATAGGTTTAAAAGAAATACTAACCCTTTCAGTGACTTTGCAGCTGGTGAATTACTCAGAGTGATTATTTCCAATCCTGCACTCAGTCCATTCTGCTTCCTGTGAAAAGTAAATGGATCCAGCTCATTAGGAGGGAGGAAGCAAGCAGTAGGTGCTCAGTTCTGGGCAGTATGAGGGCAGTGATTTCCACATCTAATGAAATCCCTAACATGAACAATCTCTTGCAAACTTTTCTTCTGAAATCTCATCTCAAAGTGGAGAAACCACGTGAAGTCAGTGGATCTTGCGTGACTTTCACCGTCTGAAATGTGGGTAGTATGGTAGGAAGCCAAAGTCCCAATGAGACTTCAAGATACTCTTGAACCAGGACTACATGTATCGTTCTATCCCAGTTAAGCTCAGTTTGGATTATGCCATTTCAGAGTTGAAGTTCCATGCTGGGCTGCTTTTTCTATTTGGTAAAAATAATACTTCTGAGGGGTAGTTGGGGAAAAGCATGACTGACTGGGATTAATCAGATCCCAGCTGTCATTAATCCTCGGGAAGTGGTATTCTTACTGAGATGCTTTCTGTTATAATCATACCAAACTCAACAGAAATCAGCAAGCTTTGTGGTTAAGTCTGCATAATTTGTCTTTCCATCCCTAAGCTTCCTCTGCTGATATACGGTTATGACTCCACTGCCTTCTTAGAAGCTTCTCTGGGTTGTGTGAGACTTGTAATGAAAGCTGAACTGGATCACCTGTTTGTGTGCTTCTATGCATTAGTGTATTAGTGTTGCGTTAGCAACCAGATAATATGTCTGTATTGTTATCATTTTATAATATAAGCATATAAATGAGAGTAAGTGCCTAAGTGGAGAAGTGCAAATGCAGTACGATTTACTAATGCTGTTGTTCTACTGGCCTTAATATTCATGAAGTTGGGCACAAATATATATAAAAAAAGGCATGAGAGTTTAGCAGGCTTTAAAGATGGAATGTGTCAGGTCTGGTACTGAGTCGTGGAGAACAACAGTGCTCCCTATCAAATGACCAAACACACGAGTACGAAACGAGGAGTGACTGGATGAAACCAGTAGTGCAGGAAAGGAGGTGTCAAGGGATCGGGTGTCATTGCAACCAAAAGCTCAGTTTCTGCAGCTGCATTGTAATCCAGTGTAACCAAAAAAAAAAAAAAAAACACCATAGAAAACAAAACAGAAAACAGGTTTTCTTTGGAAAATAATTTGTAATCCAAATAATTTCTGTGAGCTGGCTTGCCACGCGGCCTTACAAACAGTTTTACCAGCACAGCTGAGGGAAGGACAAGCTGTGTGAGGGCCTTCTTTCCAGCTTTTGGAGGCAGATATAATTCTAATATATGACTGACTCCACCACAGAAAAGGCATCCCATTTCTTCACCTTATTCAAGAGCATGAGATTGTAATGAAAATAGCAAATGTCATTCTGCAGGGCTCTAGCAAGAGTGTCATGTTTAAGACAAGAAAGTGCACTTGGTATTAGTAAAGCTTTGTCTAGAATATCATGTCCAAGTTTTGGTCTCATGCTTTAAAATGATACAGGGCAAGCTGGAGAGAATGAAGAGGAAAGCTACAAAACTGATGGGGAGCTGACTCGTCCCCTACCGTATGTTAACCAAATTCCGTATCCATAAGGCCACTGATCCTCTTCTGGGATGTAGAACACATGGTTTTAAGACCCTTCTCCTAAATACAAGCAGCAGAAGAAATGAAATGTTTTACCCCTCAGACATTGGGGTAAAAGGGGACACGTTTCTTCTCTAGGATCAAATTCCACCCTGTCCTCGATGTGGGATGGGTTTTCCCTGAGACTGCCTGGTTAAACAGCTCCTGCAGGAAAGCATGGTACAGGGTAGTTTGACGTCCAAAATCTTTATGCATTCACTAATGTCTCAATCCTAGAAATTAAAACATACTTGATCTCAAAGAAACCCACTGTGTGCCCAGCTCCATGTTCTTGGAGAGGACATTACAAAAAGAAACAGGCAAATAGGCGCTTTAGTGTGTGTAAGGCAAGAGAGCACTTGACTGAGGTTTTGAGGATAAATGTTAAACTTTGATACCATGGTAGATATTAGCACTTTGATCTTGATCGGCTTTGCAGGCAATGAGATTCACTCAGTGTCGCTTATTGCAGACTTGAGTCTGGAGGTAATAATATCAGACAAATATATCCGTATCCCACTATCTGCTGAGCCCAGTTTCCTCAAAAGTGTAAAAGCAGTATGACATGTAATGAAAAAATTATTCCCATGAGAGTTAATGTAATAAAGAGGGATGCTGCAGGAATGAATGCATGCAAGTTAAATACAGAGGGGCAGTATATACGGCATGGAGGACTGAGTGGCAGGAGCAAGATCATCAGTATCGTCGACGAGAGGAGATAAGGGGTTTTCAGTGCCTGGCTTTTCAGATCACGTTCTGAAAGATTGCGCTCATTTTATCTGTGAGAGTGAAAGACCCGGAAAAATCTTTTGAGTGATCTTGCTGCCTCTTTCTGAACAGTTACTTTTCAGTATTGTTATCATCTTTCTCAGATGAATCCAAATCGCTCAAGCAGATCGAGGGTGAAGGAAGGATGGAAGAACAGGATAATGGTCAGGCATCCCAGGTTAATTGGAAATGAGTGCTGGGGCTTCAAAACCACGGCTAGAGAAATGACAGATGGCAGAGTGCTCCTGAACAATATTGTAGTATTACAGTATACGCCCAAAACAATAGAGAGGGAAAGTTTGTCCAAAAGACCATCAAAAGGAAACTTAGCAGAAAACAAAATTTTAGGATCATACACTATTTTGCTGCACCCAGAAGTGCAGATTTCAAGTCTATTCCAACTTGAAGATAAAGGAGCCCTCTGCATTCTCCCGTATTTATTTTCAGTATTTTTAATACTGAAGTATAAAAAAACAGGAAAAAAAAGTCTTGATAAAACAATTCTCTGTAAGTGCATTTCTTCACACCAAAATAATCTGTGCCATAGAACCTGATATTTCTGTTTGCTTTCTTGCGCTGTCAAAATTCTTAAACCTGGAGTTTGTATTTCTCTATAGACAGGCTCCAGATAAAGAATGCTGAATTTTTATATACCCGTACACATGCTCCTTTAAGGACCAGATCTAAAAGTCTGAAGCTGATCCACGCTATGAGGACCAGCCAGTGATACAAGCTCTTCTGGGAGATTTGAGCCGGCTTCTGTGAACAGTATGACGCAGAACAAGCTCTTCATGTGGAAGTTAGCATCGCCTTCCTTGTAGTAGTTGGCTTTGGGTTAATCTTTCTGCGTTTATGGCAGAAAGACAAATACCTCACTGCCCTCCCATGAAGAGAGCAGCTTGTTTCAGGTCAAGGGTAAGAAAATTGTAAAAGGCAATTGGGTTGGTCTCTGATCAATGGGAAATTAAAGATTATCGGTTCTTGCTGCTACAAGTTGCTTCATTCCCAGAAGCTTCTGCTGTCTCTGGATTAAAAAAAGATAACAAGAAGAAAATGCACCAAGCTGATTATGAATGTCAGCAATTGGCTCAAGGGAGGGAACGGTACGTGACTTTAACTTCACCAACAAACACACGAGAGCAAATGCAAACTCTCCGCAACCCTGTGAATTATGCTGAGAAATGGGTCCAGGTCAGCCCTATAGATTTCTCTGGGGTAAAGCTGCAGCTTGACAGGAAACATGTGATCTTGTTTGTTTTTATTGTTTCTGAGCTGAACTGGAATTGGTACAATCCTCCTGGGAGATTACATGGAAAATATCATGTGAGATCCCAGCGGCCCAGCACACAGCGTCTGATTCAGAGTTACATGGAATAGCTTTCACAATATTTTTGTCTCGTTTTCTTCTGACTCTGATAGGAAGTTGTTATTGGTGATTTAAAACCAGGCACCCCACATCGCGTTAGTGTTGGAGCATATGGCTGGGCAGGAAAAGGACGACCCAGCATGCCCAGAGACGTAACAACTTTATCTCAAGGTAAAAATCTGTGTACATACCTTCTTATTGCAAAGCTGGCAGGGCAGAGTCAACCCAAGACATTACACAGCTGTGGCAAGTAAATACGAACCATGTTAAAACCTCAGTTTGCTCAAAGCCAGCAGTGATCAGAGAGCAGGATGTAGCTGTAAAAGCAGAATGGTCAGAAGTATTATTCATGATTTGGAAGGATAATGGCCACCTGATGTTTGGGGTGCATTATGGACCTTTTATAAATACCTGCCAGACCTTTTGAAGAAAGTTTTCCTTTTACGCTAGCATATGTCGCACCTGTAACATAGCAGGTCAGTGACACCTAAATCTGTCATGTGCAGTTTGATAATATTTTACTATTACTCTTTCACACGCGTGAGGTTATAGAGGGGCAACAGAGGCGGCAGAAAAGCCTATAAATTTGATTCCTAAGGCTGCCGTTGTTGAGTGAGTTTTTATGTGTATTAAAGTCTGTCCGCTTCTCTAACGCTGGTTCCTTGCGATTCTTTTGGCTTAGATAAGTGCATGCCCCCTGCACCACCCTATCAGCCCCAGATCGTTGTCGTTTCTGATTCAGAAGTTGCATTGTCCTGGAAACCTGGAGTCAGCGAAGGAAGTTCTCCCATCCAGTACTATATGGTGGAATTTATCAGGCAAGTCTGGCAATAGAATCTGAATTTCGATGCTTGTATACTACAGTTTTTTCCTAAACTGTACTATTAAACTGAGGACAGGTTCTTCTCATTATTTATTTACTCATTGTATATAGTACATTTATTTTCACTCTCAGTATGTGTTGAATTACCATGAAAGTTTAAAGACAGAGCCAGAAATAATCTAAATTGATGTAAAAATCACCGATAAGTACTACCTTCTGAGCGGAGAAAAAAATCTTCTTTACTTATTCTATTCCATTTAATAAAAGCCTGGGTAAATAAAATTTTAAATCTACCCTGTAAGTCATCAAACTCTGTCAACTCATGCTGAGAAAACAGTCTGGGGCAGAGTGGTTCCACTGAGCTGATGTACCCTTAGCTGCTATTGGAATAAATACAAGGATTGCCAACTTAGTATATTGGGCAGTTTTAGCTGACAAAAGTCTTTTGAGTCTCAAGCTTACAGGATTCAAACTCATTTTCTTGACCTAATGCTACCATTTCCATGAAACGTTGGCCCTTTTTAAAATTTGCAGTATTAGAGCTGCAGTGTGAAAAGCTGCTGTTCAAGTTGCTTTTATAAGATGCATCTAAAATATCAGGAGAGGATGATTGTATTTGCATGTACAAACAAATATTCATAACCTTATGTAAGCTAATATTTGCATACAAAGCTATGTATTTTCAGGTGCTTATTCCTATGTTTATTCTTACAATGAATGCAGCATTCAGTCTTTAAAAGTTTAATTCTTTGGTGAACATTTGATGACAAGTTTTAGTTGAGGTTGCTGGATAAGAAGAGAGAATTACTTTTTTAATTACTCTAAGCTATTAAGATCAAAAAAATCTTTCTTCAGGAAAATACGTCCATTTTTCACAATGAGTTGTAGAAATAGGCAGAAAGAGCTACTGGTTCTCAGTGCTTTAAATATGATTACAGTCTAGAAAACATAGATATAATGAAAAGAACGCCCAGGCTGCAAGTCTGCTTTTGAACCAAGTGCCCCATATTAGGTGGGAAGCCATACAATGTTTTTTGACTTAGAGGCAAGACATGAAAGGTGAAGATGCCTAATGGCCGTCATGTAAATTCTGCCATAGAATTACCACATGCTTCTCCAATATGTCTTGTCCAACATAACAGTTATCTGAATCTTTTTCTCTTCTCCTCATCGCTTGGTTCTCATTCGCTCAGTGGATTGGAAAGAGATTTTGCTGAGTTCTGACTGACTGCACTTCTCCATTCTTCAGCTTGGAAAGTAAAGTTTATGTACACTTCTTCCTAAAACCACTGGTCTGTTAATGGAAGTAGAAGTGGGCATCGTAATCTCCATTTGACACATTGAAATTGCACCCTTGAATGTTTTTGTTCAGCCAGAGAGTAGAAAGTTGCCTTCTCTGTTTAAGTCAAGAGCTATGAGTAACTGAAATTTCAGTGTTTCGGGTTTTTTTAGACTTTGGGAAAGAATTTGCTAACAGCACAATGTTTTGATAACACTGTTTAGTTTGAGGTTTAAAGCTAAGCTTGAAGTGTATTTGTTAATTTTGGGATTATGCTGTCTTAGGTTTGGAAGCTTGAGTACATATATTTGGAGAAAGTTCATTGAGCCATAAACCTTAATGGCAGGTAGAGGTAAAGATTTACGTTTAAGCTTCATTGTCTTCTGAAATTGCATATTGTTTTAAGGCTAAATTGCCATGAAGTATATTAACACCAGTTAGAGACACAGACATTAAACCAATGTTTAAAAAAAAAGGTGCAAGCAAATTTGGAAATTAAGTCCACTTATGTCAAATAAATACTATTCCAATAAGATACTGTGCTTTTGCAAGATTAGTAACTTTCTTATGCCCGTCTATATTTTCTCTTGGATAGGGATGTATGAATAGCACCAACCTCTAGAAACGATGACATTGTTTCAATCATCTCAGTTCCCATAGAAGTAACTTTATTACTTTTACCCTAGAAAAACCATGATGGGAGCCTGAGATGAGGGAAAAATACTTTTCATTTGCTCAACTGTGGTATCTGGGTTTAAAACTTTATGAAAATTCAATGCATTAAGTGTTGGCACATCAGAATCTAATCAGAACCAGAGCTAGCCTGCAGTCTGTTTCTGCTCTTAGATGGGTGTAAATTCAGGCTGTTCTTTAGGCACTTCTCTGGGATCCTTTCCAGTCGCTATGGGACACCTTTCAGGTTACTATAGGCAATGGAGGGCCCCAGGCTGATTCGGGTGTAAGACAACCTGGGCTGACTCACGCTCTGGAGATGCCCGGCTCTGTTGTTGACTATAGGAGGACCCTAAGGAGACCAGGCTCCCAACTTGGTTGAATGCTTAAAATT